>NC_081211.1:1606500-1922000 GCF_902713425.1 Acipenser ruthenus
AGCATATTAGAAATGGTAACAAGGTATAAGCATGGTGGAAACAGCCGTTACTCTGCACTTAGTTACACCACGAAAACATTTTGTACAATAACTTTCTTAAGCAATACGTTTCCTTTTGGTAGTGCTGGATTGTAAATGACTATGGGGGACAATGCGTTGTTCTGCTGACAAGGGGAAGCTGGCGAGCAGCAAGTGAAGTGCAGTCCGACCGCTCTGCCCTGCAGCTGCTCCGCTGCTGCTTATTTCACTGGAATGCAATCCACTTTTACTGCAGTGAAGCCGCTGCAGTTCTTCATGTGTTCTGTCAATGTATATTTCTATACAGTATTTAACAGGGTGAATTACCAGGGAACCGGAGGGAGGGGCGGGGGGGGCGGGGGGCGGGGGGGGGGGGGACCGGGCTCTTAACACTCCAGCTCCACACTCACCCCCCCACGAGAGAAAGCCTTGTGGTTCCATGTCTGTGCAATATTCAGTTCTGCATTGTATACCTGTGCTGTAGACGTACACTTTATTTTTATCGTTATTATTATTATTGAGTACCGTTTTTTCAATATTGTATGGCTCTTAATACTAAGAGATGTGTAATTATTTTTAATACATAGAGAATTAAATATATGGATGTCAAAAGCTGTATCTGAGTGTTTTTTTTTTATTTGTTGGAATATATATATATATATATATATATATATATATATATATATATATGTGTGTGTGTGTGTGTGTTTAAAACACAAGCTTTCAATTGGTGGATAATGTAAACGAAATGGACAGTCAACAATCTGTCGCTTTCTATGAATACCACTATAGAGGGCCGTGTTGCCTGTATTTGCACCTGGGTTTCATACAACGAAGTCCAACTGCAGCCTACCCAGCGCTGACAGGGAGATTCAGTGATGGTGCAAAAACACTAGATTTTATGTGTGCAGTGCTTTAAGTTACCACAAGAGGCCTCCCTTGCCATACAAATAAAATAATGCAACTTGTGCAGCTGTGGGAGCCGCTGCTAAGCAACCAGCACTGCAGCGTCACTCACAAACACTTTGAACTTGTTCAATGGCAATCCTATTAGCAGCACAGCTGGAGAGGGGAGCAGGAAAGAGGGGCTTGAGGAGAGGGACTCTTGAACAGTAATACAAACCATCGGCTGATGTGGATGGCTTCCGCATTGGGAACTCATCAAATCAACGTCAAGTGCCAAACAAGCACGTGAAAGACAGCAGGCATTTCTGACCCCGTTACAGATCCGCATTCACAGCAGATGGTAAGAAAAATACTCATCTGTTGGCAAAGAGAGGAAAGTGACACATGAAGCCTGTGCTGACATCAGACCACTTTCACAGGGATCCCAATGCTGTTCTCTGTATCTAGAACAGTGCACTAATAATTATGTATTTATTTATTTTCATAGGAAAACACAGCAGAGCTGTAACCTGACAAGGGTAAACAGACTCCACATGGTCTTGCTCAAGATCACTGATAGTGCTTTCAAATGTCAGGGGTGGCAGATGCATTACAGATGCGTTGGTCACGTGAGGGGTCAGATCGTTTTCACAGTAGTGTGCTACAGAGGGGACAGCGCATGTCAGATATGTGTATAGCAGCCTGAGCTCTCTACAAGGGGTTAAAAAGGGGGCGGGGTCACAGACAGCGCAGCAGGCTGTCAACAGAGAGACCCAGAGGATTACAAGAGCTCCATTTAAAGAGATTAGAATTGCATAGTGAGGGTGAGAGAGAGAGAGAGAGAGAGAGAGAGAGAGAGAGAGAGAGGGAGGGAGTAATAGAGGGGGGAGAGAGCGAGAGAGAGGGGGAGAGGAGAAAGAGAGAGGGAGGGGGAGTGAGAGAGAAGGGAGAGAGGGGGAGAGGAGAAAAAGAGGGAGGGGGAGTGAGAGAGAGGGGAGAGAGTGGGGGGAGAGGAGAGAGTGAGGGAGAGAGGGAGAGGGAGCAACACACCACAACAAGCACTCAGGGTTGCCAGAGATAGACACTTACTCCTGATGATCATATATATTTAGTTTGAAATCCACCTCTCTCCCCTGGTACTCCATCCTGTGTTGTCCGTCTGACTGTCTTTCAATCTCAAGGATTTTATCCCTCAGTAGCTCTCGAGACCTGCATAGCGGTTAATTGAGGAATTTGTTCGCTTGGGTGCAGCAACGATGAGTCAAAACTCCCCTCCTGCCCACGGCAGGACAGGGACGGACGCGGCCAACGGAGAGGACCAGTCCACCTGGGATGCCAAGGGTTTCTACAACAAGCTGGCCCCCACCAAGAAACCGAAAACGGTAGGGCCTGTTGAATTATTCACTGCTTTCCCCTTGGGAGGTCTTTTCAAGGAAACCGCAGCATGTGTGAGTGAGGTTTCTCTGCTGCTGCCGCTGCAGAATGTACTGCAATGCAATGACTATATGCATGAGGAAACTGACATAGATGGGAATGGCATTCTAATCTCCGCCTCTGTTTGAACCCTGTAATCAAGCTTAATTTTCCTTGAGAAATTCATGCTTTAATGCTTTTTATGTACCAGTCATGTTACCAGACCTTTTTGCAATGAAGGTCTTTGGGGCCTGGTATTAACAGCAGAGGGGTTCCAGATATTACACTGATCACCTGACTATGACAGTGTGGTCAGCATTAATACAGGGTTAAACTGAACTGTATATATATATATATATATATAACAGGAACGCAGTCAGGCAGTCAGGAAAGGAAAGCAGATTATATTCAGTAGCCATTTGGTGTCTCTGTGCCAGCTGTCCAAAAGTGATTCACTGTGACATTTTAAAATGTATTAGACGCATTCATCGTGCTATTAATAATAATAATAATAATAATAATAATAATAATAATAATAATAATAATAATACTTGCTATCTTACAGTACGGGCTGCAGTTATCTGCTGTCAAACAGCATTAAACAGCTACTCAAGGCTTAGAACCCTTTTAAGTATTGAGGGTCAAATGGATTTGAACCAGTCAGTACAAAAACACTTTCGATTACCACAAACTGGTTACCCCGAGATCTGGGTCCTATTGGCTCTGGTTATATGATCCATGCATCCACACATTACAGAATCATTTAGTATTCTGATACACATTTGTTCCAAGGAGAAAAGGCAGTCTATAAATAGACCCTGCAGCCCTCCCCCTAGACTCTGTGCATACCCTGCTCTGTCAGTGTGCAGACGTGATACCCTGTGCCATGTTTGCGGTTTCCCTTGCTGTTCCCATGCTGGTTCTACGCAACTGTCATGCTGCAGACGATCTTCAGCAGCACTGCTGCAGTGCCACTACAGTGAAGCAGAGCTCTGCTGTTAACGGGAGAGATTTTGTATTGGCTGCTTAAGGGATTGGCAGCTACTGTCCTTCCTGGCTGGGTCTTTTGTTTCAGCCATGTTCTTAATTGTGGTCCAATGAAACCTCCATCCTGGCCCTAAAGCAGCTGATTACTTTGTTAAACCTGTGAAGCCTGGTTGAAATAATGACCCAGCCAGGAAGGTCAATAATTGCCAAGCCCTTAAGCAGTCAATACAAAATCTCAATGTGTCAGTGTTCTAGTCGACTACTCGTATACAAAAAAAAACTTCAAAACTGCAAAATCTCAGCAATCGTCATATTTTTTGTTCTAGATCAGTGGTGCACAACTCAGGTCATGGGGGGCCGGTGCCCCTCCCGGTTTTTGTTCTAACCATATCCTAAATGAGTTAATTGGACCAATTAAGCTTCTAATAAGGTTCAATAAAGTGCTTTAGGGTGCAGTTGGAATAAAAACCTGCAGGGACAGCGGCCCTCCAGGACCGAGTTGTGCACCATTGTTCTAGAACCTGTCCTGGCAAGTTTGCACAAGAACAAAGTATTTTGATCTCCTGGAGAGTGACTCTAAACTATGCACGTGACACACAACACCAGAAAAGACTGCAATGCTCATTTACATCCTGATTCTCAGAACTGGGGAGGGAGGGACTCAAACACTCATTGTATAACCCGTTAATTGGCCACACCTGTTGTGTTCACAGTGAGAGATTCTCTGACCCGCTCACGAGGCTTATGAGAATTCCCTTGAAACACGTCACATTTTTATTGTGGCTCTTCGGTAAAGATATTCATCAGCTGGAAATATTGAGTGTGCGATTGTTTCACTCCAGTGCCAGTAAACTTGCCAAATAATCTGCAATAGCAACACAGGGGTGGCCCCACAATAGCAATACAATGGTTCTGAACAAACAAGGTGATGGTAGCACAAGGACAGCTACAATGATTAAACGATCTAGAAATCCTACAGTCATCCAGTAGGTAACATTGATAATACCACTATTATAGTACTGACAACCAATTCATATTGTACGTCTATTGCAGTAATATTGTCTTGATTTTTCTAACTTGTGCTCAATTTTTGGGACTGGCATTGCAGTGTTGCTGTATAATCTGCATGGATGTGGAAGCATAAGATTAAAAACCAGGATCTTTTTAGTGTCCCGGGAAGGCATATTGAAATCCTCAAAACTGGGGCGATCCAGGGGAAACGGAGGCAGGTGGCAGCCCTGGTGTGCGTACGTGTCTCTGTGTTTGTTCATTTTGATCCCATCTCAGAGTTGCTGTGCTGGCAGGAGCTGCCGGTTTCTGGTTTCAGCACAGCTTATAAAATACCAGCACCAAATACAGAGGGGCAAGGAAGCAGGGAGGCTACAGGACATGAACTAGAAACAGGAAGTTTGCTTTGATGCAATCCAGAACTTTGAAAACTTTGACCTTGAATCTGAAAACCTACAAAAATGTTCTTGGTTCCGCTTCATGAAAAAAAGATGACCTGCAGTGTGACTGGATTCACCCAAAAAATGAATGCGGATTCAACACATGTCGACCGTGCATTATTCTGACAGTGTGGGTGAGAGACTGAGTGCCAGATATTATTATGCACTCTGGAGCACTGAGTGCTCAGCCAGTTCACCGTGATTCCACATGCCGTAAATTCCCCTTTAGATGTGCACTGGCTAAAATTAGTCCAAAGTTCGTTGAGGCGTCAAGTCAAATTTGTCTCATAAAGAACGCCTGCCCTTTTCCTGAAGAGAACCGGCTTGCAGCATAGAGATGCAGATTTATATACATCTAGGATAACGTTTGCCTAACAAATAAATCAGTCAGTGAAGAGCAGCCTATTTACCCAAGTGTTTCAGAGCTATCAGGTAGGATATGCATTCTGTGAATGCGGTTATTACTATCATCACTATATATAAATACCACTGCTAAGGATTTCCAGTACATCCTGTATACAGATGTAATCCAGTTCATAGAACAGTACAGTGTTCGATTTCTAATAAGGTGTGTGTAGGGTGTGTCTCTTATTATAAGACACGGCTTCTTCGCACGTTTTGAACAGCCGTTTTCACCACGGTCCTCTCTTGTGTTTCAATCAGAGGCGCCCTGTGCTGTGTTCATGTTTCTGCGCTCGCTCTCTTTTTCAGCCGAACCCGCAGAATGCCATCACGATCGCTGTGTCGTCGCGGGCTCTCTTCCGGATGGAGGAGGAGCAGAAGATCTACGAGGAGCACGGGGTGGAGGAGTACGTCAAGTACCAGCTGGAGCATGAGGACGAGCCCTTCGAACCCGGGGCCGCCTTCCCCTTCGTCAAGGTCAGGACTCCCGCCGAGCCCATTCTCCCAGCCCTGTTCCAGTACATCCCGGGCACTCCAGCACAGAGCTGTCTAACCTCTTATTACCACACTGATTACCAGGGGCTTCCCATAGAGCCGCCACAGCTACACCCCTCCTCGGGGTTCTTCTCAGTTAAGGTTGCTATGCATAGACACCAGTTTTGCTTCCTAAGACTACCTAAGTCTTTTCAAACCCGTTAAAAGAAACTGAAATGAGAAAAAGCAAGAGAGCCATATTGTGGCACACACTGAGCCACTCTGTAAGCAGATCAATGAAAGAGCACAGTGGTGTGTGTGTGTGTGCTAGACAATCCAGATTGCAATGCATTGGAAAATCTTATAAACCAGCTCAGGGGTTCAAAGAGATCTTATTTTTAAAGTGTCTTGATTCAGCTCAGGCCGTGCAAGGAGTCCAGATCATGCACACAGAGCAGATGTGCTCTTATGAACTCTTATATACAGAGAGATAGTCTGAAGGCTGGGAAGCTGTGCTTCTATACTGACAGTCACACACAATAATGATGTACGCAGGGGAAATCTGTTAACTCCCCCACCTCTCCCGCTCTCCCCCTCTCCCCCTCTCGCTCTCCCCCCTCTCTCCTCTCCCCTCCCCCTCTCTCCTCTCTCCCTGCCCCTGTGTCTTCAGGCTCTGGAGGCAGTGAATGCTCGTCTGAGGGAGCTCTACCCTGAAAGCGAGGAGCTCTTTGACGTCGTGCTGATGACGAACCACCACGCCCAGGTCGGAGTGAGGCTCATTAACACCATCAACCACTACAGTGAGTTACCGGCAGGCTGGTACAACACAAGCAGCACAGCCTGGAGCAGGGGCATTTCAAAACCATCAAACTAAATAATGCATTATTAACATTCTGGCATCAAGAGTTATAACACAGTCAAGTAAGACAGATGTTTTTTTGGTAGATTTAAATTTTTTATCAGGAGAACGCCAATCAAGTTACACCCATGTAAGTCATCTCTTGGCTCGAGCTGTGTGTAACAAGCTGCAGCTGAGCTCCCCTGACTTCAGAAGTAGTTACTTGAGCAATAAACCAACGGGACAATGGAAGAAACTCAAGCCAGTTTAGAGGGACAGAGATGAGTCAGATCAGCAATAACAACATTCCAGGATTGATTCGACTGTCAAATGAAGGGAGTGCTGCGCTTACCTGGCTGCGATGGATTCCAAGCAGGGATAATGACAGTATTAGAGACATTTGGAGGAGGATCACTTTGGCAACACTTACAAGAAACATGCTTATTCAATTATCATGTGGTACAGGGCTTAGAAAAGGCATCAGCTACTTTGCAGCGTGAATCAGTTACCACTGAAGTTGCGAGGTCAAGGCTCAGCAATGGCTCTCACGCTCTGAAGCGCTGTTATACAATCCCATTGGGAGGACCTCAACTTCCTACATCCTCGTCACTATACCACAATAAAGAAAAAAAAACTGCATGGACTAAAACACATTCCACCTTTCATTATGGTCCTGATTCTAATCTGATTGTGATTTTACTAATAGTATTAGTTATTACTGATAATATACAGTTGACTGACTGCAGTGCCCTTGTCTCCTAGCCCTGTGCTGTGTGTCTCCCCCAGTCCTAGCCCTGTGCTGTGTGTCTCCCCCAGTCCTAGCCCTGTGCTGTGTGTCTCCCCCAGTACTAGCCCTGTGCTGTGTGTTGTCTGCTTCCCCTGACTGCAGTGCCCTTGTCTCCTAGCCCTGTGCTGTGTGTTGTCTGCTTCCCCTGACTGCAGTGCCCTTGTCTCCTAGCCCTGTGCTGTGTGTTGTCTGCTTCCCCTGACTGCAGTGCCCTTGTCTCCTAGCCCTGTGCTGTGTGTTGTCTGCTTCCCCTGACTGCAGTGCCCTTGTCTCCTAGCCCTGTGCTGTGTGTTGTCTGCTTCCCCTGACTGTAGTGCCCTTGTCTCCTAGCCCTGTGCTGTGTGTTGTCTGCTTCCCCTGACTGCAGTGCCCTTGTCTCCTAGCCCTGTGCTGTGTGTTGTCTGCTCCCCCTGACTGCAGTGTCCTTGTCTCCACAGACCTGTTCATCGAGCGCTTCTGCATGACAGGGGGGAGGAGCCTCATCGGGTACCTGAAGGCGTATCATACCAACCTCTACCTGTCCTCTGACTCGGGGAAGGTGGGCGAGGCCCTGGGAGAGGGTAAGACAACGTCTCCATCGCAGCGCGCTTCACTGAGCTGGAGCCCGCTGCGTACCACGCCTTCACTGCACCTGCTAACCATTGTGTGAAGGCATACAAAGAGATACAAAGGAATAGCCTACAGCTATGGCCAAATGTTTTGCATCACCTAGAATTATTTTAGAATTGAGACATAATTTAAAAAGATATTTTATTTAACATCATGTTCTAGAGTTATTATACAGCAGATGTTTCTAAATATTGACACATAAAATGTCCCCTTCTTGTACTGCGCAGCGCGATCTTTAGCAGAAATATTTCCGATCTTTGATGCAGCTGCTGTCTTTTTTGTTGAAGACATTGTAAAGAAATCATGCAGCTCTATGCAGTGAGTGTTCAATCATTTACCAGAAGCAAACTAAACCGGCTGCCAGGTTCCTAAATGCATTGGAACAGGTAGTGCGTCAATAAGGCAAACGTTTGCTGTATTTATTTTTAAGTGATACAAAAATATTTATATTTACACTATTCTTCAGAAATAGGAATTTTCACAGGGAACTAGATATTACACGGCAATGGGTTTCACCGTAAAAAAAAACACAGCCTTTGTCATAACGAATCGATTCATTTCTTAAATGAAGTTCTGACTATAAAATATTATAGAAACAACATAGGAAAGTGCAGCAAAGCGTCCCTGGAAATCCCTCCCGATGACCCTTTACTGCTCTGCTGCCACCTGGTCAAAGTCGTGCTTGTCTTATCTCTCCGTCTCTCTACTCTGCCTGCCTCCCCCAGGCATCGCTGCAGCCACCATCTTCAGCCCTGACAAGGTGGTGGAGGTGTCGGACACTCAGCTGCGTGTGGCGTTCGATGGAGACGCAGTCCTCTTCTCGGACGAGTCGGAGCAGATCGTCAAAGCGCACGGCCTGGACAGGTTCTTCGAGCACGAGAAGGAGCATGAGAACAGCCCCCTGGCACACGTAGGTCACGCCTGGTATAAGAAGCACAGGGGAGGCGCCGTTCTGTTAAATGGCTCGCCGATGGGAGTCTTCTCTTGTGCATTAACCCAAAACGATTCGCTCAGCACAACAATTGACAGCAAAAACGCAGAGCGATTTCACAGTGGTCCTTCTCTCTCTCTCTCTCTCTCTCTCTCTCTCTCTCTCTCTCAGGGTCCTCTGAAGGGGTTCCTCGAGGCGCTGGGGAAGCTGCAGAAGAAGTTCTACGCCAAGGGGCAGCGGCTGGAGTGCCCGATTCGCACCTACCTGGTGACGGCCCGCAGTGCCGCCAGCTCGGGAGCCCGGGCCCTAAAGACCCTGCGGAGCTGGGGCCTGGAGACTGACGAGGCTCTCTTCCTGGCGGGGGCCCCCAAGGGCCCGCTCCTAGAGAAGATCCGCCCGCACATCTTCTTCGACGACCAGATGTTCCACGTGGAAGGAGCCACGGAGATGGGCACCGTCTCTGCCCACGTGCCCTACGGCGTGGCACAGAGGTACAAGAAGTCTGCCACCAAAAAGGAGCCAGCCGGAGGCAAGTGAGGAAGCCACAGTCAGCCGATCCCCTCCGGGGGAAAGGAGGTCTAAGAAGAGGCTGTGGCTCTGTGGATCCGGCTTCATCGATGCAGCAACAGACAGCCAGAGCAGGGAAGAGCAAGGGTAGCAGAAGCACCACCTGGACAGGAGACTTTGTTATTTTCATAAGAGGTATATTTTAAAAGGGTCCCTTTTTTTTTTTTTTTTTTTTTTTTTTTTACAGATAATGCACTACACAACTAAACCAAATACAGCGTGTGTTTGGGTATTTACTATTATTATTATTATTATTATTATTATTATTATTATTATTATTATTAGTTCTTCCCCCCCCCCCCCCCGCTTATTAATGTAAGATGTGAACTGTGAGGTGTATGTAGCTTTTAAACTTATCCAGCAGCTTAGTGCTGTCCTTCTATCAGTCAGAACATGTCCGAAACACACTGAATAACTCAGTTTCTAATCATTTTAACCTTTTACTTCCAAACATTTATGTTGCACCTTCTGATTGCCTATTCCTTAAAGGGAAGAGTTTGAAGCTGAAAATGACATATATGTTTGCAATAATTGAGCTATGTTGCCCACAATACACACACACTGGTAATGCACTGTGTCAGGGTGTGCTTCACTATCAGGGTCACGGTGCAACGTTATACGTGTGCTCTATTATATTAAAGTCCTTGTAGTTCCATTTCTGGCCACAGGGTGTCACTAGAGCTTCATTTCAGAAACATTGCTCTGTTACAAATGCATTACTATTTTGTAAACAGACTCAAAATATATCCGTTGTTTTTTGCTTGTTTGTTTGTTTGTTTAATTTACCAGCGCCACGTTCTTGAAATACACATCTGTATCTAGAAAGCACTGCTGTATTTTACGATGACGAATTTACAGCTCAATATTTTTGAAATGTTTACAATGAGAGTTATTATTTTATGAGCGCGTCATGTCTGCACTTGTTATCTAGGTTCCAATGATCTGTACTGTGAGTATATGTGTAAGCTGTTGGGGGAATAGTCTGCACTTTATATTGTGTCTATCTGAGTGTTCATGTGTCTTTCGTTGTTATTTTGCCATGTACGTATAGTCTAACACAGTAAAATATAAGGGTAACACTTTATATTGTGTGTCTAATTACTGTGTATCTACATACTGCAATAGAATCTCAGAGTTTGGAACACCCTAATTTAGAACGGACCGGTCAACTGAACACTCCACTTTCACACGAAAATATGCAATCATTCAAACATGGTTGCAATGCAACCAGCGAGGCGCTCCTATAAGCAACACATTTACCCAGACAAAGGGGAGGCACATTTCAAAGCAAGTGCGGGTAATTTTAATAGGAATATTTCAGTTTTAAACAAAGCATTTTTTTCCAAGCCGAATGAGGTTGCATGACTGAGCAAGCTGCAGGAATGCATTTTGTTTAAAAAACAAAACAAAACAACGAGCACAACGTTAACCCACGTTTTCCTGGAAGTTTTCATCTGTGTTTTTGCTAGTTACAATTTCAATGTGTAGATGTGTGTAGATGACAGATGTACACGTTTATTAAAACCATTAAAAATTGATTTTCAGAGTTACGAACAACCTCCATTCCTAAGGGGTTGATAGATCTGAGGTTCTACAGTAGTTTCCTAGAGTGCTTATACAGCAATGTTACTATGCATAGTTACAATGTACTTAACGCGTACATCTTTTTGCAATATGTAATTGCATGCTAGAATGAATTAATCACAGGTTCAAAATTGTCATTAATAATTTTCCTTTATTGACATACACTAAAAAGATAAAACTGACAAACATTTTGACTTTTGCTGCCAGAACAATATGCTGAAAAATAGACCAAAGACAGGCAGGGCAGGGTTTTTACTGTCGCTTTTATTTGGGATCAAGAAGGCATTGCAAGCTCTAGTATGGATTAACAGTTTTTAAATCACGAGCCTCGCTCTCCCTTTAGAACAGCGCAAACAGGGTCCCAGCGACGGCTCCAATTGTGCCAGCCACCCCTGTGCCGGCCGCTCCCAAACCAGCAGCCCCTGGGAAGAGAAGAGACAACAGCGTGAGCGGTGTGGGGAAGGATCCAAAGTCAATTCCTTGAATTGAAATGTTAATAAAAGAGATTCTTCATAGGTTTATATTACCGATCGACTGCAATACTGCAACTGTACTGCCAGCGGCTACTGCCCCGCCACCTGCGACAGCGGTCGAGGACATGAGAGAGGCGGCCAAAGACCCCGCTGCAATGCCGCCTGCCGTAAAACCCAAGGCTCCCACGACCAAGGGGACTGCAGCGATCCCGGTGGCTGTGGGACCAAAGCAGAGAAAGAAGAGCTCAGGTTCCTGCTAATGTTGACCTGCGAACCCTTTTTAAACTGAAATTCCGTGTTTATCAAAACACACCTGGTTACGTTGTAGAGGAAGCCATATCGGCAACAAAAGTGAACCTAAATATAAGTCAGCTTGTCCTGCATAGACTCACCTGCACCGACTGTTCCTAGGATTAGAACTTCTGAAAAAGACAGAAAACGGGATAACAGTCACTATACACCCAGCGTCCAAGGGCGCTGCTGCTCCCTTTCTCGAGGCTGTATCCAATGCAATACATTCTAAATCTGTATGCTACCATTCTGAAAGTGCTGAATCTTTAGAAAGTGTAACATGGCAGGTATATTTACAACATATCTTCCCAGCGTTCCATTTCGAGGACAGACAAGATAGACGTGCCAAGAAATTGTTTTTAGGTTTCAGTTTTATATTGATGCGTCACACAAGCATCTGAAGGGCTTAACTTTTGCGGTTAACAAAGTAAGTTATCATAACAATATAATTAAAAAGAAAATGAAAATAACAGGTAGAGGATGCCAGTTAAAAATGCTCCAGAAATGATAGCCTGACCTCAAATGAGGACAATGGCACTTAATGGGTTAACAGATTAAGGAGTGGCTTTTTAAAGAGCAATAAAAGTATTAGCAATAAACTAATAAAACAGTTTTGAAATGTTTTCAAGAACTTGCCCCTTGATTTAATCAACCAACTGGGCTTTAAACACAGTCCTTAACAAACATCATACCCTGTCAATAGGGCGATAGGTTTCTTTTAGATAGTACCATTAGATTGACAACTGGTTTCCAGCCAGATTTTCAAAAATAAAGCAACCTATCCGAATTAAAATCATTTTCGATAGATTAATTTATAAACAAAAGTATAACTTACTTGCCATGTCTTTTTTTTACCTGTAATAAAACAGAAAAAGAAAAATACAATTTAAAAACCATCTTAAAATATGCATCTATAAATATAGTGTGTTCCCCTTTGAATAATCTTTGAGACGCACTTGACCCTTCCCAAACCATTCTTATCATGGAAAAGCAAGGAGTATTATAATAATAATAATAATAATAATAATAATAATAATAATAATAATAATAATAATACCACTTCCATAACTATTAAATACCCATTTAGAAATTTAGAAATATAAAAAGAAACTTCATAACTTGTGAATAGAACCCATACGATTGAACCCGTTATCATTTCCCGTGAATCGTTTGTTGCTAAATAATCCGTATGTGTGATTTCTAATCCGGCACGTCTATTTCTGCAATGTACACATACCTGTGTAGTTGCTAGTGCACATTCTCATGGATTGAACGTGGCACCACGAATTTATATAGGGCTGGGTTTACGCCCTTCGTTCTCGTGACAGCGTGAAATAATGGTAAAAACAAACGTCTTTTGATTAAATCATTCATTTGGATGTGTTAAGTTTCGTTTCTGCAGAAATGCTTAGGTCACGCATGTCGGTGTGCTATAACATTTCAGTTCAGAGCAGTGTGCAAATGAAGGTATGACACAGGCCAGGTTTTTGGGATGGAACCGCATAACAGTCTCGCGTTTTGATTGGTCCATGTCTGTCACATGAATATGTCGTCACACGAGTGGAAAAGTTTGCTGGCATTTTTAACATTGTGATCAGAGAGAGAGAGAGAGAGAGAGAGATCTGCTTTCCACAACCTTACCATTAAAATATAATGTGGTATTACGCTGTACTGATATAACAAACTATGGGTAATTACTTTATATAAATTATCATGTTATGCACGAATGTAAGAATTGGCTTTCTGTGGTGGTGTACTTTTTTCTTTCAAGTAGCATATATCTATAATCGTTTTTGCGATATATTTTAATATAAAATGTATACTCTATTGCAGTTTTGTTAGAGGATACATTAGTTTATCTCTAATGTAATCACAGTTTTACATATAGACTGCCCCTGTTTTCATTTACGTCGCAAATTCTGGGCCGATTTGGTTTGCAGATAACGTCCCAAATTGTGGGCCGCTTTGGTTTTTAGATAACGTCCCAAATTCTGGGCAGCTTTGGTTTTTATATAACGTCCCAAATTCTGTGCCGATTTGGTTTGCAGATAACGTCCCAAATTCTGGGCCGCTTTGGTTTTTAGATAACGTCCCGAATTCTGCATTTTCGAATTCATGCCAATTTTTGAGATATTCTGCTCAGCTGACAGCCGAGTTTCTAAGTCATGCATGCACAGTTTACCATAAACTGGACCGTTAATTTATTTAAGAGTAACCCTTAGTACATGAATCATGTATTTTTACTCTCCCCAGAAAACAGTTAGGAACATGGTATAGCAAAAAAAAAGGACATCTCATTTGCTTATGTAATGTCCATCAATATATAGTGAGGCGTAGGGGTTTATCAGAACTTCTGGGTTTAAGAGACCAGTGCCCTTCAACAACTTCAAATAAATCATATTGTATTGTATTAGAAAAAATGTCCCTTATCTATTCCTGAATTATTTCGTCATGACATGAGTTTTTGGGTGAACCACCACACCGTTTTAGGGGGTGGTTTGGGGTGCTCCCCTGAGTCTATATCACTTTGAATGTTGGTTCTACGTGCTCGGGTTCGAAAGATATGACTGAAAATGTGTTTTTTAACACTAGCTTAGACATGAATGGTGCTGAATACCCGAAAATATATTTTGCAACGGTGGTGGTACACGTGTGTGGAGGGGAATTTGAGTGCAGGTTTTGCGCAAAAGAGGGGCGGGGAAAAGACTGGGAAGGGTAGGGTAAAAGAAAAAATACTACAATCATTTATTTTCACTATTATTCTTTAATAAAGGAAAACGACTGCTTTAATTAATTTTCACGTATCTATTTCAGTGCAATGTAGTTTCTTCATGTAATAAGAAATACGTTTTTTTAACATTTACATTTTATTTCTGTTTTTTCATTTAAAAAAAAAAAAGATTTCTGGGGAGAGTAAAAAATACATTAACTTTGATTCATGTACTATGGGTTACCCTCAAATGAATTCACGATCCAGTTTATGGTAAACTCGGCTGTCACCTGAGTCCCCAAAACTGGGCTGAATTCGAAAATGCAAAGCGGCCCAGAATTTGGGACGTTATCTAAAAACCAAAGCGGCCCAGAATTTGGGACGTTATCTGCAAACCAAATCGGCCCAGAATTTGGGACGTTATCTGCAAACCAAAGCGGCCCAGAATTTGGGACGTTATCTGCAAACCAAATCGGCCCAGAATTTGGGACAATATCTGAAAAGCAAAGCAGCCCAGAATTTGCGACGTAAATGAAAGCAGGGGCAGTCTATATGTAAAACTGTGATTACATTAGAGATAAACTAATGTATCCTCTAACAAAACTGCAATAGAGTATACATTTTATATTAAAATATATCGCAAAAACGATTATATGCTACTTGAAAGAAAAAAAGTACACCACCACAGAAAGCCAATTCTTACATTCGTGCATAACATGATAATTTATATAAAGTAATTACCCATAGTTTGTTATATCAGTACAGCGTAATACCACATTATATTTTAATGGTAAGGTTGTGGAAAGCAGATCTCTCTCTCTCTCTCTCTCTCTCTGATCACAATGTTAAAAATGCCAGCAAACTTTTCCACTCGTGTGACGACATATTCATGTGACAGACATGGACCAATCAAAACGCGAGACTGTTATGCGGTTCCATTCCAAAAACCGGGCCTGTGTCATACCTCTGCAAATGCGTTAGAACACCTCAAGATTTGTCATTTATTATTATTTGTTTATTTAGCAGACGCCTTTATCCAAGGCGACTTACAGAGGCTCGGGTGTGTGAACTATGCATCAGCTGCAGAGTCACTTACGACTACGTCTCACCCGAAAGACGGAGCACAAGGAGGTGAAGTGACTCGCTCAGGGTCACACAGTGAGTCAGTGGCTGAGGTTGGATTTGAACCGGGGACCTCCAGATTACAAGCCCGTTTCTTTAACCACTGGACCACACATGACCACACAGTCATTTATTGAGCTTTGCACACAGATTTATGAATTTACTCATCTTACATGAACCTAATTCAAAACTAAACACAGCGCCACCTTGGCATCAATTACAGCTTGGCATCTCTGGCATTGTGTCTGTGTACTTTCTCAACATCTCTGGTGCAGTTTGATTCAATTTTTCTTGACGCGCTAACCAGAGACTTTCTTTTGTACAGTTGGTATACCCACATAAGAAAGGGTTCTTAAATGGTTCTTTCGATGTTGTCAAGGTTCTTTAAAGAACAATTTGTGTGTGAAGAACCTTATACCTTATCAGATGGTTCTTAGCAGGCTAAAATGCAGAAAACGGTTCTTGATCATTTTGCAAAAAGAATCCTCCCACAACCAACTTGCATGTTCTTCTAATGGAGGTCGCTTTTTTTTTTGTTTTTTTTAACAACAAATCAGTTTCTATTTTTTTAATTGTGTTATTTTTTCATGATTTATTTTTCAATCTCTTTTTTTTCACGTTTATTTACATTGTAGGTGTGCTGTGTGTACTCTGCTCTGTAAAACCAAAGAACGTGTGACGCGTTTATAAGCTAAATGGCGTGTGTTTATTGATGCAGAGAGGTGATCTGTCCCTAAACAGCAGTGTTATAACACTTTAGACCTTTGTAACATGAACGCATTGTTAAACACTTTTCACACACCCTGAATATCACTGTTCGATTAGTTTACCTACATTAGCATTATAGGAATCCAATATTACTGATAATCAACGTATGTGAAAACAGAACATCTCAACAGTTCAATTTAAGTATAAATGGATTATTTTAAAACCACCCATTTTAGCGGTGAAAGACACACACACACATCTCGAGAGAAAGTGTAACATGGCATGCCCCCCCCCCCCCCCCCCGCCCCCAGTTTTCATTTTATTATTCAATTAAATTGTAAGTTATGTATCTATTATTAGTTATTTATGTAAGTTATTTAAATTTCAAAATATCACTCTCCTGGTTACAAAAGCAAAGTTTGTGGGGAATAATAGCCATTTTCTATACTTCTGAGGCATAAGCAATTAGGAAATAACACTTACTACCCAGGAACAAAAATTGTGTTACATAAATCGCTGGTTTATACTGAGCAATGGATTTTCACTGTTGTTACGAACTTAACTTATCAACAGCGAGATTGTAGTTCACTGTACCGTTTGCCCAGCGTGAACATTATTACTATAAGAATAATATGATTTCTATGATTTGTGAGATCTCCTCTGGAAAATCTAAAAAAAACCCACAGGAAAATCTAATTGAAAAAAAAAACCCTCCAAATGAAATGCAAACATGTGAGAGAGTGACAGAAACAGAGACTGTATTTATCACAAGTAGCATGTATAAAGGTAATTTTAAAATAATTGTCATGTAAAAACAATTGATTCATAATTGGTAGTTTTAAAAGCTTTAAAATAATAGGCATTACTAGTAATAAGCTATTTTTTTTAAAAACTTTATTTATTTATTTGTTACCATTATGTCTGGAACTGTGGTGACCATTGTATTTATTTGTATGGATGCTGTGTGGTCCAGTGGTTAAAGAAAAGGGCTTGTAACCAGAAGGTTCCCGGTTCAAATCCCACCTCAACCACTGACTCATTGTGTGACCCTGAGCAAGTCACTTAACCTCCTTGTGCTTCATCTTTCAGGTGAGACGTAATTGTAAGTGACTCGGCAGCTGATGCATAGTTCACACACCCTAGTCTCTGTAAGTCGCTTTGGAAAAAAGCGTCTGCTAAATAAACAAATAAATAATATGTGTACGAGAGTCGTCTAGGAGTTTTCATGTTTTCTGTCTCCAGGTACTCCGGTTTCCTCCCATAGTCCAAAGACCTGCTGATTTTAATTCACCTTACACAGAAGTAGTTAGTAATCTGTGTGTTCTATTTGTTACTGCTTTAACTAATAATGAAGATATTTCTATAGCTTACTTACAGAGGAGAATTGTAAAAGGGAATGGTCTATCTACATAGTTAAATGTTACAGTAACAAAAATACACTACATTAATCTTTAATTTCACACAATGATTTTGTAGTAGGAGCAATATAATTAAAATCTAGATGGGAGGGTCTGTATTGCAGACAAAATATGCATGGGTAAGGAAATGGTTTGAAAGAATCTTTTGGGTGGGGGGGTGAACCTAAAAAGGGTCTTTAAAGAACCATTTGAAAAGGTTCTTTGAAGAACCAATAAAGGTTCCCTACTACAGCGATGCAAGAACCTTTAATGGTTCCAGATAGAACCTTTTTTTTTCTTTAAAGAACCATTTAAAAAGGTTCTTTGAAGAACCTTTTCAAAATGGTTCTTTGAAGAACCAAAAAAGGTTCCCCTATGACATCGGTGCAAAGAACCTTTAATGGTTCTAGATAGAACCTTTTTTTCTAAGTGTATACTGTTATGACCCACACAAAGATGTGGGTGTTTATTGACTGTTGAACCCCAACCAGAACCCCTTGACACTAAACTAACTGGCATCCATAAATGGATAAGGTGTAGGTTTATAAACTAACCCAATAGTTAAATAAAACTATTAGGTTCTAATAGCTTTCAGTAAAATAAAAATAACTATTGGGATGGTTAAATAGGCTTAATAAAACACAAAACGTTTTTACAAGGCGTCTCTGTCCACGTTATAACACAAAAGGCATCGTTACAGACTTCTAATCGAAATATTTAACACGTTTTTTTCATTTGCTTTCGCATATCAGCTGCTGACACAAAGAAACACCTGCGATATTGTATTATATGCAGGCAAGTGAGGAGGCCACAAACAACAGTAATCCACAGCAGTACCACACAGCCATGGCATTATACGTGTGCTCCAGTCCCAGATTATGATTCCTGATGCAGGGAAACCCCTTGGAGATACTGGAAACAGATGGTTTCAGAGGTAAACTAAAGTAAAGGAAGAAGCCCCTTTGATTATTGTGCAACAAAGAGGATGGAAACCCAGAGATGCAAGGCAACGACTTTTATTGGCTTTTATAGTAAACAGGAGTTAGAACAGCCCGCGGCTGATTGTTAGTTTTCTCTGCTCTCTTCTATTTTCCAAACTTGCTGGCGATTGCGGATCCGATATACCCCACAGCCCCTCCAACCCCCGCAGTAACAGCAGTCCCTGCAGCTGACAGGCCCGCAGCACCTGGGCAGAAGGAAGTGGAAAGAGAAAAAAAACATGTGCTAAAGGATACCATGGTGTTTCTATACAGACTCACACTCGCCCTGCACCCAGTCCTTCAGCTGAGCATACTATTTCAATGACTGGGGGTGTCTTGTTAAATAAATTGGTATATATATATATATATATATATATATATATATAGTTTGCTTACTATACCAGAATCTAAATCATGAATGTAGATTAGGAATAGCAGAGGACCTAATACTGATCCCTGTGGTACACCACTGGTTACCTCGCTCCATTTTGAGGTTTCTCCTCTAATCAGTACTTTCTGTTTTCTACATGTTAACCACTCCCTAATCCATGTGCATGCATTTCCTTGAATCCGTACTGTTCACACATACCAACAGACTGAAGCACAGCCACCAGACTTCCTGCAGCAACCCCCCCACCGCTGGCTGCAGCTGCCGATGACATCACCACTGTGAAAACTGAAACCGAGCAAGAGGCAGGATCTGAGGGGCTGCATTCCGCACTGCATCGCATGTGCAATATGTTACCTACAACGAGTCATTACCTGTACGGATTAACATAGTTGTTGTACTGTCTTCTGTCTAGTACTCAGAATGAGAATAAGAAAGTGAACGAAGTCCAAAGCGTTATGTATTCGCAGTTTCACAGTACATTGTAGTTCAAAGTTATGTTTGAACTGCGCATGTGTGGATGTGCAAACTGAGGTGTGAAATGAAATGGGTTCTGATCACACTTCTTGAAGCAACTTGATCATGAAAACAGAGAAGCGGACCGGGGGGCGGGGTCTGAGGCTGATAACTGCGCAGACGCGGAAGACTATTCTCTTGTGCTGCGCACTGAGACGAGGGAACCTACAGTTTTTATGTATGCATTGACCACAAACGTTTGTTATGCTTTTTAACTTTTGACATAGGCGACCAGGAACACAAAAAAAAAACCCGAATATATGCTAAAAACGAAGGAAAATTGTAAGTCGCCCTGGATAACCTCTATTAATAATACAAAAACAATTGCCTCATACTTTATTGAAAGCTGGTTAAAAAATGTCTTTAAAAGCAGGACTCAACGTTAAACCAAAAACACAGACTCATGCTGAACAACAGCCTACACTTTTTAAGAAATAGCATAAGCATTCCCCAAAAGAAAACAGTGCTGTTGCTCGCCCGATCATATCGTGCTATGTAATATTGTCATTTGGAATAATATGCAATCAGGTGTTCGAATGCATCTGGGGTATTTGGTTGCTTTCCTGCAACAATATAACTTTAAACTTTAAACTTTAAACTTTAACTATAAATCCGTTTAATGTAAAACAAAGAAACCGCGGGCAGAGTGCAACGTAAACCAAGGACATGTAAACAATAGCGCAATTGTTCGTGTTTTGCTGTTAGTAAAAATATATTACTGCATCATTAGTTAATACAGTCCTAGATGATCACATCTACATACATACGACATATAAAAACTACCGGTAAATTACTTCCTTAAAACAGTACAATAATGAATTTAACCAAATAACCTAATTTATACTTCAGCTGTTTGATATTTTCATAAATATATTATAAAATAAACGGGAATCTGCATTTTAAAAAAGGCTAGAAACGTACTGGGTTTTTTTTAAAATAATTAATAATAATACTAATTTCGGTCTCCCGCCTGATTTTTAAAATAATTAAAATGCAGTTTAAATCTCCTCCCACGTGTTCCAGACGCACTGTGTGCGCAAGTGTAAATAATTTAAGGTGGCCCCGCAAACAACCCGTGTTTTTGGAGTGTCTCCTTCTGATCGTGGTGAAATTGGTGTTACATAAAGAGCACGATGGCTATAGGATTGCGATGTTCATGGAAAGCCTTTTTTTTAAATTGTATCCTGTCCCAACCAAAAAAATATAAAAAAACAGATAAAAAGATTTACATTTAAGATATTTGGTATAGTACTACCTTAAAATGCTGTAAGCCTCTCCTTGAATGGGGTCTTGTGTCAAAGCGCGGTGCCCTGTCATTGGCCGAAGGAAATCCGCGCGCTCTGCTTGAAAACTTTATAAAAGGCATCATTCCAGCAGCCAGTGTCAGTAGCGGCTTTGTGATTGTAGTGGCATTTTCCTATCTTGCTTTTTATTTTTCGCTCCTTTTCCATTTATTTAGCGCCTTTTTATTCTTTTTATCAATAGAAGCTTAAGATTGTATTTTTCTGTTTACGACAGTCTACATTTCTTTTGTAAGAAGTTTATTTTTGCCTAAGAGTTAAACGATACAGCTCCTTCATTTTTTTTAAACAACTATAGTTAAATATTTTAGTTTCTTTTAGTATTTCTTAAAAAAAAAAAAAATGCTGTCTGCAACAACTAGAACTCCACTGGCCTCCAAGAATGAACAAAACGCACAAAACATGCTCTACGATGAAAATACTGTGAGTATATTGACTTTTTCATGTTGTAATTGCGCACTGTGTTTTTAATTGTATATTTATTGTTTTTTTTTTTTTTTTTTCAGCCACCGTCACTTAGCGCAACAAGGGCGCTGGCTTCTAAAACCGCAAGAAAAATCCTGGCAGACGTTGACGAAATGGTAAGAGTAGTGTATTCAATTTTATATCGAAGTGTATTCGTTTACATTTAAGACCGATGTCTGTTAACGTTACATATTGTAAGTTAAGTCCTTTTGTGTTACATTTTTTTTTCTTTCGCTTTTATTCCAGAAACCAAAATCCAGTTCTCAAGTTTCACAGGAGGTAAGTCACCGGTACACTTTCTTTTTTTAAAAAAAACGTTTTTTTTCCTTGTATCTTAAACCGAGTTGTGCATGTTATCGATCTTTTATTCAGATGTTTAAGCAAGCCGGCTAACAATTATTTCTTTTGTTGTGAATTTTTTGGCGGGATGGGGGCGCTTGTGAGCTACACAATTCTCTTCATGTGAAAGGAAGTACAATTGGTGTTAAAAACTTTGCAACTATTCTCTTATACAGAATTTAAATTATTCTGCAAACTTAACATTAACTTGTTGCCTAATTTAAACTTCCTGCAACTAGCTGAAGTACAGCAGTTCTGTTCAAGACTTCAATTTAGGAGGGGGGTAGAACAATATTCTAATTGTCTCGTATTAAAGTACGATGTGTGGCTGTATTTGAAGATGTGCACCAATCTACATCAGACTTTGATTGACGTATTCTGCTTGTCCTGATAACCTGGAAGTAAGGTTTTTTTGTTTGTTTTTTGTTTCTTTCTTGTTCCAGAAGAAGCAGAAGCGGTGGGAGGCAGTGCAGGACGAGCCTCTGCTCAGGGAAAACCCGCGGCGCTTCGTTATCTTCCCTATTCAGTACCAGGACATCTGGCAGATGTACAAGAAAGCCGAGGCCTCCTTCTGGACAGCTGAAGAGGTGACTTGTTTGTATACAGTGGTGCAGAGGGATTGCATTTGTGGTGCCGCATTGCATGTAGCAATTGTAATGTGACAAACTGAAACCTTTCTTATTTGCACAGTGATTCTCCACCATCTAAAACTGGTGTGTGGACTGGAAAGCAATGCAAACTTAAGAATATTTTAAGTGTGTAAACGCAACATGTAAGGTATTGGGTACAGTTATGGTGCCTGTTACTAAACAGAGTGGTTTAGGAGTTTTGGGGTATCATAGGATCATGTAAAGGCCTGTAAATAAGGTGACTTTATTTTTAGTACAGGCACCATTCTGTTTTACCAGGAATATGTTGATCCATTACTAGCCTTCAATGCAGTTCAGCTGTGGTGAATGAGACACCTGAGGGATGAAGCCACATAGTAATCAATCTGCTGAAATCAGTTTGCCATGCATATTGAGTGCATGTTGTGTGCCAAGCCTTAAGGGCGAATTCTTGCAAGTACAGTCCTTGCTTTCCTCTTCTGTATTCCTCACCTGCTCTCTCGCACTCCCCAGGTAGACCTGTCCAAGGATATGCAGCACTGGGAGGGCCTGAAAAAGGAGGAGAGATACTTCATCTCTCACGTCTTGGCGTTTTTCGCTGCCAGCGACGGCATAGTCAATGAGAACTTGGTATGTGCAGCTCCGTCTCGTTCCTGTGGTTTTACATTGTAGGATTGCAGCTTGACAGTTTTCCCAGTTGATTGGGGCTCTGTGCATTAGTTATGAGGTTTCTGCATTTCATTTAGGATTTCTTTCTTTTCACTTGCATACCATAAGACATTGGGGAACCCTTGTATCCAAAATTCTCAGCTTTTATAGGGAGTCATCCAAGGAAGGTAACCATTGTTGGCTAGTGATATTTTACAACTTTCTCCTTGGGATCTCCTAATCAATTATGTTGTGTAGTCCTACGTTTTAGGAGGGTTGAACTTGTTTGACTGGGTTACAAGGAGGAGGTAGCTTTGAGTTTTAGGGAACATTGAGCTGTACGTTTTGCTCATACCAGCCCTCTGATTTTGTGCTGTGTTCAGGTGGAGCGCTTCAGCCAGGAGGTACAGGTTACAGAAGCACGCTGTTTCTACGGCTTCCAGATCGCCATGGAGAACATCCACTCGGAAATGTACAGCCTGCTCATTGACACCTACATCAAGGACTCCAGCGAGAGGTACGGCTGGAGCCCTGCTCTGCACACTCCCACATGCACACCCTCTCAACTACTCTGCAAACCTATCGGGGGGGCGGGGGGGGACACTTGTTTTGTTCAAATTAATATTCACTTGTGCGTTTTAATGGTACATTATAATAGATGAGCTATGTGTAGAATCTCTTTGCACGTGAACAAATAAAGACACTTGCTACCGACAGCACTCTGGTTTCTACTTGGCTTAAAATAACAGTGGGTGATGTGCTGTCTCCTACCTAGCCTCTTCAAAGGCCCTCAAGATTTGTATTGGAGCAAACTCTTTGCTGGTGGAGATTGTGCGAGTTCCCAGGGGCATGTTGTAAAATGGCTTGTCAATCTTTTGTGCAGGGAGTTTCTCTTCAACGCTGTTGAGACGCTACCCTGTGTGCGCAAGAAGGCGGACTGGGCAATGCGCTGGATTGCAGACAAGGACGCTACTTTCGGTGAGTGGAATCCAAGTTTGTGTTAATGACTAGTCTAAGATTCGTGCCTAAAGGCCCGCACCTGGCGAAGGGGGCTGGGCTTGTTTGATCCAGTTTGCTTGCGTCTCAATGACTGTCTTGTTGCAGGAGAGCGGATCGTGGCTTTCGCAGCGGTGGAGGGGATATTCTTCTCCGGGTCCTTCGCTGCAATCTTCTGGTTGAAGAAGCGGGGGCTGATGCCAGGCCTGACCTTCTCCAATGAGCTCATCAGCAGAGATGAGGTGAGCTGAGACTTCCACGCGCAGTATGTTTTGAACTGCTGCTGAAATCTAACCCCTTGCTGACCATTTCCTCTGAAATATCTATCTATCTATCTATCTATCTATCTGTATGTGCATATTCTACTTTATTGCATGCTTAAGACCTTGACGTGTAGATTTATGCATTTTGGGTTTGTGCAGCTTTCATCACCAGTGTATAAACTGACTTCGGTTACCATATTCTGCAGCTATGGGGTCAAAGTATGGAAAAAGTTGTCCAGCTACAGGCAATTCCCTGTACTGAATTCATTCATCTGTTCCCAGTCTTTGTTTGGTGTGGGGATTTATTTTATTACCCCCCCCCACTCATTCCTCTTCTCTTATCCAGGGTCTGCACTGTGATTTCGCCTGTCTGATGTTCAAACACCTGGTGCACAAGCCCTCCGAGGCCAAAGTGAAGGGGGTGATTCTGGACGCTGTTAGAATTGAGCAGGAGTTTCTCACGGAGGCCCTCCCTGTCAACCTCATCGGGATGAACTGTGAGCTCATGAAGAGATACATCGAGTTTGTAGCAGACCGTCTGCTCCTGGAGCTTGGTTTCAGCAAGGTCAGTACCCCGGCTTACTTCTCTGGTTGTATCTTGACCGTAATTGAATTCTTAATTATCATAGCAAGGTTTGAGTGTACTATACAACTACTGTAGTCCCTCTGCTGCACCATGCATTGTTGGGTTGATGTCACTTACACAACATTGCAGACCATGGGCACAGTTATGATTACCACTGCTGTAGGGGGGGGTTGCAGTATGTGTTTGTCTGGTTTCACAAGTCGTGGACTTGCCGTGGTGCCAACCAGAGTCTGTGAAACCAGCTTAAGATCATGCACCTTCTGTTTTTACATTTCGTTTTATCCATGCTCCTGGAGTCCCTTCTCAGACTATATGTGCATTAATGCATAGTGTGTGAAAGTTTTGGCCCTGCTTCCTCCCATCTGCTGTGACTCTAAAGCCAGGTGTTGTGCTCCTCCCACACAGGTGTTCTGTGTGGAGAACCCCTTTGACTTCATGGAGAACATCTCTCTGGAGGGGAAGACTAACTTCTTTGAGAAGAGAGTTGGGGAGTACCAGAAGATGGGGGTCATGTCCAGGGCTATGGACAACACGTTCACTCTGGAAGCAGACTTTTAACTACTTACTCCTACATTCTTTAGCCTTTTCCTTTTTTTTAAAAATTTTTTTTGTCTATACTTTTTCACACACAATCATCACACACAATGTAGGAATTAACGTAAAGCAGCTGTTTTTGGGCTGTCTTACTAAAAGGAAAATTTAATCCTAAGCCTGCATTGTATTTCTGCAACATTGACCAGCCTTTCTTCTCGAATGCAAAGCTTGCATCACTTCTTTTTTTTTTTTTTCTTTTTTTTTTTTTTGTAGCTTTTTATTCCTAGAAACAGCAGAATTGAAATGTATGTGTCTGGTTTACTGACCCATCTGAGGGGAATTTTGTTTTCTCATTTTACCTCAAATTTTGTTTACATGTGTCTGGTTTTGTTATAAATTGTAAATATTTTTTTTAGCTAAATAGATTATAAAATGTATTTATATAACTTTTTTTTAATTAAATTTGCTGTTTTCTTGTATGTTTTTTAGCAGTGTTTTCTACCATAACATCACACTTCTGAAACACAATGCCTATCTAGAAAGGTTAACTGCAACGCCTGAAGTTGAATACCTACTATTGTGTGTGGCCCAAATTGTCACCGCAGTACGGTTTATTTCTTGTTTCATTAATTTTCCTCTGTCTCCAGTATTAATTTGCTGGTTCCTATTGAGGTTCAGCACCCCTCTAAAAGTTTAAGTGTTTCTGCTGCAGGGCTCCGGGACAGGTAGGCACATGGCATCCTGCTGCTTGTCTTGATGTCATTGCAATGACCTTGTGTGAGGAAAGGTGCCCTCAAGTGGTTTGGCACTGCCACCATGCAAGCCTGCTGCTCTAAAATTAGCCTCTGCTGCCCTCCAGCGCTTCTAAATGAGAGCAGTGACACATTGCTTCAGCGATATGAGATATATATATATAAATAAAAACATTGATTTTCTATTTGTTAATATTTCTTGGCTTTTGCTTTCTATTAAGTCTTCCCCACCCCTGTGAGTCTTACAGGATTGTGTCATGATTAGTTAATGAATACCTAATATTCACTAGGGATTAGTTTATATTTGGTCGGCAGTGACTAATGCTGGAAGGTCTATTATGCTATGAGAACAGTAACTGACACAGTGAATGCAGTTGGTGAGTAAGAAGTTGTATCGACACAGCAGTTGGCAGTAATCTTGGACTACTAAGATAACATTAGATACTTTGTGCTAATCAGGGTCTTAAGAAACCAACCATGGTATTCACATGTGTCCCGTTTCCAGTTGAACAGCCAGTGGGTGTATTCTGCAGTGTGGCATTATAGCAGGTGGCTATAGCTATCATGTGTGTTTGATTGCACTGCACACATTGTATCTGCCTAATACAGAGTTTTGTTACCTCATACAGGGTTAATGACAATTTTATAAATCAAATATTAAAGGTTCGGGGGAAAAGCTGTTTCTCAGCTTAAATGGCTCCAACTAAAGCCAAGGGAAGGCTCACACTGAGAAAGTATATTGGAGAAGAAAATAATTGTTTCAATGACCAACCATTTTTATCAGAGTTGGGTAAATTAGGGTTTGTCAATATCAGTGCACTTAAGGACACCATACATAAATGCATTTATATATTTTTTGTATAACTTGGTTTTTATATAGAAATACAACGGAACATAATTCAAATTTAATACAATAATGATAAATTCACTGCAGCTTTTTGCTCCAGTTTCAGATCAATAGTAGTTGGTGCCTCGTTTAAAAGATGTTTGGCTTTATTTATTTATTTATTTATGTTTTAAATTGCATTAATGTTATGCTAGTTGCTTTGCCACGGTGGAATGGGGGAAGCAAAAATTGATACATTAGACCTGTCTGCGGTTTTGAATTGTTACAGAAAACAAGGCCTGTCTCCGCAGGTCCAGAGGATTTCACTGCAGTGCAAGCTGAGGGACCTAATTGAGATAAAACTGCCCTAAATCAGGCTAATTTCCATATATATTGCACTTGGGAGACATTTAAAATGGCAAGCTGGCGCATACAGTCATTAGCGGGGCTGACGGCAGCACAGTCTGCTGTCTGGGCTCGAGTAACATTTTTAAGTTATCAGCCGCCGGTGAGCTAGATAGAGAATGTCGATCACCTCTCCCATATCAGATTCATCACTGGTGACATTTCATCTTATCAAAGCCAAAATGACAAACTTGACATTAAACATGTTGTCTGATCAAACTCGCACCAACAGAGCTGGGTGTGTGTGTGTGTATATACTGTGTGTATATATAATAATTATATATATATATATATATATATATACTGTATATATATATATATATATATATATATATATGATTTCCATTACATGAGAGTAGATGTTAAAACTTCATGCTGATTTGAACTTGGCTCTCGCCAAGATAAGCACCAACTAAGACGTAGCTTCACAGTAAACTAATGTGATCTATATGTGTCTCCATCCATTTGCGCTTCCTTCCATATGATGATGTAGATATCCTTCTGTCTGGTGTTGATGGCTGAAGTGTAATGCTGGCTCCAGGGATCAGCTTATTGCCTCCCTAGCGCATCAGCTCACACAACAGCTGTGGTGCTGGCTCCGGGGATCAACCATAGTGCGGTCTCCCCAGCGCATCAGCATTAATTATATATATATATATATATATATATAATTAATTTAATATAATACAATAAAAGTACTGAACAATATTTATTTGCAGCCCTTGAGGCTAGTCGTACTATCTTCCTGATAAAATGAAGCAACGACAGGAGATGTGACATTCAGCGGATGTTGTTTTTGTCCTCGTAAAGGTTCATTAGGGTCAGATTCAATAAGCATGCACCCCTGTGCTTTGAGGTAGCTGAAAATAAGAATGTTTGTTTTTTATTGTTTAATATTCTTTATGGGTGAGCAACCTTGGTTCATGGAGAGCCACGGGGTCTTCTGGGTTTCGTTCTGTATTCTCAATTACTTAAATTTTGTTATTTTCTTAATTGCTCAACTGTAAGAACAATTCCAGGTCTTTGCCATTGATGAATTAAAGATACCCAGAAAACGTGCAGAGTTGTGGTTTTGTTATTTTTCCCCATTTAAAAACTGGTATATAAGTACAAACGAGCCATAATTGGAATTTAATCCTGGGTTAATATAGTCATAAGTGTAAATATTAAAGAATAATAGACTGCTGCAGTGAATTACAAGAGAACCATTCAACCTAAAAGGTTGTGGTTTATGAAATTTGCCAGAACCCCAGAGATGAAATTGCAGGTGTTTTAATGTCATTTTGTTTCACAAAGAACTTTATGGTGTGACTGAACAGAATTAACAAACAGAATTATCTTGTAATTTTATTATTATTATTTATTTCTTAGCAGACGCCCTTATCCAGGGCGACTTACAATTGTTACAAGATATCACATTATTTTTACATACAACTACCCATTTATACAGTTGGGTTTTTACTGGAGCAATCTAGGTAAAGTACCTTGCTCAAGGGTACAGCAGCAGTGTCCCCACCGGGGATTGAACCCACTACCCGCCGGTCAAGAGTCCAGAGCCCTAACCACTACTCCACCCCTCCTTTTGAAAAATGTCCTGAGCCAGCGGTAGAATGCATGTCAATTGATTGTTTTCCAAATTAATTTATTCAAAGATTAAGAGTTAACGCTGTAGAAAGGTTCAAATAAAACTGACTTTTTGTTGTCGTTTTAAGCAATAGTTCTCTCCAGTCAGGGCTGAAATCTAATTGTCCAGAGCCTCAGCAAGACTATCTCCATGGCAACCGGGCAGACACAAGTCTCCTGGGGGTGAAAATAATCTTTGCTCATTTTATTTATCAGATTGAAAACACCTTGACGTGGTTCCCATGACAACCAGATTCCGATAGGCCCCCAGGTGCACAATGCTGGAGATTTAATGGAATTTCTTGGAGAAATTCAGAGCAACACTAGTACTTGATCTTTAATTGTTTACTTTCTCCTGCACAGCTTAATTAGTTTGATTGTGCTTTAGATAAGCCAGTATGAGATGTGGGGTGAGGGTTAGGAACAGACCTGTAAAACAAAAATCAATCAATTCAATCGATCATCATTAGTAAATGGTGGATTTATAATCCACTTGCGCGTACAATAATACTGCCACTCCTTAACTAAATTGAGCATTACCCACTTAGAACCACGATGCACCCTCTCTGTAGGTCTGTTACACAGGGAATTGAAAACATTGAGAAATATTTCAGTGCAAAATGTACCTCTTGCAACGAAATACAGTAAAACCTGCACCATGAACGGGGAAAGGAACACAAAATAAGCAGCAAGGCTTTGGTGCTCCTATAGTGCTTATAGGACAAACACCCGCTTCAGCTTTAGGGGGTGTTTCACCTGTGTTTACCTGTTAAAAACCTAAAACCGGAAAGCCTGTTTATAAGACGTGAGGCAGTCGCGTGAAAAAGTGATTCAAGTCCGAGAGCCTCTGGTCTGCCTCCTGATTGAAAAATCACAGCCTTCTCCCTTGAAATGAAAACCTGGTTTGCATTTCCATTGAAATCCTCCTCAACTAGGATTCATGCTTTGGAGGTGGGTGATTAGGCAGCGATTTATGAATGGAAAATGCATGTCCCAGCAATTGATTTTGAGTCAGACCTCTGTCACTCACCGACAGTCTAAAGATTAAATTAAACAGCCAGATTCAACCTTTCTCTTACAGGAGAGAAGCTCGAAAACAATCCTATTGGGACACCATTATAATTACTCTATGGAAATCCTAGCAGAACCATTAGCAGACCAGCGGCACTGCCAGCAATGGCAATACAATGGATTTGAAGCCCATATTGTACTGCCTGGTCCTGATGTAGTACCACTGCATTGTATTCCCAGTGTTAATACCAGTTTCTCTCTTTCTCACACACACACAGAGAATCTGATTTTATGAATCAGATTCTGTTTACCCAGCTGGCAATCTTCCCCTCGCTATGGTAACAGCGTGATTGCCACGGAAGTTCCTGCAGAGCAAATTCCGTTCATTCATAAACACTGAACGTCAGGCAGCAGATTGGTGTGTGTGTGTGTGTGTGTGTGTGTGTGTGCGTGCATGAGGATGCCACCCAGTGTGAGCATTTCAAAGGTGCAACTAGAATAAGATTTTTCATTAAAGTTTATTTTCACTGTATGATACAGACGATTGAAAAACAGGAGGAAATCTCATCACAACAAGGCTGTGGAACTGGCATGCGTCCCCATCTCCCAGGACCATGCTGATACTGATTGCATGCAATGGAAAAGATTCTCAAAACCTGGTTGTTGTGCGTGTGTGTGACTCTCTCTGGGTCTGGTTCACTCAATCTGAGCTTTCATCTCTCAGTCCTAAAGACTCGGAGTGATACACATGGGGATCTGACAGTAATGGAACAGTTACAAGCAGCAAATTAGCCACAGCATCCTTGTTATTCCTGCATATCCGAGGAGCATGCAGGATCTCGGTGTCGAGCGAGCTAGATGGAAAAGGTTAACCCTTTGCTGAACCGTGGTGAGGGACAACAATACCCAGTACACTGCACTATTGAATCCGGGGCTAAACTGCAGGGTTGTATACTGTATATGAGCTACTAACCATAGTCAAGCTTCCCTTATGAAAAGCTCCCCATTGTAAAAGAACAGCAAAGTGTAATGCATCATAGTGAAAGCATGGTAAAGCACAGGTAAGCGCTACGCACCTGAAAACTGCAAAATTACCATGCAAATTTACCATGTAGTAAATATTGGCAAACTACAATGTAGGCTCACAAATCCCCAGTTCTCTATACGATATTACATCTATTGGGTGTCAGATCAGACCTGCAGTCTATAATATATCTCCCAGTCCCCGTAGTCATCTCTACTGTACTAAAGTTGTCTTTTCTGTACTTCTCCGATCCCCAGTTCTGTATACTGTGATGTATTAAGAAACCCAGAAAGTAAATCCTTGTGATCAATCACACTGATAATAATCGCGTTCTAAAACGTTACCGTACCTCCTGATTGATTTGTGTAAAAGGCAATTGTTTAAGAAATGGGATTGTGTTTTTCTGAGGATTTGCAAAGACGTCATTGCTGCTCATCCGTGTTCAGAATGACGTGGAGCTGGTTGGTATCCTAGTAACATCGCCTGCTTGGAAGTTTGCTGCTCTTGATTGCAATCACAGCGTTCGAACAGAACCATTTAAAGACGACTTAAGACAATCGTAAATCACACATTCTCTTTAGAAGATATTTCAAAGCAAATTTATAGCATCAACCCCTTATTTTTCTGCTACCTTTGTTCCCATTTAAATTGTAGCTAAAATCTCTTCTTACCTACTGTAAGCGTCACCATTGCCTTTCCAATGGGGCCTGTGCATAGCACCACCCGGTGGCCAACCACTGTACCCGTGCTTGTTGTTTTTATTAAAGGGAATTTCGATGTTAAAGAATTTCAAGAATAAAAATAAGAAGTGTAACTCTAATGAAGACAAGGGGAGGCTAATTAGTGTTAATTAGCTTAATTAAGAATGTGTGCTTGTGAATTTAGTGTGTGTGTGTGATAAAAGGTGGCCGTGGAAGATGTCTGAAGTCTCTGTCATGCTTCTTAATCTCTTTGCAGATAATATTGGCACAGTGGAGGGGTGCTTTATTGCCATCAGGATAAAAGTGCAGAATTGTCGAGTGGACTTGATCTGCAGTGATGCTTAAGTAAACTCACATTCATTCAGTCTTCCAGAGTAATCAAGGAGCCCAGAGTATACCAGGAGAACATGCCCCACACCAGGGTATGCAGGAGAACACACCCCACACCAGGGAGATGCCAAACGGCAAACGAATGCATTTCAGCGTGACCAGAGTGGTGTTGTAGAGGACAAAGGCTGTGGTTTTAGCCCCTCAGCTTCGCATACACATCAGGAAGGGCACACAGGGCTGAGTGGCATTTTAATAAAGAGTGTGGTGTCTCAGCACATTCCAGAGATTAAAGAGCTGTTTGCTGTTTTAAAGCTCCAAATGAAAAAGAAATGAGTGCCCATCTGCCACTGCCCATATGTGTAGAGAGAGGGAAATTAATTTTTCAGCTGTGTGAGCAAACAAGGGAGTCACAGAGGGAAAGGTGGAAAGGAGCATTTATTGAAAAAAGAGAGAGAGAGAGAGAGAGGAAAAGATTTTGGGTTAGAATCTCAAATCGCACGATTTTGTTCACAGGGGCAAAAAGTAAATTTACCCACACCAGAAATAGACATTTAATTTAGAGGCTTGTAAGTGCACTGATGTCTCTGTTCTTTTAAGAAGTGCAAACTGTGTTACTGCCTTTCAGAAAAAAATCTATCTATCTATCTATCTATCTATCTATCTATCTATCTATCTATCTATCTATCTATCTATCTATCTATCTATCTATCTATATAAATTTCCCCCTGATGCCGATTGCTAATTGCAGGAATGGTCACAGTGATTTGAGTCGGGATGATCCTGGAGCCTGCTGGGCTGTTAACTGTCTGGCAATCTCAGCTCATTCAGTAAGAAAACAGCAGTGGCACCAGAACCCAGCAGAAACTATCAATTTCCATAACTGTGTGCAGCTGGGCGTTTTACTGAGTAAAGCCCACTGCACACCACAGATCCATTTCTATATCCAGATTTAACATGGAATATCGCATTGGATTTCCACCCGCTCGAGTGAGGTGCATAGCAGCTATAATGAAACAGTATAACCAGTCATGCTGTCCAGCCAATACAAACTATCTGACACAAAGACATTTCAGGTCACATCGAGGTAAGGCTCTGCTATATATCATATGAAACTATAGTACAAATATACATTTTTAGTATCAGTGGCACCTTGTGCGCCAAGGGGTGTTTTCAAAAGCATTAGCGGATCTAAATGCATTAAAAATCAATTCAAATTTGACCTGGTGTTTTCCATATTTTAATGACCAGAAATTCTCTCAAGATATGCACCTGCATCATTAGACTTTAGATTTTCAGAACCTAGATACATAAAGTGTTATTAATCCAAACTGTGGCGGGCGGTATTCAGATCTGAACTCTTTAGATCAGAAAAGCTATTCAAATTGCATAGGATTTGGTGAGCTCTGTTTATAAGGTTGCTAACACTAAAGAGATTTGTCTGCACTGTTGCCGATGTTGGTTTTTATTACCTGTGGTACACAAAGGGACCTGTGTAAAGATCAATTCAGACCTGTCTCTCCTTAAATCAATTGCAGAGAGCAGCCCCTGTCTTTCATTTTGAGCCGCCTAGTTGCCCTAATGCGCTGGATATTGTTGCTGAGTTAAATCTTTCCCTAGCGACCCCCCCCCCCCCCCCCACCAGCCCCCTGCACTCCCCCTGCAAACTGTTTGGTTCCTGTCTCAGTCACGACTCCAGCATACCTCTTTGTAAAGAGAGAAGCACGGATTTACAAAAGACTGTCCCCTGTGTGTGCCTCGTTAGCTGCAAGGCTACACCCACCCACAGGTCCAGTATAACGACTCTGGCTGCTGTTCTCTGCTGTGCTTTAATGGCAATGACTTTGTAAATTCAGTAATGGCAAAAATAATTGCAAACAACCTGCAATTACACCCGCCTCATGTTTTCCTTTCACTCCATAATTACTTGTAATATTGCATGTCCCTCACATTTTCCATGTCATTTTTCAAAGATCATTTTTCCTGCAAACCCTTAACCACACATACTATATGGGCAATGCAATAGTGCTGTGGTAGCACAAGGGCAGCTAGAATGGTGTGAGCCACTGATAGGATGATACCACACACATTTCTTTCATGTTCTGAAATGTCAATGGGTATTACAATGTACTGAAAAATTAACAGGTCATTACCTGCTTCCTATCTATCTATCTATCTATCTATCTATCTATCTATCTATCTATCTATCTATCTGTCAGGTCAGTAGTGACAGGTCAGTGGGGTTTACTTTTCCTGTTGCCATGGTTACAGAAGGTGAACAGTTTCTCTGTGGTGTGTGCTAACACATTACACAGCTTGAACCCATTATGTTTTCAGAAGTATATGGGACAGCCTATTGAACCCCACGAGAGTACGAGAGAGAGAGAGAGAGAGAGAGAGAGAGAGAGAGAGAGAGAGAGAGAGAGAGAGAGAGAGAGAGAGCTCAATGTATTGTCCAGCTACTTAAAGTGTGTAAAGATGAACTGCAAACTGCCTAGCCCCCCTAAAGAACCTTTGACAAATGTAGCACTTTAGAAATATTGGCTAATAATATTGCTATTGTCGTATTTTCAATAGCTTTGCAAAAAGCAATGTCAATGCAATAGTCGTGTACAACGAGGCAACCTAGTTATTAGGGTAAAAAAACACACTGAGATCCAGCAAATCACACTCTCTGGTGTGGCCTGCAATGGCATGAAGGTTGGGGAGTTACAGTAGGGTTGGGGTTGGGGTTTCTGATCCCAGATTGAATGTACGGTGATACTGTCTTTTAGAGTGATGTTGTTTTTAATGATGTGAAATTACTGCTGTCAGTTTCTGGTCTTCTTGGTGGGGGGTGGGGGTGTTAACAGGTATTAGATGGTTTTCTAATTGGTTCAATTAAACAATTTAGAACAGGGCTGGAACAAAGACCAAGAGTGGACATCCTTGTACTAGTGTAAGGAACAGGCCGGTAACTCAAAAGTATGTGCTACACATGGCAGGTGCCTCAGTTTTCTGTCAGAATCGACGAGAGCAGACTGCGTTTAGAGTGTCCGTGATGTCGGTTGTCTTTATTCCCTAATCGGCAGGTAAGTGCAGTGCAGAGCTTGTTTTATGTAACAGTTTGCAGGCAGCTGTCCTGTCCTGTTTGGCAGCATCCCAGACTGCAGTGTAATTTGATAATGTTATGTTATTATCCTGAGATGCTCTGTAAACAAGTTTGAAGGTTTTACAGTCATTACTGACTTCATTATTGTAAACTGTTATTTAAACACTCCCACAAGGAAAGAAAATATTAAGTTAGCATATGTAAAAGATATATTTTGAAGTTATATACTGCATGTTTAAATATATATGTTTCATATAATTATGATGTAGGTTCACTATATGTGGTCTGTGTATTTTAACCCATGTTGAGAATCTATTTTCTTTCTGTACGGGTATGCAAACAAATAAATACGAATCTGATGATGTTTCATTGAAATGTTAATTATTATTATATTTTTTTTTAGGAATTTGAGATCTTGCACAGCAGTTTCACACATTCCAGGTTTTAATACAGGTTTGATTATCCACGGTGTATAATTAGCAAGCTCAGGTGTGTCTGATTAAACTCAAAAGGAAACCAGGAATGGATCAAACTGCTATGCAATGGAATTCTTAGTAAAACTATACAATCCTCATACCAACCTGTGCTGTGAACAGTGGGAGCGAGAGACAATCTTGGGATGGTCTTTTGGTCCAGCCATTAAAATGGACCAGCAGGAAGCAGACAGGTCTATTCAGACACCCTGCTCTCGCCACCCCACCCCTCTCAATCCAGCGTGCTCGTCCACTGCCTTAGGATGGATTACTGGCAGATTGTCCTGTTTGCCTAAAATAGTTTATCTTGCTAATCCCATAACTGCACACAAGTAGACTTGCATCTGCGGAAGGATTACTTGAACTTGTAATCAAGCAGCCAGGCCAGAGCCAATCCCCTACCAGCAGCCCACAGCACCACACATGCATTCTTCTATATTATAATACCATGCTGCATGTTTGTTAACAACCCTCTGGACCTCTGAGCCACTGCAAGCATTGCATAGACCAGTGGTGCTCATATGTGTATCCATATATACAGTATATATATATATATATATATTGGGGAATGACACTACTGGTCATGAAAACATGACAATAAAGATATCACAAGCTGTGGGGAAAGCCAGAACCCAAGGGAACCCAAGGGACCCCCCGCCACTCCTCCGCATGTGGTATTACGCCTAGACATTAATATTACAAATAAATCCAAAACAAAACAAAAAACAAATTTTGTTATCAGCTTAGGTTTTAACCTGTCAATACAAAACATAATTCCCGTTCAATCATTCAAAAAACAATTCTGCGTCTTGCTGTTATCCAGGCTGAACTATGTGTGACTCGTGGGGGTGGAAAGCGGGAGGAGGGAGGATTTTAACCAGATCCGAGCAATTTTCATTAGTCCTGCACCGGCATAAAAAAACGAATTATCCAGCAAACAGACAACACCCGGCTTTGAAAACGCTCTTAAAACAAAAAAAGAAAAAAAATATATTGAGATTTATTTTGTGTTATCAATTAATAAAACAAGACCTGCTTTTAAAATCGCCACGTAATTGCAGTAGCAACCCCCCTCGCTACATCAGTTTAAATGCCTTGGCCCGGAGTATAAGCATCCTCACCTTGCTGAGAAGCGACTCCGTGCCCTGTATAGTCGGCTGCCGCTGCGTTGGAGGGTTGCATCCACTGTGCTCATACAGTAACATGGTTTACAGCACGCTGCACTTCTGAGGGACCCGCTAACACACACGCAGAGAAACGCCAAAAGCAACCTCGGCGACAAGGTACGTACTGGTGCATTTGGGAGTCTGATATTTTTTATCACAGCTGCCGCATTTCAAGTGAATGCCGTCTGCAACTGTGTGGAATGCCCGCTGTTTTGCAGAATTGCTGTTGCGGAGTATTTTTTTAGCCTCTCAGTTGTATTGTGCATACAACTGCCGTGACATTACTTGACACTTGTGCCGGCGCCCGCGGTTTCTTTGGTAGGAAAGGGAGAGAAATAAGGCAAAAAGACAGACAATGATAGAAAAGTAAAACCGACCGAATGAAGGCGAATTCCTCAATAGGTTGTTTTATACTGGTGTTACTGCACTGTCTGTGTCCTATTCGTGCACTCAATGCGTTTTACTGATAAGTAATTATTACGGATTTCCCTACCTTCCTTATTAATGCATAAATACAGCATTTTCAACAACAACAAAAGGCGAAAGTATGGTCTAATCCTATTGCGTTTATATATTTAGAAATGTATTTACTGTATAAAATACATATATTTCTAGAGGTATTAGTGTATATCTAAAACCATATTTATTATTATTATTATTATTATTATTATTATTATTATTATTATTATTTATTTGTTATTTGTATTTTATTTTTGCATGCTGTGTAAGATAATTTACTACAAACGCAGTGTTGTTCACTTTTAAAATCAGATTGAAAACCTATGGTAATGTACATGTTGGCGTTATTTCATGCATACATATAAGCAAAAATAAATAAATAAATAAATAAATAAAATAAAAAGCTACAGTATAGTTCTTTAGTAAATCTAAGCAGCGCACACAGTTCTGTACCATTGGATCAATGACGCAAAATGGTTCTAACTTCGAATCAATGCAGTGTTCTGTATCCAGAACGCATGTTTTGTAATTCCATATCTGAGCTATCATATTGACACATTTGGAGCCCTGTCAGAGTAACAATACTAATGAACTGCATCTTGCAAGCATGTGCTGGGCGGGGTACGTACAGTCCAGCAGTACAGTCCTCTCTTTACATCTTTACCCTGGAAAAAAAACAAACAAACAGTTCACTCTAACTAAGGTCAGCAGTGAAACAGGCTGTGAGATGTTAGGTCAGCTCTTTATTAATTAATCTGTATTAGTGATCCACCAGCTAGATGCAGCCGCTAATCTGTACTCTCCCTCCAAAAGGGTTTCTGTTGTGTAAAGAGAAGGTTAGCAGACCGAAGATTAAAGTCCCCTTCTGCAGTTACCCCCTTTGACTGCTAGAGGGCAACCTGCATCCCGAGTTCTAAACTTACAATGTCATTCATTTGAGTCAGTTTTTGACATTCTTCCTTGGTTTAGCCCAGGGGTGTCCAGTCACGGTCGTGGAGGTCGAGGTGTAACAGGTAAAATGATATAATTAACTACGTCATATTCTGGATGGAGGTTTAATTGGTTTATTTCAACAATTTTAGAACAGGGCTGGAACAAAGACCAGGAATTGAACAGTTAGCTTTGAACACCCCTGATTTAGCCTTCTGTGTGATCTTCTTTATTAACTAGGTGGCTGTGAAAGCTTAGGTCTGCTTGCAGCAGTAGAAGGTTAAATTCACACCATCTCTTAACAGAAATTAAAGAAAGAGAATCACACTTTTTTTTAATTTCACTCATGATATTTACATTGATTTATTTTTTGTGGTGCAGGCATCCTTTTAACAATGTACCTGTTCAGCACAATGTGTGCAAACATTGTGAGTAATTTTGAGCTTGGAACTTGGAATTGATTTCTCTCTCTATCTGTCTTTCAGCTAAATTTCATGTCAGATTTCTGTTGGCTTCTAACTACACTATAACCATGACCCTTCTAATAGTAGTACAGTACGTTTTGGGATTGTGAGATGTTTACATATCTAAATATATATAGATATATATATAATATTGTTTGTGAGGTGCAGGCGAAGCTGTTTATTGATTCATATACCTTGGACTCTCTTCAATCTATAGTATAGTCATTATTGTTCTATAGGGGTCATTCCAGCTCAAAGTGGGGCTTATTCGACTCCTGACATCAGTCAATTCTGATATTAATTATTGCTGAAACAAGCTTTTAAAATGACAACGCCATTATTTGTCCAGGTTATTTGTACCAGTCTCTTACCCTGTGGAGGACACACAGCTCTTATTATGAATGGACTCATACTTGCGCTGGCACCCGTTTCTCAAACAGCTGTATTATCAACCACATGCTGGAAGGAGGAAACACCTTCCCAGAATTCGGGCCACCGTAGCTGAAATGACCCATATAGTCGAAGGCTCTGTAACCCTGCCCGCTTTCGCTGCGTTCTTCAAACTGCACGATCAAACCTAGAGAAGATGGACCGGGGGGTTCTGGAATGAGGACAGTCAAAGGTAAAAAAAAAAATCCTTGATTTTTGAAGCTGCGAATTTGACTGAGCTCAGACCCTGGAGAGTACAGCTCTCTGCTCAGCCATTCTGGTTACAACCGGTACAGGACAGAAAATAAGAGTTCTTCAAGAAACCCACTTGGACAGCTCTCACTGCAGATTCGATTCCCAGTCCCTGCTTATTAGTGCTGGGACAGAGACGTCTGTAATAACACATTACAGAATAGTGTTTCTATTCACACTAACACAGCGTGGAATATGATGGGGTACCAGGTTCATTTTACTCCCAGTTATTTTTTTTTAAATACTTTGGTTTTCTAGCTGATCGAAAGTACTGTATATTCATAAACTCGTTTTAAATTTTGAAAGAATATTCGATTGTGTTAAACCCACGTTCGCCCCAGTAATTCCTGCCTGCAACGTGTTTTAGTTGAAATTGTGTCAGAGTCTGTATACCGGTGGTGCTTCTCTGCACACGTTGCCATTCCAGGAATAATAACATCGCTTCTATATTTTCCAAGGACTCCCACTGCAGAACGACCACACTGCTGTAACAGCAGGCTGCTTTGTGTTAAGCCTGACCTTATGTTTGGAGCGTATGTTAACGGTTTGAAAAACAGCGTGGGTAAAGTAAAGGTAGGCTTCGTCTTGGGGCTGTTCATTTTTACAGCTTGAACACACAGATGCATTGCAGCTCGGAGGCACTGTATTTGTCATCTTGTTCTTTCAATCCTGCAGCTTTTTATCTTCACCCTTTCCTCTGCTGTATGGCTGGGCTCATGTGCAGTACTGTGCTGTGAAAGGAGTTTAACTACGTTAATCTGTGCTTGGACATCTCTAGGATAATCCACATATTATACCTCTCTTCAGTGTGAGCAGGGTTATGTAACATGTTCAGACAACCAGTCCCCAGCACTAAGGGAACGTCACTGAGTGCTACACATTACAGCTTGCTCATATTGGAGGAGACAGCTTGCATTTAACCTGTAATGCTTCTTTACATTTATAACCCTCTAGTGCTGCAAGTACTCGCTGGAGCACAGCAGTTTGGCTTACAGGTTCACAGGGCTTGTGTCCCTCCAGCTGAATCAATCTTTGGAAAATGGAAACAAACAGGGTTTGCTTTCTGCTAAGGGACACTGGAGAGCACAGGGCAGGCTAAACTATGAAAACATTCAGTAAATGGAACGAATTTGAACTGCAGTAGTTATGATCACTTTGCCTAATTGAGTCATGTGATTTATATTTGGTTTTGATCTGCACATGTTGTGCAATTTGAAATCATACTCATAAGAAATGATAATGTGCACCGTACCCTACGGGAGCAGATCCATGTTCCCTTTTGTTTGTTGTTTTTTTTAAACATCGTTTGGGCTAAGTACATCATACATGCCCCTGGTTCCCCATCTGTCTTGCCTCTCGTTTGCAGCTGACACTTCGTTTACGCAGACTGCAATGCTGCTCGCTGTGTGTAACTCCTCTCCAGGGCTCTGCTTTCCTCCCCCCTTACAGTGCACCACATTCTCCTCTTGATGCGGTGCAGTATTTTATACCCTGTGATTTTCTACTTCTGTGTATTATGAAACCATATACAGCTCCACAACCAGGCTGTTCTGAAGAGTATTGATGTTCTGTTTCAAACACGATTAACGACCAGAAAACTGCACAGTCATGTCGCATTTAACCATGCTTATACTGAGCTTTTGTTGTGCTTTCCCATGATTAACTGCACATTACTGTCGTTCCCAAGGGTTGCCTGTGCTTCACTTTGTTATCACTGTCCTTTGCTGTGCTTTTACCACTGTTCCCATAGTACACTTTAATAAAGGAAGGGTTGTATTTAAACAAGGTTGCCATGCCACAGTCTGATGCCGGACAGAAGCAATTGATTTCATGACTTTTCATGCTTTATCTAGAAAGATCGAAGCTATCTTTAAGACACAGCAGAGCACTCAAGGTTAAATGTGTTATTGGCAGTCTAGGGTCTAGGTCTAGGCACCTCAGCATCGCTCTGAACAAGAAAACCACATTAATCCATCAGAGTGGTCTGGGAACCCAGGTAAACATGTCTTTAACCCGGGCTGCTTCTCTGCTACCAAACGCATCATAAGGGACTTGTTCCATGAAGGTTGATCCCATATATGTGTGTGGGTGTTTGTATGAATCCATGCATGTCCACTCCTCTTGTCTGCAGAATCAGGCTGGCTTTGGAACATGGCTTTAAACATTAACATCACATCCTGGTGACTCTAAGTACAATCGGTACACCAGAGTGTTACTATTAACCTGTCCCCTGATAACACTCTGCCTTTAGTTTGTGTAAGAAATACTCCGAATAGTAAACCTACAGATTCGGGTCAGACTTATTCATGCGGAGAGCAGATTTATCAGGATCTTGATTGTTCAGACTCCAGGCACCCAGTCATTTCAATAATATACCTAAACAAAGGGAGGATTAAAGGACTAGTGTGGGAGTCTAACCCTGTATTACTGTAAAGCTCGATTCAAAACTGGAAATAAACAGTGCATGGTGCTATATAGAGTGCTACTACATTTTTTAAATTAGTTTGGAAAATCTATTTGATTTTATTCCATGTTCAAAAAGGGGAACAAACCTTGCAATGGAACAAAGGCTTATCACATCTTTATACAGTAGATCTTAGTACACCTGCATCCTTATATAAACAAGTTGCCACTAAGACTAAAATTAGCAGCGTTACTGAGACCTGTTCCACTTGGCACTAGGTTGGAAATGGAGAGTGAGCGGTCGTGCATCACGAATGCTTTTGTGTACGCAGCCAAGCCATACAGAAAGAGGAACGATGTAGGCTGAAGCCTGTGTCGATTTGAAGTGTGCATTAGCATGATCTCAGAAGTACCTTTCTATTAAAGTAGCTTTGTATCCGCAGAGCTGCGAGCAGCAGAGAGACCTGAAGTGATTCTGGGAAGCTGATGCCTGGTATCTAAGGGAACAAGTGGTTTTGAGCTGTGCATCTCAATGAGTCGGAGGCGAATGGTGACCTTTTCGATCGAGTTGTTTGTCTTCTCTTACATTGTCTTTCGAAGCTGGGAGGCTGCACCACACTAAACGGCAGCGCTTTGCTTTCTCGGATAAGGACTCCCGTTTTCAAGTTCAATCCAGGATCAAGAAGCAAGGTGTCCAGAATGGGAATTGGAGGAGAAACAAACATTCATCTTTTACTGTTTGTGAAGATGTACTGTAGGTGGATCCCAGTGCTGAGCTACAAAGATTCAGTGCTTGGGTATCAGGAACCCTGGAATACCAGCTGTGTATATTAATAATACCCTTGTGATTGCACAGATCTGCCTGTAGGACAGAAACCACTGCATAGGTGTGTGTGAATTGTCAAGTGCCTTGTGTTCCAGTACACTGTGGGACATAAAACTTTAAATAAAATTGAGAATGTTACAGACTTTTTCATTAAAGCAAGTTTTTTTTAAAATACTCAATGTGGACGTTAATGCCATCGATTGGTAAAGCGAGGGAAGGACTGCTTTTTTTATTTTGAAATCAACAGTATTAATGAATGGATTTATTGAATACCTTGTTTAAATACTTCTTAAAGGCAATTCCGAGTATGGGTTTCGGCACAGCCCTAGCTGCTATACTATATGTGATGTAGAGAGACCTGGAGACCAGGTACATCATGCGCATTCAGTGGACCTCTCTGCCATGGAACACAGTGTTGTGGACTGCTTGTGCATCTCCATTGTAGTGCCACTGAAACCTTCTCGATTTTCTTAATTCCGTTTTCCATTTCCCCTACTGCACCAGATCATGGCAGCAGCGCTCCCTGTGCATGGTACCGTTCTGAACACATAATGACGGCTTCCCTTCTGCAGTCACTGCACGCTGTCCTGTAGTTCATTCAGTCTGTAAAGATCTTTTGAGGTGCTTCAGCACATGAAACGATCTGTAGGAATGAAGAGCCGCGTCGGTCCCCCTCGTGCAAAGCCTGATGTCACGTTGGCTAATCCCGCTGAGCGCAATTTCCAATTATTCTCTTGCCCTGATTAGTTCATTCTTGTGTTACTCCAGAGACACCAACGCGATGGGTTTTCTGAAATAAGTTCTCTTGGATCTAGGGCAGGAAAGATCAGGAGGGTGTGTTTTAAAGCATGCCCTGTGTAGAGAAGAAAATTGAGTCTTTCTAAAATAAAACGTTTCAGACTTTAACTTTTAGTTAGCTGTCCCACTTTAACACACTTTCCCTGCAATTAAATCAACATATATGTGGAGAGCCACATTGCAGATTGAAATAGCAATGGAGTAATTACAGATGTCAATTGCGTCAGCCGTATGAGTGGAAATGGGCTGACAATGGGCTGGGATCCCCATGTGGGTTCTGAATCACACCATGAAAGCTCAGTCGCAGCTCCTCCTGGCTTGTATTTTTAGCCCTGTTTTTGATGCTATATCTGCTGGTTCGAATCCAAGCCCTTCATGAAGCTGCTAATACGGTGCATTACCCTCAATAACGCCACAGAGCTCACCCTGACAGGGGTTTGAGTCATTTCAAGACAGACAGAATCACAGCGGAATCCATGATGTGAAATGGCTTTTTGATAAAGGCCTGCCTTCCTGCTCCCTGGCCTGGATAGAGACACACAGGAAGAATCGTGGGTTTAACAAGGTTTACCACTCGGGGAGACTCCTGTGATCTTGGGGTGGGGGTGGGATTCTGTTATTTAGTGAAGGTTTCAGCACAGTCCCTCCCTAATTTGCTTGAGTTTATATTCTCACTGCACTTTTAAAACAGGCTAAGCAGTTGAAATATTAGTAGCTAATTGCAGAAGCTGAAGAGTAATGTGATGAGATCCCTGAAGGAGAATAATTGCATCGCTGCTGTGCTGCTTGGAAAGGCTTTTTCTTCTCCTTGTAACTGTGTTACTCTTGCATGGTATAGCATGCATCTGTTTGAATCTGCCATACATCATGCATGCATGCACGCACACACACACAAACACACACACACACACACACACACACACACACACACAAGGCAGGAATGGGCTGGTTTCCATATCCGGCTGTCTGATTCCTAAGAGACTTCTCTTCTAACCTAGGGCAAAGTCATTTGTGTGCAAACTTGTTATGCCAACTAATTTCTGTCGCCTTACAGCCTTTGTGTAAACTGCACAGGCTTGCATGTATACTGCCTGGCCACTTTTATTAGGACCTGTGTCTGATCAGCCTTGACATGACTCTGGGACTCTGGGAGGCGTCTCGAAGAATGTCACACTCGGTCAAATGTGACATTTGCAAATTGTACTGTTGTAAACTGGAAGGGACTGGGCAGCCACTCCAGAATTATGCATCGGTTATATTATTTGTTGCTCAATTAATCAAATGTATACTAATTAAATCAAGTCTAATCAAGCACCGTCATAAATGAATTTAAAAATGCTATAGAGCTTAATGTTTCTGGATATTCTGCATCGTGTATAACTGGACCTGCTTGTGATTTGCCTGTCGTCAGCGTTTTGTCCTCCTACTGCAGCGTTGTTGTTGTTGTTCTGTCATTGCAGGTTCAAAGGCACCTCTCCTATTCCTCCCCCAGCCTCCCCACACGCTCTCACTCGCTGTCTGCTGCTCCTCCTCCTCACACACACACGCACGCACACACACACGCAGAGCCAGCGCTATGGGCAAGCAAAACAGCAAGTTAAGGCCAGAGATGCTGCAGGACCTGCGAGCAAACACGGACTTCTCCGAACACGAGCTGCAGGAGTGGTACAAGGTGAGTGTGACCTTCCCTGGGATTCAGCAAGCTGTGAGACGGGGGCTGGGGGGTGAGCTGTGCATCAATAACTGCTGCTGCAGAGTCACTGACAATCTCGGTTTTACGTTACATCCGAAGGACGGAGCACAAGGAGGTTAAGTGACTTGCTCAGGGTCACACACAGGGAGTCAGTGGCTGAGCTGGGATTTGAACCCGGGAACCTCAAAGTTTTCCTCAAAATTTTGGCAGGGCAACTTCTAGAACTCTAAAAATGTAATTAAGAATGACCGAAAAGGATATGGGTGTTGTGACTGTCCTGTGTTCTCCTGTCCAGGGCTTTCTGAAGGACTGTCCGAGCGGCACGCTGAACGTCGAGGAGTTCAAGAAGATCTACGCCAACTTCTTCCCGTACGGGGACGCCTCCAAGTTCGCCGAGCACGTCTTCCGCACCTTCGACACCAACAACGACGGCACCATCGACTTCCGGGAGTTCATCATCGCACTGAGCGTCACCTCCCGCGGCAAGCTGGAGCAGAAACTCAAGTGGGCCTTCAGCATGTATGACCTGGACGGGAACGGATACATCAGCAGGGACGAGATGCTGGAGATCGTACAGGTGGGGTGTCTGCGGGTCTGGCTCTGCATGTTTGGTCTGTGTGTGTTTGGTCTGTGTGTGTTTTGTCGGTGTTTGTCTGTCTCGGTGTGTTTGTGTTGTGGATATTTTGTCTGTGTCTGTGTTGTCTGTCTGTGTGCCTGGATGGCTTTGTGTGTGTGTGTGTGTGTGCGTGCATCTGGTCTCTGTCTGTCTTTGTGTTTGTCTGTGTGCCTGCGTGTGTGTCTGGTCTCTGTCTGTCTTTGTGTGTGTCTGGTCTCTGAGTGTGTCTCTGTCTGTCTTTATGTGTTTTGTCTGTGTGTCTGTGTGTCTGTGTGTCTGTGTGCCTGTGTGTGTCTAACCTCGTTGAAGGGAAGCCTTGGCCCGGCACACGGAGTGAGCGTGGTGCCTTGTGGCCACTGTGGCTCCCTGCGAACACTAACCCCAGCTGGATGAGTTGAAGGGGGCCGTGATTAAGGATTAGAGAGTTAAATTTAACTGGGATTTGTCCTGAGTGAGCAGAAAGGGAGGATCATCCCAAGGCTATGCGAGGTAACAGCACACTCGCACTGCAGGTTTGACAAGCTTTTACATCACAGTGGAGTTTTAACCAGAGTGATTTTAATGAACGAAAATGCTTTCTTTTCTTAATTTTATTTATTTGTCTGTTTATGCATTTGTGTGTTTTTTTTTATGTTATGTTAGCATGACATCCACATGTATCTCCCTGTCGGTCGTGATTTTTTAATTAATTTTTTTTAGGCATTTTAAAACAGTTTGTGTGAACTCTTATGTTTGAAAAATTGCCATAACTTTGAAAACAAAACATATATACATTATAAATTAGATACATAGATGGGAAACGTAAAATGGTACAATTATACACACAGTGATATACACTTCAATCCACTCCTGCCTGACAAAGAAGCCTCTTCAGTTTTACTCAGTAATGTATGCACTGCCCTCCAAGCCCTGGGGCAGCCTCTATATGTCTATGTAGGGTTTCTAAATAGGATCCCTCAGCACGTTAATGGCTTTTGTTCATTTCACTGACCTCCTGAGGGGGGGGGTTGAAAAGACAGATTGGGGAGCTAGGTGTTTAGGCTGCTGCAGTGCTACACAATCATGTTCAATTTGACATTCTCCGCACACTTTAGGTCATGGGGCATGGATACCCATGGAATTACACTGTATCTTTTGTCTACAGCTCCTGCTCTTGTATGGTTACTGCTGCGCAACTAGATAGAAGTTTCTTGGACAGTTTTTTTTTTAATTTAAAAGCAGTCCTCTAAAACAGTTTCAGAAATATATATTAAAAAAAAAAAGTTTAAGAACGGCAGTGTGTTTGTGAATGGAGTGCTCTGTTTCACGGGTTCCTCATCTCCCCCTCTCCCCAGGCAATCTACAAGATGGTGTCCTCAGTGATGAAGATGCCGGAGGACGAGTCGACGCCAGAGAAGCGGACCGACAAGATCTTCAGACAGATGGACCTGAACAATGACGGTAAGAGGGGAGCGAGGCGTCCGTGAGACTGAAGGGCTTGAGACCCCCATCTCAATCTTAACGTCAGAATGTAAACAGGACTAGAATGAATTGCCTCGGCTCACTGCAAAGGGGATAGAATGAAGCTTAAACTGCAGCGAGAGTTTAAGCAGTAGAGACAGCAGCACGGCGTAGCTCTTGTTCAGTTTCTGTTGACGTGATGTTGTATTAATAGTGAACTTCACACAATGAAGGGAACATTCTTTGTTCTAAAATATTTGACAGCATGAAGGGTTATTTTATTTTTTGGACGTTGTTGGAAAAAGGCAGAAATTAAATCAAGAAATGTGTTGAAAACTTCAGCGCAATGGCATCTAGGTTCAAATCCGGTACCAAACCACAAATTAAATACCTTCAGTTGTATCGGCTTAGCCCTCCCTGACTGTGGTCCACATAACCAGTTCATCAGAGTTCTGAACCTTTTGTCACAATTGCCTGCTTGAGAGGCCCAAGGCTGAATGGAAGACAAGGGTGTTCAAGTCAGGACTGAGGTTTGTCACTTTTCACAATACAATACAGTTTGCTTTTATAAAGCGTTCTTCATGAAGAGCGGCCCAGGGCGCTTTACAATAAACTCAGAAAAGGCCTTGGCCAATCAATCCATCCAGCTCAAAAATAAGCTAAATCAAACAAAAATATTCCAAAAGGCAGGGAGCAGGACAACTAAAGGCCTTTGCCCCTCCTGATTTCAGATCTTCTAGGAACTACCCAAAGTTCAGTATTTACTGATCTCAAAAGGGTCTAATAAGTCGTAAGCAGAATTTTAAAACAAATCCTGAATTTAACAGGAAGCCAGCGCAGTGATTTAAGAACCGGAGTAATATGTTGTGAACGATGTGTGTGAGTACCAACGAGCACTACAGAACAAGTAAATGAATCTTCAGAAACGTAAGGGTTTGTTCAATACCTCTGTCTAAAGCTTCTCTCTCTGCCTCCTCTTTCTGCAGGCAAGCTGTCTCTTGAGGAGTTCATCAAAGGTGCCAAAAGCGACCCCTCAATCGTGCGATTACTGCAGTGTGACCCCAGCAGCGCGTCGCAGTTCTGAGCTTCCCCTCCTGCCCCAGGGAAACGAAGACAAAACGCATGAAGGTTCCTGTCTTTTGTGTCACGGAGGGACGAGTTTTAGTTATTTTAAGAAAATTAATCAAAATAATACAAAAAAAAACACAACCTGCCTAGACTTTTAACCATCTCCTTCATCACGCTTCACAGAAGGGAATTCCCAAAAAGCCACAGTGATGGGGGTGTGGAAACCAGGGACAACCTGTAGGAGCCTGGAATTGTTCTTTGCATTTGGAATAGAATGTTGGCCTTGGAAGACAGAAGGGACACAGAAGCGATATCTCGCCGTTGTGAACTGGTAACTACCCCACTGGTTTGTACTGGTTTTTGCGGTGGATTATCAGAATGTTCTGGAGCTGCTGAATTGTTTGCGCGGACGCTGCGTGTGTGTGCATGTGTGTGCGTGTACGTGTAGGTTTGACGTACAGTATTATCTTTTTATTTTACCTAAAACCTGTTAACATGTTACTTTCTTGTAATTGAGCTCATCGATACATTGTTATATTGGTTCTAAGTTTTGGTCTGTCTTTGCACTGCATGATATACTGAGAGTATTACTGTGTAAAGTGTAAACATGCTCCTTATCTGAACTTTAAGTTAGGGAATACAATTCAAACCATAATTTACAGGCATGCATTTTCCACGTGTTATAAAAAATATAACAAGTGAACTTTACATCTGAATAGAAACATACTAAACGATAGGCGTTAATATTGGATGGGGCTATCGGGGTCCCAAGAACCCCAAAATAAAACACAACATAGAGCATGTATACTATTGAGTAGGGTTAATCCAGACTGCAGGTGTAATACGCAGAGTGCCCAGCATGTGGCAGTATTGGACGTGCAGTCAAAATGCGAATGAATTGATATTGTGTGAACACATGACACACGTCTAATGAGCCCGAACATACTGCATCCGTGTCTTCGTGCAGTCCAGGTTAAACTTTGCCTCCTTATTTTTTTATTTTTAAAATGTCTTTGCTAGAATTCAGTTCGCTGTTTTACTTTTAAGTAAATGTTAAAATCTTTCTTTGTTTTTCAATTTAGTGATACAAATATTTTTGTATGGCTCTTTGAAAACTCCCTGGTCATCAGTGTGGCTCTTTTTAACCAAAGTAGATGGACAATTCAGGCCTTCTAGATTATTCTCGCTCCCCGATTTGAAACCCTGGGAGTGTGTAATATGTGGGAGATCTGTTAAGCACACCCATCGCAAATCAATACAAAAAGTAATATATATATATATGTGCTAGAAAAGAGGTCAGATCCACTCACTTTCATATTATGAATGCAAATTTCCATTTTATGCAACATTTACACACGTGTTTACAGCCACACAGGTACTGTATGTAAATCTTTGTGTAACCACATGGCTAAGTTATACTGCAGTAAATGCCCATGTGAAATGAATCCACACGAACGTATGACATTTTAGTCTGTATATTTATATAATGAACACGTATCGCAACCCCAGACTGCCGTTTCACACACGTACACATAAATGTGTCTCGCTTTGGGGGTGCAATATAGGAGCATCGATTCAGGTGTGAATTTCTACATTTGGAAACGTGTGAACAGGTGTCCGTGTGCACATGTCTGTATTGCTATATGTGTTAATTATATAAACATATAGAGCCCTATTAACGGTAAGGAATGTTTCAAGGACAGTTTATTAAAGTACTGAGTTTTGAAACATTCTCAGCGCTTCAAAGAATTTAAACAAACAGTTTAAATAGGTTTCATGAATTGTGAACTTGATTATATTATTTAAATTGACTTTAAAAAAGCAAAAAACAATCCTTAAATTCCTTAAAACAATCCTTAAAGTTTTGTGTATAGGGCCCACAGTGGTTACAATTGTATGGTTAACAGCATATGAAAAATGATTATATATATATATAAATGTTTGTTTGTTTGTTTATAAACATGCATGGTTATTAATTAATGAAGTTTTTCCAAATGTTTTCCAAGTCGACTGCACTTCTGAACTGGAATTTGAGATTGAATGTTTTATAACCATCATTTCAGCCTTTAGCCTGGTGTTGTAAAGGATCCCTGTGTTGCTCTGCAGTTTAGTGAAGCTGTACTCCAAGAGCTGTTAATATCGTAATGTGTGTCTTCTGCGTGGTTCTCTATCTGCTTAACCCATTAGGTTCCGCTGTCCTCATTTGAGGACTGGCTACTTTGTGGAGCATTTTGAACTGGCATCGTCTACCTGTTATTTAAAGGTTCTGTTTATCTGTACTGTTCGGATAACTTACTCTAATTTTGTTAAGAATAAAAGTGTAAATGTAACTCGACAACTATAGCCCTTCAGATGCTTTTACAACGCCTCAATATAATATAAGACACTGAACCTAAGAATGGTCCTTTGTTTGGTGTTTTCCTCCCCACAGTGATGAAATTTCACTGGTCAGATTATAAGCATGTCTAACTTGACTGTCCTCAAAAATAGGATGCTGGGAAGAGATGTTGTAAATATTTTACACGTCTGAAAGATTTGAAATTTGAATGGTAGGATACCGATTTAGAATGTGTCAAATTGCAGAAGTACAGCTTGTGTTTTTTTTTCAAAGAATGTTATTTGGTACTTAATGGGTTAATAAAAAAATGTTTGTTTTGAATAGTTTGTACGTATGGCAAATCACAAGAAAGAATGGTACAGAAAACACACTATGATATTGAACAGGTAAGCAAAAAAGTAAAGGACATAACGTTTCCCTTTGAATCTATATGTTCATTTAAACAAATATATAATGTTCGATACAAGGGACAGATGTAAACTTATTTACACAGATGATTAGAGGATTTGTTTCCATATACACAGTATATATATATATATATATATATATATATATATATATATATATATGTATCGCATGTGGGTTTACAACATGTGTGTTTTAAAGTTGCCTTTGAACTAGAAACGGGCAGTGCATTTTATGTAAAGTTTAAGCGAGTTAAACAACTCAAGACTACTTAAAAGCTTCAGCATCAAATGTTATTTCTGCTTTAGTAACTTTATTGGCCATGTTATTACTCTGGGAAAATATGCTAATGACATTTTGCAGCAAATAGCTTTGAGAATCAAGCCCATATTGTTTCAAACACAAAATGAAAAAGAAATGCACCGTGGAATAGTCACTGAGGCTTATTTGGTGACTGTATGGAATGAGTTACTAAGCCTTGTTGTTGATGCAAACGCACTTCCCAGCACACTAATGCTTTGTGGGCACAGCTCTAACATGCAAAAGCACCTGTAAATGCTGCTGTATATTTAATCAAAAACCCTCACGAAGCCTCTCTGTGTTAACAGATAGGAACCGTGCAGCTGTCTTATTTTAGTAAGATTGCATCACTCATGCCAAATGGGGCGTGTCTGCCTGATACGTTGCAAAGCCGGTTCTGAAACCTTCAGCTTAAACCAGCAGGTACAGGAGGAACCTGCAAAGTTACCATGGATACCAACCGCTACACTTCTAGTAACACAATGTTCCCTCCCACAAACAAGCGCAGCATATAAAATCGCTTACCAGATCCACAAAATGGATTCTGGTCACAACTAAGAGAGGCAGAAATTAGGAAAACTAAAGTACTGTTGTCAGTAATGCAGGACACCACATTATTTATTTTATTATTTTAACATACACACATTCTATTAAAAAAGATCCTTTGCAAAAACGAGAATAAACTCATTAACCCTCTCCTGAAATAGTTTTCACGCCCATCAAACTTGATTTAATTAATTAAGAACAGTCCTTAAAGTTCCAGTTCAAGATGAGTGCTACTCAAGGGTCTGGGGCTAGCCTTTAACTTTCTAAAAGTGCCGTATATTGCTTTCTAACTGGGGCATGACTTACAATAACATCTCAATTCTTACCTGTTTTAATATCTTTCTAATCGAGCGTGCCCGCAGGTGTTTGAATGGCTCTGGAGGGACGAGAGACCTTACCGATTACAACTCACTGCAGAACAGCACTCCAGGGATGGGAATAAGACTCTGATTGTTTTAAACATTCCAGGTTTTAATATGAGCTTGATCAGCCACAGTGCACAGGTAACAAGCTCAGGTGTGTCATACTAAACTCCTAGTAAAACCAGGAATGGATCAAACTGCTGTGCAATGGGAGTCTTATTTTATACAGACTATAGAAAAACCATTACAGTTCCAGGACAAAAGTTTCGACTAGAAGTCTTTTTCCAGCGTCAAATAATTGGACAAGTTTGTTTTTAGATATGCTACGTATATCGTACGATTGGGTTTTGTATTCTTATGCCTGAGCTTCAGAAACAGCGTGGCTCGTCACTTGCAGACTCTTTGATGAGGATTGCTCTGAGTCCCACAAGCTGCACCGACTGGCTTTTCAATCAGAGGGGTGTCCGTTTGAAATCCTGCTTCTCTGGGTAGAGAAGGATCGGTTAAGGCTCTTTTTGTAATCGTGTGTGTTTTGAGTAGGCAGTGCAGTCTGTTGGGTGACTTGGTTAAGGAGGCAGGTTGGCTGTAGCACAGTGCAGTGCCTCTCCATTAAATGCGTCTCCCTCCAGTTGTTTACATTTTTATTTTATCCCAGCATGGGGCTGAAGGGAGCTCCTGCTCCCAGGTATTTCTGCGGATCATCAGCAAACAGGGTTCCTCACATCCAGACACTCTGGGACATCAGATCTTGCCTCTCCGCAGGTTCCGTGGGAACCGCCTCGTTAAACCTCACTCTGACCTGCAACAGACACATACAACAACCTGTCTTCAAGAGAGAGATCATCTGCATATTTATATATAGTGTGCAGTATCCACGCCAGGAGAGGTCAGCATGGCATTACTGGCCATTCTGACCTTGAGGGTGAAAAGCAGCTGGTATATTACACAGCACTCTGCTTTATTACAGCTTATTTCCTTACCTGTCTCGCCCGCACCAACTTCCTCCTCTTGCAGAGCTGCATCCCCAGCAGACTGAGGGAAGCCAGGAAGCACCTGGTGGACACTACTGCCTCCGCCGCAGCAAGGAGGATCAGGGGCACCCACAGAGTGACCGTCGTCTCCTGAGAAACAGACGCAGGGCTCAAAAACAGCCCATCGTGAATGGACCATTCCACGCTATTGTGCGTCATACAGCTAGCCAATCGCACATAGCGTGATACACATCATATTGCGATACGTATGGCAGCCTGAGAGGAGCGTATTGTACTCACGTAGATGCGGGTGGGGTCGAACGGGCACGTGTGTGAGCTGCGACTCAAGCCCGAGGGGTCGCTGGAGTTGCAGCGTGCGAGGAAGCTGTTCCCTCCGTCCACGATGGTGGTGACCAGCGAGAGGACCAGCCCCGCGACGCACACACCAGCCAGCAGGGCGCTGATCACACTCAGGCCCAGGACAATCCACTTCTGAGAGAGAGAGAGAGAGAGAGAGAGAGAGAGAGAGAGAGAGAGAGGGGGGGGGGGGGAGGGGAGGTGAGCACCGGAGATTCCAAAGCCTCTTTTTAATATAATAAAAACACAATTATCAAAACTAGGGGTGTGCTGATGCTCAGAACAACATAAGTCTATAGGTTTACCATACATACATACATATCCATTCTCACTTAAATCTATATCATTTGTTTCTTTTTTTGTTATATACCTAGCTAGATTTTTTCTATATACAGTATGTAAGAATAATCATCTAGTAAAATATGGTAACATTTAAATATTGGGGTTATTTGGAGACTATCCCTGGCACCGGACATGTTGTGGTGGTGTTTGTAATTTGAAGACGCACCCTTAACAAGGTGCGGTTTACCCGATTTACATTTCTCGTTTGGGTGGATAATCTTTGTTTGATTCTTTCAATCCTGTACAATGGTAACTAAGTGTTGCGATGCTAAAGGAAACCCATAGATAATTCATTAATAGACGTGTTCTGAAGAAGTCAGACAAACTGTCTTAAATGCTCATACTTAAAATCATTCTGCTGTGAGAAAAGCCATTCAAATGCTCACTATCTCTCTACACTGGTGTGCAGCACTGAAAGAGTTAAAAGGAAATTTGAGAAACCTGTGGGTTTTAAATACTGTATGATCAGTCAGTCACATGTTAAATGTGCTGGAAAAAGAGGCTTTCAATTGGCTATTGGGGGGCCTTTTCTTCCACCCTAGTAGAAACAAAAAAACAAAACAAGTTCACTTTTCAGAAGAAAACAGGTAGAAATGTGTCTTGTTTGGTTTTAGACACACACACAGCAAGTCATCCCAACCTCACACATGCTCTGCAATCTAGGGGCAAGCCTGAGCAAAGATAGCGAGTTTGCTGACAAGAACTACAGTTGTTCTATTTGTTTAGATTCTCCAACGCTTGTTTTAGCTGAAGGGACACAGAGGCCTTTCCTTATCAAGTACTGTTTTTCTCTGGGCCCTCCTTTTATTATTTTTTAAATACCTCCCAGCAGATTCCAAGTGTTTTATCGCTTCTTGGTACCTAGTCACTTCCTGCTCTGTAGGTCAGATTTACTCAACCAGACCATGTGACTGCCAGGACAGGAAGTGATAAGGTTTGCCACCTGTCCCGGTTTCCCCTGGTTCTTCCTGGTTTTGAGGAAGGTGCCCCGGGAATTAATATGCCTGCCCGGGACACCAAATGCCAGGACCATAAATTGAGCACAAGTTAGATAAATCAGGATACAAGGGGGACACGGGACAGGGACATGGGACGGGGACGTGACTTACCAGCTTGTTGTTCCCGATGTCTCTGGAAAAGACAATAGCTGTAATCCCCGCAATGACACACTGTGAACACACAACAATAGCAGGTCACACTCTCAGCTGGGAAGAGACTGACACAGGCATCAGCCTGCTTTTCCAGGCAATGTATTCATGTGGAGAAAAGCCATTAACATTCACGTGTGGTATGAAGTGCTTTCCCCATACTGCTCCTAGACGCTTTACTAGGAGTGTTATATAACCATTAGCTGAAGTTTAGTTACATGTTAATAAAGTCAATGGAAATGCATGGCACTAAACTTCAGCAAATGGTTAATTCCATATTAATTTACATATTTATGAAGCGGTACCATTTTGTAATATATTGTCAGTGACTCCTCTAAAGTTTATTTTTTGAAAGAACAACATCATGTCAATGTTACACAATGAAAAACAGACCCGTTGAGAGTGCTTAAGAGGACTCAGCTGTTTAAGGAGAATGTCCCGTTCCTATTAGGCTCTACAGCCGTCAGGGAAGCAGAGAGGTTATTACAGGAGCGTGCGTGCGTGTGTGCGCGTGCGTCTCTCACCACCAGCCCGGACACCACGGCGATGATGTTCGCGATGGCATACTCGATGCTGTGTATGTCCTCTGGCCGGGTCACGTGACGCAGCACCGTGCCGTGAATGATGGCACCCAGGATGAAGACAGTGTGGCCGAGAATGATCATCCCCAGCCCCGTCTTCATCATGGCCTTCGCATCGTCCAGCTTGCCTGAACACACAGCAAACAAACACAGCCACAGTTACAGCAACAGAGCCCCGAGATGCCATTGCGGGCGAGTGTGCTAATGGATCTGCTAGGGCTTATTCAGGGTCACACACTAGGGTTAGAACTGGGATTCTGATCGGTGCATGACTACACGATAACAAGTAACATGCACACAGCATTATGTTGCAGAAACCCCAGGCTTGCAAGATTACAAGTAAGACTCCTATTGCTTAGCAGTTTCACCCATTCCAGGTTTTACTACAAGCTTCATTAACCACAGTGTGTACAGGTATTTCCAGCCCTGTAAATGGAGGTTTTGTGAGCACCACTTTCTATTTGTCCCACCCACTGTTGGAACTCTTAGGGATGGAAATATATACTTTTTCTATGTACACACACATAAAAAAAAACAACTTTATTGACAATGCAAATATTATTGTTTTTAGTTATTATTGATAATTCCAAACCAAACATAGTGTTATGGATTCTGAGTTTAGTAATTCGTTACCTAAAACATTGTTTAAAAATTAGCTTAACAACAAACAATAAAACTAAAAAAATGTTTAAACAATGAAGGAATGTCTAGTTTTCTCCGACTCGGTTTTCAGATTGTTTGGTTACATATTAAAAACATACCCCAGACACGCACAGAGTACACATTCTATTTTCATACTTTTAGAAAATAAATAGGAATTACATCTCATCACTGCAGCTTACAGGTCTGGAACGATAACTTCAGACCTCATACAGGGATGGATAAACAAAAACAATTTTCTCTTCTTGTCTTTATATGGCAACATATGGAAGACGCAAATGCAAGATAGACTCATAGGAGGATGCCATTCCCCCAATACAGCAATTATCTTTTTTTCTTTTTAATTCAATGAAAAATATTTGTATCCAAAACTACTTTTTACATCTATATTTTAAAAAAATATAACTCCAAACTGCCGACCAATAAACAAATCTAAAATTGTAACGAGTAGCCTGTATGTACCATTTTTCAGGAAAAAAAAACACTTCCAAACTATTCCATTAGCTATCTGAGGGAAGTCTTTCTGTAAAGTTAATTATGGGGCAGAATGCCACAAAATAACAGAAAGCAAGGCAGCTGTGATAAAGACAAGTGCTTTTTGTCATTTCACGCAGCTTGTTGATATTAGAAATGTATTTGCTTACGCCCTGGATAAGGGCGTCTGCTAAGAAATAAATAATAATAATAATAATTAAACAACTGTGCCTGGTTATCAGTCATTTAAATGTATTCCTGGGGCTCGGCTGAAACTAAAGGGCGTTTCACTAAAGAAAAATGAAGACGGGAGAGCCGGGTGGTGGTTTTTTAATCCCTGCAAACTGCATCATGGCTTTTCAAACCTGTGATCGGACACAGGAGAATGGGGAAATGCTGCCTTTATTATGAGCTCGTCCACAGCTGTGCGCAGGTGTTCTGTTCATCATGCCTGGTTCGGAACTACAGCCAGGACAAAGAATCAGAACTCCAATTTACCTGAAGTTCCATTTCACTGCTCCCTCGATCACTGTGCAGTTGAACTTTTCATTTCCAATAGAAAGGCACTACATCATAGACAGGGGTTCAAAAATAAAGCCCCGAAAATGTATTTACTCAAGTCATGTTACTCTTAAAACAAATAATGAAAGGCTTTGCATTTGAAAACATTTAATAGGCATTATAATTACCAGCATATTTTAAACTTGGCTTATTACCTCTTTAAAAATGCTGTTCATTTTTTTGTAAAAAAAATATATATGAACAAGTTCCCTCTGTGGCACCTTTCTGCCCATGGCACCTCATACCACTGCAGCAGCCCTTGTGGCACCATTACCACTGCAATGCAGCTGCCATCAGCTGCAGGAATAGGCTGATGTCTTACTGTCCAAGTCTGCACTGCACTTCAAAGCGGGGAAGAGCTACCTTGGCGATTGTAAGCAGTTATGGGTTTTGTAATTGATGAGGGCTGAGGGACAAGGGTGTTTGTTAAATACAAGTTCGAACAAGCTTTGATACAGCCCCTCTGACAGCAGTGTGCATATAAACCCAGAGATTCAGGTGTGTCTGTTCAGTCAATCAAAACACACGCCTGCATTTTAAATCAACCAAACAGGTTTCTGCCTTTACAGAGGGAATTACACAAAAGAAATGTCCATTTGTACACTTAACAAATCAAAGTCTCATGTCGGCTGCAGGCGGACAAACCAGTGAACTCCAATCTCACAATCTCTCGATGGAGAAAGCAACTACCATGCTACTAAAAAGGTCTTGTACCGAAAGAAACTTCTAAAAACAGTGCACTGTGAGATCAACCCAGAAGGGTGTTTTTGTCAACCAAAGACTCTGTATGTTATATTCCTTAATGAACACGAGAAAGAAGACGTCAAACTTACCCAACTTGCACATTGTAGATACTTCCGAGCTCAGCTCATTTTAAAGAGTTTATTCTGCTTGTTTGTTATTTGTAACCCCCTTGTCCTTACTCCTCTCTCTCTTTCTCATTTAGACTCCTCCCTGAAGCAGACACTCCAGGTGAATCATTCTGAGAGACAGAAAGAAGACCATACCCCTTACTCTCTTAAAGAGACAGGACTTTTTAAAAAAAAAAATATTTTATACAAGCGGCTTTCCATTTTCAGCTACACAATTTTGTTTTCAATCTATTTCAGTGGTTCTCAACCCTGGCCCTCGGGGACCCATGTGTCTTCTGGTTCAATAGCATATAATACGTATTATATATCAGAAGGAAATTACGTCACAATAAAAAATAAAATAAAAAAATAGCTATCTCGCTTAATTATTCTTATTTAACTACATATTATAAACATACAGGATTTTCACCAAAGTGGTTAGAAAGTTGGCTCGTGGTTTGATTCATACAGGTGCAGCGATACCCTAAACATTATCTACGCGCTGTAGTTAAAACAACGCAATACGACCCAAATAAATGCGATTGTGCAAAGATTACTGGTTATATTTGAAACTCAAAACAAACAAATAAAAACACAAAAAGCAATTGTCAGAATAAACATAAAATAAGTCAATATCAATCGCTGTAAAGCACACGGGGGATAGACTGACATTTGAACTGTGGTTTAACTGTAACGGGAGTCCATAAGGTGCTAATTACATATATACTACAGAGTTCATTCTATGGCAGTGGTCACAGGTGATCAGTGTTTTGGGCAGCTCTATAAAAGTGTGGTCTGGCAAAGCCAGGTTATCTCTTCGGTTCTTGCCGTGTGTATTGGAGATGGTTACCTGGCGGTGGTCCGATAGTTATGCCATCTGTGATGGCGCTTTTTTCTTACCTTTTTGTTGTAGGTATTTTGCATTTTCAGAGATCTGAGGGATACGAGGCTGTACAGACCATTACCGCGAGGAAAACCGGGATAATGCCTTCCCAGCATTCAAACAATTGGAAACGGGGGTGAGCGAGGGTACCTCAGTTAAACCTTCAATACAACCTAAATCGTACCCTGCAAAGTTTGTTCCTCCTCGCGGCATCCCAGTGCCTGTCACTCCCTTCCCTTTTAAGCTGGTTAGGTCTCGGGCGGTCCCTGTCAATGCGCCCGTGCCGCCTGCGCTCCAAAGGGTCATAAATCCCCTGCCTATCATTCCCATGCCTCGGCCGCTACCCACTAGCCTTGCTGCAGCGGTCCGTGTGTCGTGCACACCAAACAAAATGCATGTGTGGGTTAGGACAGACATGTACGGGTTCAGGTGTAAATCAGGCCAGTTAACGTTGGGGACCCGCTGCAGAAGCAATGGCGTATTTGGTGCGTATCTTCTCTTTACCTACGACCTCAAAGAGTGTGGAAGCAAGGAGTCTGAGTATCCCATGCTCTGAAGCGTTTTGACGTTAATATTTCTGTCTTTAAAAATAAATGCATAAAGTAAATGCTGCAAACAATAGATGGGTCTTCAGAGTGTTACATTATAATTTTAAATGTGTAGATATTCTTTCAGTCACTGCGTGCATATTTGTATGGCGTTACGTTTCGTGTGTGTCTGTTCTGACAGGGCAGTTTCTCGAACTTCTAAAATAGTCGTCACAGGAGGGATTTTGGCTGGCATAATTTGCAGTCATAAGACGTGTCACTGAATCTTACTTTATTCAATTAGGCGCTATTGTGGGGTTTTTTTTTTTTTAAATGTTGGTCGAACGCTAACTCGTGATATATTGGCTTTTCAATGTTCCAAATATCAATCTAACTTTTTTTAACCCCACCTTTTAAAGATAGAAGCTGGTCTACAAGAACGTTCTACATTATGTCCCATCTGCTCAAAACGGTGCAATTCAGAGATCCATGCCATTCACTGTACCCATTCAGTGTAATTACTATAGGTAAGGTCGTTCTTGTGACTACATAGTTGGTGTAACTATGCAGCATTGATCAAGCTAACTAGTGCATTTAATTGAGCCGCATCAAAAGGCTGCTCAAATCAAGTATAATGAAAACTGTTCTTCCTCAGTTTCTGTATTAAAATAGCCCTGGTTTCAAGCTGCTCTTAAAGAAGCTAATGTCCAAAAGTCATGCTGCATTGAAAACGTGTCGCCTTGATGCTTCATGTTGTAGGTATCCGTCTACAGGCATGGCATTCGTCCACTTTGGAGGAATCCAGCTCCCTTCAAGAATCTCAAGACCTACTATGGCTTTGCCTTAAGAACAGTGAATGGTAAGCAGAACTGAGTGAAATCTGGGTTACAAATAAGTAAAAGCAATTTGTCTTAAGTATAGTACATGCTTGGGTGTTATCTTTTTTTAAGTGTGCCACATTGAGGAATACATGATTTGAATAGGAAGATGACATACTTTGCAGAAGTTATGTAGCAGGAGGTGCTACACTGCAGTGGTTTGATTGACTCCATGTAAAGTAGTGTGTGTTTTCATGCTACTCCTAAACTGCATGCTTCTCTGCTGTCCTCACCCCTTCCTTCTACTCCTAGGTGACTGGGTTCCTGATCCCATGATGAATACATTCTACCTTGGACAGCCCATACACTTCCAAGCTACTACAAATCTTACTGTTCCTGGGACTAAGCTTTTCATCCACCGCTGTTATGCAACAGCTTCGCCAGCTTTAAATTCAACCCCCAGATACACAGTGATTGAGAATTATGGGTAAGACTTGGTTATACCAAAACCTGGTTGCTGCTCTCTTGGCTTTCTGTGAAGATCAGCTGTTCTGAAACCACTGCTTCATGGGGATGCTCCAACCCTGCTACTCTGAACTACTGTTTCAGACAGAGGCAAATGTACAACTTCAAAAAATGTGTAGTAAAATGACGGTGTTGCAGGGTAATGACTTGGGAGTAATTTTATTGACTCTGGAATTGCATTGCCTAAACACAGCAATTCCATCATCCTTTTTAAATATACCAGGGCTTACCAATTTTTTTTTTTAATCTGCACCCCTTTCTAGATTAACGATCCAACATCACATGCTCTTATTTAATTGCACTTGCCCTCCCTTTCCAGGTGCATGGTGGACAGCAGGCATGAAACCTGTAACTCCCATTTTGTGACTCCCAGAACCAACAATACAATCAATTTCTTTGTTGATGCCTTCCAGTTCAACGCACTGTCCCCTCTGGTAGGCTTCCCTTTTATACCTGCTAATCTATACTGGGTTTTGGCACACCTCTGGCACCTGGTCATATTTATTTCATTGCTGCCTGGATCCCTTCCAATGCGATCAATTAAGGTTTCTTCCATAATTCAGACACCAATGCCATGTTCATACAACCTAGAACTATATTAACAGCATGTGTTGGCAATGTGACTTTGCATGAAGTGAATGGCAACCCAAGGCTTTGATTCAGTCATCCTGCTGTATCGAGGTAGTGTGACCCAACTCTCATTCAATATAGTTCAGATGCCTGTGAAGAGCGCTGCTTGCATGCATGGACACAGATGGTTAGCTGTGAAGTGGACCAAGTTGCTCCCAGTAATCTGGTGTATAGTTTGTCTTGAGGAAATAATTCTCCATTCTGTTCTCAAGGTGAACAAGTACTACATGCACTGCACAATGGTGGTAACCAGCAGCATGGTAACGCAGAGTACCAAGTCCTGCCACTATGAGAAGAACACAAAAAGGTAGGGTCCATTTCAGAATTCATTGCATGTCTTGGGTAGCTCAAGATGAAGGCAACAGTTACTGATGTGTTAATTTTCTAGAAGTAAAGTGTTTTTGTTTGGTTTTTTTGGGAGGGTGGCATTCCAATGAGGTGCCATCCTTTTTCTAGCAGCATGCAACATTCTTGGGTAGTTTTCATGTGAGTAACTACTAATGTCTCTGTTCAGCTGGGTGGAACTTGAAGGTAACCACAGTGTTTGTTCCTGCTGTGACTCTGTGTGCATAGAAGATGTGACTTTGCCCACTGGTATGTATACGACCCCAGAAGCAAGAGGAAGGGTGTAACAATTACAGATATGTCACTTCTGCATGAGTGATTTTTTTTTTTTTGTAGCTAACTGTTTTGTAGCATTAAGATGGTGGTTTCAGCTTCTGGATGAGATGTACAGGTCTAATGGTGGATCTGTACAACCTTGGCTTATACCCTTAAGTTCTCTTCCTTCTTTTTTTTTTTTTTTTTTTTTTTTTTAAAAAGTCTCTCTCAGGTAGTGGAAGCAGTGATTCCCTGCTGGTCCTTGGAAAGCGGGGAGATCATGATGCTCCAATCCAGCATTCAGGTGAGACCTATGATGAGGCCAAGGTGCCAGAGCAGAGTGACGACACTGAGAACGACTCGTTTTGCTTGTAATTCTAATACTGTGACATTTTTTTTTTTTTTGGTCTTTTGTTTCTTAGATGGCGATGGAAGATAAGTTGGCTGCATCTCTCTGTAGTTCTTGGATTATCATGACTGTTAAAAATAAATGTTTTAACACTTACTTTGTACTCTTCAGTTATTTCTTCCAGATTCTGACTTATAAATAAGAAGTGAAGTAAACACATGGCTTGGATTAATTCAGAGTTTTGAGATCAGTCACCTGTTCCCTTGCATTAGTCCGAAAGGTTTTATTAGAATCCGAAAGGAAGTATGACAGTCTCATAACCCCCTTGTCCTGGTGGGGATATACAGCCTTAGCGCAGGGAAAGAAAGCCCACCATGCACAAACATATTGCTGTAATCAGACCACCAGATAGTGCCAAATAACCACAACCTAAAGCTTTGGACACACCGAACAAAAGTTGAATATGCTTCTGGTGCCTATAAAGCAAGACCTTTTAGGGCTTGTTATTTATGTCAAATAGATATCTGAAGAAATAGAAAATGTGTTCAATAATTTATATTGTTATTAAAATTTGTTGAAAAAGGGTTTATCACGTGGGTTGCCTTACCAAACATATACAAGGTTCCAATCCAAACTACTGAATATTCGGGGAATATTTAGCATTATTGTACAATGGTGCCCCTAGTGGTCAGGATCTTAGGCTGTTAAATCCCTTGCTCAGGGGACCTGGTGCTGCTGATAAACAGGAATGTCCAGAGTTTTTATTCTTAACCACCAGTTCTGGAATTACCCCCCCCCCCCCCCCCCCCCCCCCCCCACACACGCACACAAGGGGGAGGGGGGAAATATGTGATTGTGACAATAGCAGGTTCATCCATACATTTTAGAAACTGTTCAAATCTAAAAGATGCAGGTCGGTTCGAAGAATGTTTTGGCTTATCTCTGGAGGATTTAGCTTTTTCCTTCTTTAAAATCTATGCATCAACCAAGTGTTCATAGCCAGCTTGATCCATGCAATCTGGGGTAAGACCCATTCAATATATATATATATATATATATATATATATATATATATATATATATATATATATATATATATTATTCACAACACCCAATTCAAATAAGGTCAAACTAGATTCCACAAACCAGCACAATTTCTCACTTGGACACAAAGCTTTTGCCTCAGTGCACATCTGAATGAAATCAAAGTCTATAGCTGGAGTGATGCCACGATCATTCTTATAAAACAAGCGGAGGCCATTCAGCCCACCTACTCTCGTTCGGTTCTGACTAGCTAACTGATCTAAACACTGATTTAATCCAGATCATTTGTTTAAATTGTAAAGGAGGAGGAGGGGGGCGGCAAAGAAATAACTGAAAAGAGCAAGGTATTGTTAAAACATTTATTTTCAGCAAATCCAAGAACTGTGCAGAGCAGAGATGTAGCCAACTGAGTCATCATCCAGGATTAGCTGTTTCGCCCCTTTCAGTTTTATTCGTATATATATTATATCGTCTGAAATTAATAAAATTCACACACACACACACACACACACAAACCCTTATGGCCAACAAATATCACGATTCACTTTGCACCAATGAATCAAAGCCCTGATTAACATAACTAATGGTCGTTCTCTTTTTTTAAATTCTGTTTATTACACGTGAGAATTTATGAATGTACTGGATGAGACACCTGTTATCAGGCGATAACTCATTAACGACCATTTAAAAAATGCAGTGGGATTGGAAAATGTTCAATCCTGACTCTTGTTCTTGTCTTTTGGGTACGGGACACAGTTTGTGGCTGTCAAGCAATGAAGCTCGCGTGTTTGTTACTTTTTTGCAGCGTATGGAGCGGGACTGTTCTTCTTCTGAGCATTGCACAAAAGTTTGATTCAAACTGGATCATCCAGAAAAAGCATCGTAGCGCTTCTTCGGGATACGAGGGTGACGAGACGTGGCACAAAGATTCGGGCTCCTTCGATCGATCGAACGACGAAACGAAGGCAAAAAAACAGGTGGTGTTACCTGAAGTAGGCATTCCTTTCTACGTTACCCCGTTACCGCACAAAATGCTTAGCCCCCGGGTAAACGATGGAGACCAACACGCAACCCTGCCGCCCGAGATAAAGGAAATCATAAACCTGGTTAGCGAAGACAAGCCGGTTACACCCCCGACCGTCTCTGATGTTGAGGTTCTGTGCGGCGAAAATGACATGGTGGTGAAAGTTAAGAAAAGGTTCTTTGGGTTTGGCTGCACGGCATCGCAATTGACCTTGGGGTACAGTTACGAATGCCAAAGCAACGGAGTAGACCGAGAAACCGGGGATCTTATGTTCACCTACAGCTACTCTGAATGTGGAAGCAAGCGTTCGGTAAGTCTCTGATCAAGTTCAGAATATTGATATTGTCTCAAATGTGTTTTAATACACAGTATTGTGTGTGTTTACGTTTGACTGCCGATGTGTGATTTATTATACAGCAGGGAAGCTGCTTCAGTGATATCACCAAAGTGACCGGCAAATTTACATTTATATAAAACACAAAAAAAACTCGCAGAACAGCGACATCGTACAACCCACAAAATAAGAGTTGTGTACAAGATCACTGTTTGGGTTATGTAGAAGAAAAAAATGTTTATCATTATCAACATATGGATGTATGAACACCACCACTTAATTGATGGATTCTTAATTAAGTTGCGAATTGTATCCTTTTTAAATTAAGCAATGTTTTATTGATTCAAACTGTTAACTTAATCCTTGTCCAATTTTGCAAAAAGGGGATTACTCTTTAACTAGCAAAGCTTATACTTGGGTTGTTCAGTCCTGAAGTTCAGTGTTGCTGATGGTGGTAGCTACACACCATTTCATATTAATTATCTAACTTTATTTTTAAATCCTTAGATGCCCGATGGATTGGTAGTCTACCAGAATGTCCTTCGCTATGTTCCCAATAGAAAGAGAAGCTCAATTCGAAGGGCCCATCCGGTCAATATAGAAATTGAGTGCCGTTATCCAAGGTAGGCAGTAGGTTGTGTGTGGTTTTTTTTTTCTGCAACCAATTTGCTATACACTCAATGACTGAGCGATTTGCCCACCTGCATTTGTTGCACGATTACCCCCTTGTTTGAAATTGCATATCACCATGCAGAAATGCACTCGCAAACCCGCAGGCTCCCTTTTGGTTAAACTATTGTGTATCTTTTGTCATTGGTATTACAGGTACCACCATCTCCACAAGCTTGTGTTTCGCCCCACCTGGTATCCTCCTGCTGGTATCAAGACTCTGAAGCAGTTTGGCTTTGACCTGATCCCAATGAACAGCAAGTATCTTCCCACCATGCCTGAGCTCGCTTCACTCTGATCCCTTGTGTTACAAACCCGCCATGCCTGAGCTCGCTTCACTCTGATCCCTTGTTACAAACCCACCATGCCTGAGGTCGCTTCACTCTGATCCCTTGTGTTGCAAACCCACCATGCCTGAGCTCGCTTCACTCTGATCCCTTGTGTTACAAACCCACCATGCCTGAGCTCGCTTCACTCTGATCCCTTGTGTTACAAACCCACCATGCCTGAGCTCGCTTCACTCTGATCCCTTGTGTTACAAACCCACCATGCCTGAGCTCGCTTCACTCTGATCCCTTGTGTTACAAACCCACCATGCCTGAGCTCGCTTCACTCTGATCCCTTGTGTTACAAACCCACCATGCCTGAGCTCGCTTCACTCTGATCCCTTGTGTTGCAAACCCACCATGCCTGAGCTCGCTTCACTCTGATCCCTTGTGTTACAAACCCACCATGCCTGAGCTCGCTTCACTCTGATCCCTTGTGTTACAAACCCACCATGCCTGAGCTCGCTTCACTCTGATCCCTTGTGTTACAAACCCACCATGCCTGAGCTCGCTTCACTCTGATCCCTTGTGTTACAAACCCACCATGCCTGAGCTCGCTTCACTCTGATCCCTTGTGTTACAAACCCACCATGCCTGAGGTCGCTTCACTCTGATCCCTTGTGTTACAAACCCACCATGCCTGAGCTCGCTTCACTCTGATCCCTTGTGTTACAAACCCACCATGCCTGAGCTCGCTTCACTCTGATCCCTTGTGTTACAAACCCACCATGCCTGAGCTCGCTTCACTCTGATCCCTTGTGTTACAAACCCACCATGCCTGAGCTCGCTTCACTCTGATCCCTTGTGTTGCAAACCCACCATGCCTGAGCTCGCTTCACTCTGATCCCTTGTGTTACAAACCCACCATGCCTGAGCTCGCTTCACTCTGATCCCTTGTGTTACAAACCCACCATGCCTGAGCTCGCTTCACTCTGATCCCTTGTGTTACAAACCCACCATGCCTGAGCTCGCTTCACTCTGATCCCTTGTGTTACAAACCCACCATGCCTGAGCTCGCTTCACTCTGATCCCTTGTGTTACAAACCCACCATGCCTGAGGTCGCTTCACTCTGATCCCTTGTGTTGCAAACCCACCATGCCTGAGGTCGCTTCACTCTGATCCCTTGTGTTGCAAACCCACCATGCCTGAGCTCGCTTCACTCTGATCCCTTGTGTTACAAACCCACCATGCCTGAGCTCGCTTCACTCTGATCCCTTGTGTTACAAACCCACCATGCCTGAGCTCGCTTCACTCTGATCCCTTGTGTTACAAACCCACCATGCCTGAGCTCGCTTCACTCTGATCCCTTGTGTTACAAACCCACCATGCCTGAGCTCGCTTCACTCTGATCCCTTGTGTTAAACTTCCAATGGAATGCTTTTCTGTGTACTATACTTTAGTTTTTAAAGTTACAATAGAAGAACATGTCTTGGTTTAAGATTACTTCCATGTAGATCTACCCCCATGTGTTCCTTGCAAACAATTGGGTAACAGATCATGGGAACCACTTTCAACATCTAGTTATGTCCCTGTATCTTTGAGGACCCATACTCCCGGATATGCCAGTAAGTTGTGCTCCTCTTAGGTGCCTGGACTAAAGGTTCTTTGAGCAACGTGTACCAACTTGGCCAGGCCATCCCCTTCCAGGTGAGGGGATATCTTCGTAATCCGGGGCAGAAGCTTTTCATCCACTCCTGTCATGCAACTGCTTCTCCAGATCCTAAGTCAACCCCCCAATACAATGTGATTGACAACTATGGGTAAGACTTCTTTTAAAGTAATGCTATCCTGTGCTGGCTTTTTTTGTAAAAAGACCATTGTATTTTTGCATTCTGTATAAAGGTTAAGTATCATAGTTCTGATTCTGAATTGTGAATGACATATGTTCCAATGTTAAGTTATTGTTAAGTTACTAATAAATGCTACTGCATTTACTCCTATGTGCTTTTGGGTTCTGAGCTCTGTTCTGTTAGGGTCTGTTATTGGACTAACAATTGCCTTTCAGTTGGCTGAAGATTGCATTAACCTCCTTTTCAGGTGCATGGTGGACAGCAAAACTGAAGCCTGCAACTCCTCGTTTGTCCCACCAAGAACTCGCGATACAATCAACTTTGTTGTTGATGCTTTCCAGTTTAATGTGAAGCCCTCTTCCAAGGTATTAATTTTGTTTCTGTATTAACCCTGCTTTTTGAATGTTCTGGGGAACTGTTAAGTCTTTTTTAATTTCAAAGACTGGTGCAACATGAAACCCTGAGCCATTAGTGAAATTAATTAGACACCCAGACTAATTAGTTATTTGGCAGTTTGCTCTCATTACTTCCAAAAGCTGTTACAAAGTATTGAGTATAGGAAACCTAATTGTGCTGCACTTGTGTTGAACAATCCCTTTTAATTTTGCAGAAATTCTATCATTTTATATAGTAGCATTCATATATCCAATATTGAATTCCTGTCTGCCATTTAATGAATCTGCAGGAGTGTCTGGCTGTGGGCAGGCTTGGAGCAGCTCTGGAACCCTCTGTCTCTGTTCCACCTGTATCCTATTCCACTTAGCAGAACCAAGCTAACCTCATTCCATGTCTTAATCGCGTAGCTTTCAATCCCTCTGCATAAAACCTAGAGGACTCTGGACCTTAATGACCAGATTTGTGCACCCCTGCTTTTAATGCTACCATATTTAACCAGGAAATGTACCCACTGAGATCGAGGCCACATTTACAAAGTGTCCTGGAAAACTAAGACAAGCAGCACAAACATGTGTGGTTCAAATTTCATCGGTAGCATAGAGATCAAAGAGTAAATAGGACACATCTGTTTGTTCAAGTGGACTGAAGGAGATGCATTGGCTTCTAAGCAATTCCAAAACACAATCTTTATAAACTACAGCATTATAATTAAATTAACCGTGGAAGAACCTGCCCCATGTAAATATTTCCCCTTCTATTTTCAGATCTACCTTCACTGCGTCTTATTTATTGCAAACAGCCCGCTAGTGACACCAGGTGCCAAGTCCTGCACCTACAACAGAATCAAAAAAAGGTAAGCATTTGGCTGCAAGTGTGTAGTTTCACACCCAATGGATTATTTAACTGGTGCATTTTTTGTATTTAGGTGGGAGGAACTTGAAGGTTTCAACAGCGTCTGTACCTGCTGCAATTCAAAGTGTGCGGGTGGAGCACTTGAGTTGCTGTCTGAAGGTATGTCATTGTCCCTTCACAAACCATGAAGGAGGGATACCCTTTGACAACTGGGGGTCAGGGCATTGGTATGCATGTAACAGGAATGTAATGAAGGGAGGGAAACTCCCAGGCTAATGTGATTTTTATATGATGACCGGGCTAAGGCTTTTAAATCGGAATACCAAGATATCAAGTGGAAGTTGGATTAATTATTGAATAAGCTATATATTAACACCACCAACATCTGAGGCACTTGTTACCTTGTGTGATTTTACTAGTTATTCATTTTGAAGAATTAGATGGATGGCATAAAGGTTTTACGTGTTATGCCCTCAGAAGGAGGTGCTGACCTGTGTGGTTCTGCTTCATTGTGTAGTCTAATGAGCCTCCAGAGACATGGTGTATTCTCTTTCAGATCTTAAAAGTAGTGGCCCATTACTGTTCGTGGACAATAAGGTTAAAAAGCAGTCCAGCGTCAGCCAAAGTTCTGATCTACTGGATGACCATGAAGAGACAAGCTCATCTTCATTAGATCAGGATGATCAGATTGCCTGGCTTAATGCAGTGGAGAAACATGGTGCACCTGAAGAGCCTTCAGAGGGTGCGGCTGACCCTTCTGATGAGTGGGATGAGTATGAAGAGGTTCCACAGGAGGAGAAGTATGAAGATGTTCCACAGTCAGAGGAGCACAATGAAACTGGCCAGTGGGAAAATCTGAAGTGGCACTTTGACGATGACGGGACACAAAGACCTGGATGGGTGAAGGGTTCAGGTGCTGATCAGAGCGAGGGAGCAGCCCAATCTGAGGAAGCTGAACACCACAAATGGCTTGAGGGTGAGGGAGCTGATGATCGGACGTGGGACGATGTGGAAGGAACCGACTCTGACTATGTATCCTCTGATGAGGATTACCATGACGCAATGGATGAGGGTGATCTCCAATCGGACGGTATGGACCCCATTGAATGGTCTGAACACACAGACCAACTTGATTGGGATGGAGATGAAGGGTATAGCCCCTCTGACTGGGATGAGGATGAAGGAATAGTACAGTCTGAAGGGGGTCTAGAAAATGGAAAGGCTGATGAGAATCAAAGTAACGAGACAATCCTATCTGAAGAGTTTCAAGGTAATAGAACTTCACTGTCTGAGGCCCATACCAGGGGAGCCAACTACTCTGAATGGGGTGCGTCTGTGGGAACTGTCCAGGATGCTGAGAGCGCTGGTGGGTTTGGGGTCCCCCCTGGCCACCCTACGGAACAGCAGGATGCCCCTGACGAGCTGAAAGCCAGGATGAGGAGGAACCCTGCCCAAAGCACGTGGGGGAAGATGCTGACTGATAACCAGGAGTAAAGACCCCTGGAAGAATCACTTGGCTCCTCATTTTGGGTAAGTGCATGACTTTAGTTCCTCTCTGTCACTTGTGTTTTTGCATCTCTGTGAAACTGCCTATCCAATGGTCACGAAACTTGTTCATGTTATTGGAGTATCTGATTGTGGAGATGGACGTTTCATATGTCCCACTTGCATTCCATGTCTTTGGAAGACGTGTTACTCTGCATACTGAAGAGAACTAATAGTATAGGTGACGTGTATTAATAATTTCGCATTCTTCCCTCATGATATCAAAGTCCTAAAATATTAACCACTTTTAAACTAACATTCATTTTCCAGCCAGGGCACCCCACAGGGTTACATTGCTTAATAAAAATAGTGGTACAACTTATTAATCCCTTGCTTTTTATATTTCTTTTTCAGGTGGCTGAAGGAACTATTGGCTGCACAAGCTTGAAATTTATTGAACTGTGCGTAACCGGAGGAATTTGTAAATAAACGTGTTTTGAAAACAGAATTGCCTTCTGTGTGGTTTTTATAACTAATCCATTGGTTTTTTTTTTTTTTTTTTTTTGGTTTTTTTTTGGGGGGTGGATTGCCATATGTAATGCTAAAGAAGTGTCTGGTAAAATGCCAGTACTTTACTGGCCATTGACTTCCCAAATAACTGGGGTCTAATTTTGAGGTATGTTCTTAATTATGAAATTTATCACATGACCAAATCTATGCTGTGTTTTGTAATGTCAATGGTTTCAGTCATGTGTGAAACTGAAACTAAATTGGCAGGCTAGGTGCGGTCATGGAGCCTTTCATGCTACTATGACAATCTTAGCTTGTTTATACACAGCTGCCTTTTTAAGTTTAAGATTATAATCAAACAAATTGCTAAACAACTTGTGTGTCGTCATACCTGCTAGCACTATAGAAACTTGTTTCTTGCCTGATCCCATTTTATGTACCAACATTTTACAACCTGCTCCCCATAGATTTATTTTTTTTAAATTGCCACCCCCCCATTATGTTCATGTTGGTGGCATATTCAGGGGTGCAAATCTGGTGTAATGGCACTAGATTCTAGCGCCAGGGTATCTTGTATAGTGCCAGCAACATTAGGTTCTGGCACCAGCAGATGTGTGTTTATTGATGTATTCCTGGACTACTGTCATACACAGGTGCGTAAATGGCTGCCCTCTGGTGCTGTTGATGCTACATGATATTTCTTTTAAAGTTACTGTAAAAGGGGGAGGGGGGAATGAACATTGAAATGCATGCAATAAACCTGGGGGGGGGGAGGTGATGGGAACCGTACACCTATCACCGTAAACACTTAATTGCTGACTTGGGTATAGCAGCTGTATTTCCTCCACTGCATCCTGAAAAACAATCTGGTTATGTGCGGTACAGTGTTGACAAGTGTGTGTATCTATAACTCGGACTGTACACTTAATGATAGAGTGCTGCAGTGCAAGGACCACTGTTCCAATCCATTGTGCAGTCATAGCTGGCAATGCCTATATATATTTAATTAATTATTTCTGGTCTATGAAATGCAGCCACCTAAGAGTTACATGAGTACTGTACAGCACTTCCTTAAGTAGGTGTATTTTTTTTTTTTTCTCACAGACTTGACCTGAGTAACACCTGGTGGTCCAATGTAAATGTACAAGTTTGATTTTTTTTAGCTTGATATATTTAAAGCAGTTTTGGCATAAGATATTCTCCCCACAGTGCAGTTCTATTTTACCTATTGCAACTGCCCACCTGTGCAGACTGGAAGAGGATAAGGACCGTACGCTACAGGTATGCTACACCATTTCAGTTTGAGTGCAATAGAGCTGGTGTCACTCACTCCCATGTAAATGCAGGTAAAGATATGGTATAGCCAGAACTCATGTGGTGCCTCCTCCTCACACAGTGCGCTTTCCTCCCTGTCGCTAGCAGTGGAGAAAGCTGTTTTCAGTTCTTCCGTGACACACAATGATGCTCCTTGTGTGATTGTCTTTCTGCAGTCCGTGGATGTGCTTGATTTCACAAGTCCAGCTCATTCCTTCCTTTATCTTAAGACTGGTTTAGTTTACTTTAGAGTCAATGAAAAAGCAAGCTGTTTCATGGAGGTGAGGAGAAGTCACAACTTTTCTCAACTCTCTCAATGTATCCTCTTAAGATATATGTTGAATTTCTTTCTCCTGTTTTTTGTAGTTATTTTCATCAGAACAGATACTCTTTATCCTTATACCCAGGCCTTTAGGAATTGTTTTTTTTAGTATAGACAGGATAGGTGACAATCCTTGCTAAACATGCAAAGGTAGCACTGTTTTTCAGGTGTCAACATGTCTTGCATGCAACCACTCAGGCGTTGGTGACCAAATACTTTCTTGGCTTTGCTTGAGTGAAGTGATCTCTAGTAATTCTTTCCTTTTCTATTTTTACTATTCGTTATCTAACAGTATTTCAGAACACACCTACCCTTATGTGAAGTGACGTATATAATACGGCAGTACTCCCTACAGTGTGGTATACAAGCAACGTATTCTGCGTTCCAGAATAATAATTGGACTGCAAGGGAAAGAAACTGGCACGAGTGTCGGCGCTTAAGTTTTACCGGTTACTAAGAGAACGTAATTTATTCGACAGAGGTAAGCTGACATATTAAAATAAAAGCGTTTAAGTTTTGTCATTCATGGTATTACAACATTATTTTGTAGAAAGATACTTTTTTTGCTGTGTTGATCAAGGCAATCGACAGACTAGTTATGAATAGTTTAAAGTTTTCTAAAGCAAGTAGCTCATATTGCATAGAATTTCTGCCAGGCAGTGGCTTAGCCACTGTGTTAGGATCGTTCACACTGAAATATGTGTTATATTTTTTCGCTTCCCATTATAGTCTACCTGTGTGTTCACACCGGACGCGGCACGGGCGGCGCTGACTTTTCTTTTCGCTCACGGAGCGGACTTTTTATTAGCCGCGTTGCTATCAACCAGTAAGAATACATAAGCAAGCTGTACTCTCTGAAACCCACACACAGATGCATGTAACGTATAGGCTATGTAGCCTAGCTACTACACACATAGACGGGGTAGAAGACATCTACTATGTAACGAGTAGCCTATGTAATTACATATTATTATTATTATTATTATTTATTTCTTAGCAGACGCCCTTATCCAGGGCGACTTACAATCGTAAGCAAAAACATTTCAAGCGTTACAATACAAGTAATACAATAGGATGCACTCGTAGAGTCCAAACGGACGCGCAACGGTAGGGGAAAGGAAATAGCTAATTTTAAATTACTTTTTGTTTTTGGTCGCCCTGATTTGTCTAAACGGCAGAAAACTGTTGATGAACCGTCTGAAGACAACAAACTAGCAGCTATACCACCGGCAGTCCTGCGCCAGTCAAACGGTAATTAAATTAGTCAGGATTTGTGAGATTAAATAAAATGGTTTGCTTTGCTTTGAACACAAAATATTAGTTAACAAAAAAATGAACAACCATAAGTACGAATTAAGTTATATCTAGTTATTTGTATTTATTATCATAATGTGAAATTGAAATCTGATGCGCATGTTAAAATTTCAAGTCCTTTGCTTTGTATTTCCTTTTTTGTTTTTAATCTGAAGTGTTCTAAACTTTTATTTTTATTTTTATTTTATTTATTTTTTAAAACTATTTTGCACAACAGTGTCAGTGTTATGAAAAAAAAAAAAGATTGTTCTTTATTTTTCGAAAATAAAACGTCAATGCACGAATAAGAAATCAGGTTGCCAATTGCAGCACTGTGATTACTCAGGATATTGACCAAGATGTTGCCCACCCATGGGCTGCTAATCTGTAAAACTGGAGTCTGTGCAGCTGAGAAGATTCACCTGGACAGTGTCTGGGTGAATAACTTTTTTTTCCTGTTAAATTGTTGTTTAGTGTTGTATGTATTTAAATAATGAACTCTTAACACAATTCTTGACCTCTATAAGTGTATCTAGTATTAAATGACCAATGGAACATCTCTGCCATTCACTTTCATTGAGATTCTGTTTTTCTGTTCAATAAGCAGATGTCACAAAGGCTCCCATTCACAGCACAACACAGCGTGCTGAATTCTGTTTTGTTTTTATATAAAGATGACTCGGATGCACTTGTCACAGAATCGTTAGAACTAGACGTTGTATTAATATAGGTGGAGACGGCCACCTCACTTGCCAGTCCCTTGTGTTTCAACTCAAATAATTTTTTATTTTTTAGTTCTACCCTTTATTTACTGCGGATGTCACTGTAAGCTGTGGTGTGGCAGTGAACTTTAAACAATGCAAACCATGGACTAAATATAGCAGCAGGACTGATATTGATGTATTAACAGTATTGAGTGTTGGTTGTTTTTACCCACAAGGGTGTATTGCATTATTACAATTACAGTATTACATGATATACCTAAGTAGTGTTTTAAAAAAGTACACACTGAAGTTTGTTCATTTATGTATGCATTTTTACTATATTAAAAAATAATACTAATAAGCAACACTTTTCATTGTTTTGTATTGTACAGTTATGTATTAAACTACCTTTCAGTTTCAGGTTTCATAACTTAATCCATACTGTTGGTCTTGCTGGCTCCAGAAACAGTGTGCCAATGTATAGGAAAATATATTTTAATATAATTAAATATAGATAAATATAATATCTATATTTTTCCATAGAATGCACTACAGTATATTTTTCACTACGAATAGTGAAAAGCAATGTCATGTGATTCATAATAAAGCTGATAAGTATGGCAAAACTAGCGAGGATATTATTATAAAACCTGCATTATTGTGGAACCGTATAGAACTGTACAATACTCAAAATGACGTTTGGAAGCTGCCTGTGCTATTTTTTTTGGTGCAATGGGGCCCACTAGTGGTAATACATTGTATTGCAATCATTTACAATTTTATTGAGTATATAACATTGGCCCTTATTTATTCAAAAACACCCCAGTATTCAATTTACGGAATTTTAGTGAACAAAAAAAATTGCAATGTTACAAATCTCACAAGTCCCGGAACAGCAAAAATAGCATTAGTTTTATTTGAAGTACAGAATTGAAGCGATTCTATCGAAGTTGGATTGCTTTCCCTGCTGTCACAGGCTTTGTAATCAATCCTAGCTGTGCTGCCGAGCGCTGATGCAACACATTGTCACCGCCCGGGTCGGCAGTACTGCACGTTTGGGGAGCTGATTCTTGTTTCAAGACACTGGTGAGTCTGAAATATAAGATCAGCGATAGTAATACAAACATAGTAAAGGACAATATGTAGTGCCGGTTCATTACTGCGCTTAACTGATTTACTGTCTCTTTGTGTGTGTTTGTAAACGTGTTGATGAATCGGAAAGCACACAGCCTGCGTCCTAGCTCAATGCATTCCCATTACTAATACGTGAATCATTACCTACACATTGCCGAGAGATGTTTTAGTGCCGCACGAACCGATTATTCGATTGTTCGATCACGCTCTGCACAAATGAGGGGTCATCGGTGTTGAGCGGGTTACCAATCCAAGAGAAACAACTGAAGAAACGGCTGCTTGGGTTTGTGTGGATTGTTGTTCTCCGCAGTCCATGAAAAGCAGCAGTCACCCCCATATCTGGGTAGCTGTTTTTTCACTTGGCATGGTCAGTGAGCCCCAGATCAACACCAGTGACCCTCACCCGATTGCTAGCACCCGATTTCCGCGGAGAGCCCAATCTGAATAATGCAGTACAATAATGTACACCACCCCGTGTGGAGTCGGATAGTCTAGGTTTAGAGTGATATTGCTAATGCATAAAACTTGTCATAATCTGTTTCTGACGACTGTGCAGGTCACTTCATTGCCTCTGACCTGCAGTGATTTTACTATAATGGCAAGTCTGTCTGGGGCTACTGAGTGAAAACCGAGCGTTTTGTTAACATTCAACCATGCTGGGAAACCTGGTGACAGTGCAGAGTTGTATTCCTTTGCTGTGGGTACGACCTTTTCACCGGATCAACCAATCTTACAATGAAAGGGACTATATAACCAACTATACGCTCCTTAAAGGTACAGTAACCAATTAGTAAAGGATCAGGACGCGTTTTTCCTCTTTCAGTGTCCACCGCCCCAGTAAGAAGCGAGCATCATGACTAACAGCCTGAGCCCAGAGGAGAAGTACGACCTCATCACCAGGAATCTGCAGGTATAAGATTACACAGCACAGCACCACCACCACCAGAGATCTCTTTAAACCAGCGACGATCTTGAAAAACACATTGCTCTCAATAAAAGGGTTTTGCCTATTTCAATTTCTTATAGTTTTAAGATTCAGTGTTTATTTGTGCATGTGCTGTCTGTGTGGAACAGGCAGTGTTGTGTGATGTTTAAAGGCTCTATAACCACCCGTGTCAGATTAGCCTGGCTCTCTTGCACAGCGGTTAAGACGCTCGCGTGCAGTGTGCATGGCAGCCAGTCTGTGCCCAGACTCCGCCCTGTTACTGGATAGAAGTAGAAACAGATACCTACAACCAATGGATTGTCAAACGCTTGTCGCTAGAGTAATAGGAACACCTGCCATAACACTGTCAGTAGGGTGGCTCTGATCCAGCGTCGGTGATAACAGTGGGTCTGCCCTGTGTGTTGTCAGGAGGTGCTGGGGGAGGAGAAGCTCAAGGAGATCCTGAAAGAGAGGGAGCTGAAGATCTACTGGGGAACAGCCACCACTGGCAAGCCACACGTTGCCTACTTTGTGCCCATGTCCAAGATCGCTGATTTCTTAAAGGCCGGGTGTGAGGTGAGTCCAGTCTCTCAGTAACATGTGGGAGGGGGGTCCTGGAGTCCACACATTTATATACAGTAGTCTCCACGTATAGGAACACCTCCTAAGAGATCACTTCGCCTAAGGGAACACCCTTGTGGTGAAGCAGATTTTTCCCATTGTAAGTGCTGTGGCTAAAGGAACAGGACCTTTGCTTTAAAGAACACCTACATGGCACCGATAGTGATTCATTCACAATGGATACAGTACTGTTTTGTAAAAAAGCGACTTGCCATCGCGAGAGTGTCTTGAGGGACACTGATTGGTTTATTAAATCTTTCCAGAACCACTACAAAATGCGCCGCCGTTTCTCTTGCTACACAAAGTTGGAAATTGTTTGAGCTCTAGAAAAAAACCTGAATCAGACACAAGTCGTCGAGTAATTTGGTGTTTTCTGTTCTGGTGAGTTGCTTCACCATTCTGTTAAATAAATAAATTGTGCCCCAGACGTGTTCTGTATGGCATGTGCGCTGCTATCACAGCCCCCTCTTGTGCTGTATGGCGTGTGCGCTGCTATCATAGCCCCCTCTTGTGGCAGGTGACGATCCTGTTTGCTGACCTGCATGCCTACCTGGACAACATGAAGGCGCCCTGGGACCTGCTGGAGCTGCGGACCCAGTACTACGAGCAGGTGATCAAAGCCATGCTGGAGAGCATAGAGGTGCCGCTGGAGAAGCTCAAGTTTGTGAAGGGAACGGACTTCCAGCTCAGCCGGTGAGGATTCTGACAAGCATGGCCCTGCCGAGGTCTGCACAAGCTTACCCCCCTTTTTGAAACCTGCTTCAGAGATGGAAACAAGACTCCTATTGCATAGCAGTTTCACCCATTCCATGTTTTGCTACCAGCTTGATTAGCCCCAGTGAATAGGTAACAAGCTCAGGCGTGTCTTATTGGACTCCTAGCAAAACCAGGAATGGATCAAACTGCTATGCAACAGGAGTCTTATTTACATCCATGTGCTGGAAATAAAACGGAATGACCTATTGAAGGAAAGCTCACTTGACTGAGGTTCAAAGCCATTGGTGCAAGTGATCTACTGTATGCGTCTTTCTTTAAACTCCTCTAAGAAGAAGCAGACCCCGTTTTGATCCCTATTTAAGCCGCTGTTTGCCTTCCCCTCTCTCAGGGAGTACACTCTGGATGTCTACAAGCTGTCCTCCACAGTGACACAGCATGATGCCAAGAAAGCCGGGGCAGAGGTTGTGAAGCAAGTGGACCACCCACTCCTGAGCGGTCTGCTCTACCCAGGACTGCAGGTACCGAAGGGGGGAGCGTCCCTTCAGGGGGGTAGCCAGACCTGGGTCAAATATAATTATAAATTACAATTACTATTGCAATAGCAGCAGAAGTGTTTACTGAAATTGCAGTTACAATTACAATGCTGTTTCGTTCAATTAGTTACAATTGTGCAGCAAGCGTTTTCTTCCAGCAAATTACTTGGAGAAGTCTTACCCCATGGCTGCTATTTTAAAGTGTGTTTCTCATGCTCAGTGCTGCGTTTCATTGCCAGGCTCTTGATGAGGAGTACTTGAAAGTCGATGCCCAGTTTGGGGGAGTGGATCAGAGGAAAATCTTCACCTTCGCTGAAAAGGTAAGGGAGGTTTAAAACCTCCAGAGGGGTGCTAAAGTGATCTTCAGCAATCCGATTGCTACAGTTCTGTGCACTGTACATCAGGTAGAAATCGCACATTAACAGTCCTTTCCTTAAAGGTAGTACAGAGATGGAAACAAAACTCCCACTGCATAGCAGTTTGATCCATTCCTGGTTTTACTGTGAGACACACCTGAGCTTGTTCCCTATACACTGGGGCTGATCAAGCTCTCAGTAAAACCTGGAATGGGTGAAACCCATCCCTGGAGTTTTACCCATCGGAGATGCACGCTTCTTCCCCCTCTGAAAACCTAATAGCGAGCCGATAGGATTACTTGCAGCAGAAGGAGGTTATAATTAGATATTTTAGCTGTGCTTAGCAAAATAAAACACGGAGCAGATCAAATATCTGTCTGTGTTTATTAAAACTGTAAAAGTAATAATAAAGTAACTTAGCCATTTGCATTTGTATTTTTCTCAATTGCTACTATAAAGCAACGGGGGCTAGGCAGTACCCGATGCACTCTGTCTACAGGAACTGCCAGTAGTGTGGTGTTTGCCGTTGAACGCACAGGGGGATAACCAGCTGTTTCTTTCTTGCCCTCCAGTACCTGCCGTCTCTGGGCTACACCAAGCGCATCCACATGATGAACCCCATGGTCCCGGGACTCACAGGGGGAAAGATGAGCTCCTCTGAGGAGGTGAGACCCTAATTTAATACTGATCTCAGAGCTACCTAACGTGACATTATCAAGTGACATTATCCACCATCTCCTTTTGTTTTTACAAAACATAGCCAGCTATGTTTGAAATTGGTCACAGTGGTTCTGAACTAAATTATTATTCTTTTTTCTTCTTTTGTTTGTTTGTTGTTGAGCTGGCTTCGGGAGTAGGGTGTTCAGTTGTAACTACCAACTGCATCCACAAGACTGAAGCCCAGTGTACTAATGAAAGTCCTTTGCTAAATCTCTTTCTCTCTCTTTCTTGTTTCTCTGTGAATCAGGAGTCTAAGATCGATCTGCTGGACAGGAAGGAGGATGTGAAGAAGAAGCTGAAGAAGGCGTTCTGTGAGCCGGGGAACATCGAGAGCAACGGAGTCCTGTCCTTCGTCAAGCATGTCATCTTCCCTCTCCACTCCGGTGAGCGGCTGCACCAGCTGCAGTGCGGGAAATAAGTGCTGTGCAATAGGAGTCTTATTTCCATCCTGAGCTGGGCTGTGTCAGAGAGGGACGGGAATATCTGTTGCTTCAGGTCCCCTCCCTACTCTAAACATGCACGGCCACTGATAGATCAAACTTAGAAGACACTAAGTCATGGAAGTAAACGCTCATCACAAGAAACAGGCACTCCCAGAATCTCTCACGTACAGTCTTAGCAATTTGAAAGGAACGCAGTTTTGTCCCAAAGAGTTTTCCGATCACGAGGAATCTCCAGGTAACCCGAAGAAGGCACTAGCCAAAACTTTTACTTTACTTGGCTTCTCATGTTAGGGATGGTAACAGCCATAAACATGCATGAAATTACAATGTGTTGCAGAGTTTGTCATCATGAAGGATGCAAAGTGGGGTGGAGACAAAACCTACACTGTTTTCGGAGATCTGGAGAAGGATTTTGCAGAGGAGGTGACTTTGAATAATAATAATAATAATAATAATAATAATAATAATAATAATAATAATAATTTTGCTGCTTTCAGTTCAAACTGATTAAATCCTGTACATTCCATCAAACATGTATCTTCATATTCAAAGTGTCTACTGTATGGAAAACAAGGACTCGGGCTGGTCAATAACTAACCCCTGTATCTGCGTGTGTGTGTGGTTGCTGTGACCCCAGCTCGTGCACCCAGGGGACCTGAAGAACTCGGTAGAAGCCGCCCTGAACAAACTGATGGATCCGATCAGGAAGAAGTTTGAAAGCCCAGAGCTGAGGAAACTGACAAACGCAGCCTACCCAGCCCAATCCAAACCGAGTGAGTGAACATGAACCAGAACTGCGATACACGTTCGACAGAGAAAAAGGGTCCATGTGAGTGAGCCTTACCTGTAAGTAAGTGCTTTCAAACTGTCAGCCCCTCAGAGTACAGCTGCAGTATTCATCGCTTCGAGCGACACCCTGAAGACAACGAGGCATCACAAACCTCAAATGTATTATTTCTCTGTTTCATAATGAATGCAGGTGCATTGATATCAGGCTGTTTGAAGCTAATGAATGAGGCACGTTTGCGTGTGTTTTATTCCAGAGGCGGCGGCTAAAGGAAATCCAAAAAATGTCGAAGAGGATGAGATGGTACCGTCGAGGCTGGACATCAGAGTTGGGAAAGTTGTCAGCGTTGAGAAGGTAAGGAGGAGAGTTCTTCAATCTGCACAGATCTAAGGTTATTTGCAAAAAGATGCTTGAGAAAAACAAATAGAATCTGTCTTATTGTCCCAGGAATGTTCATGATTCCACAGGAATGGAATGTTTTTAGGATTCTGTTCCAAATGTGTTTATGACACCACTTGCTGCTTTTAATTTGCACCTACACCTGAAGAAGAGACCTTTGAGGTCTTGACAGCAGTGTTTGTGTATCACAGTGCAATCTAATAAACGGTATACAGAATGACCCAACGTGAATTTGTAATGCCCTTTTGATGCATTGAGTCTCTCTCTAATATTAAACAAAACTTAGTGAATTCAATGACACACTTACATATAAATACTAAAAGAAATTTAAGTAAAGTCAATCTCGCGCATTTCTGCTGTTTCAATAAAAAACATGGGTGCCAACCCATTCCAGGTTTTAGTATGAGCTTGATTAGCCACAGTGTACAGAAAACAAGCTCAGGTGTCTTACTAAACTCCTAGTAAACTAGGAATGGATCAAACTGCTATGCAGTGGGAGTCTTCACCCCATCCCTATTAAGTGATCTGCCCCAGTGGAGGCAGCGTAACTGGGAGTTGCTCTGGTTTGTGTCGCAGCACCCGGAAGCAGACAGTCTGTACCTGGAGAAGATCGACGTGGGCGAGGCAGAGCCCCGGACGGTGGTCAGCGGGCTGGTTGCGTTCGTCCCTGCGTCCGAGCTGCAGGACAGGCTGGTGGTCCTGCTCTGTAACCTCAAACCCCAGAAGATGAGAGGCATCGAGTCCCAGGCCATGCTGCTGTGTGCCTCCACGTAGGTACCCCGCTGAGCAAGGCCAGGAGGCAGCCTGCGCCAGTGCAGTGTGCGAGGGGCGTCTCTTTCTCTTGGGATCTCAGTTATGGAGAGCTCTAATCCTGCAGGTTTAATAGGGGTCTTTACATCATCAGTAGCTCTGGATCACCTGCACTCTACCTTTTAAAGCACAATAAAACGAAGATCAGGCTTGCTTTCCTGTTTTTTTTTTTTTGTTGTTGTTTATCAATCTTATTGATTTTATGTTATTAGAATGTTCTGTAATGGTTTCTGTAAAGTGATTTATTTGTGTTGAGGTGGATCTGGTCGGCACGGTTTCCTCACTGCGTTTCTCTCTCTCTCTGCAGTGAAGGGGAGGGGCGCAGGGTGGAGCCCCTGGACCCCCCCGCAGGGTCAGCCCCCGGGGAGCGTGTCTTCGTGGAGGGGTATGAGGCGGGCAAGCCAGACGACGAGCTGAAGCCAAAGAAGAAAGTGTTCGAGAAGCTCCAGGTACCCCTCGTCATTAGGTCGACCTCCTCAAGAGGAAAGACGTATCCGTCAAATGCATTACCTGACATGTTTGTATGCCTGTGGTTCTTGCACGAGTGTGGTTGTGTTCTGTCTGTGTGTAAAGTTTTGGACAAGCATTTCTTTAAATGGAAAAGTTAAACAAAGCGGCTATCAAACTGCCCCTAGTCCAGTGCAGTGTTCATTTAAAAGCTCATACAGTATACACATCTTCTTAAAATCATGTCTAGCTTGTTCTTTAAAATGATCAGTTTGCTTTATACAGAAATGGTCCACTAAAGCCACAGCTGCATCTGTTTTTTAATTACAACATGCCTCATTATTTGAATGCATTCAGTTGTATTTTTTTTTTAATCTCACAGGCCGACTTTAAAATCTCAGGGGAATGCGTTGCGCAGTGGAATCAGAAGAACTTCATGACCAAACTGGGACTGATCACGTGTAAATCACTGAAAGGAGGGAACATCAGCTAAGGATCGCTCCTTTCAAAAGAGAGCGCCCCTCCTAATCGCCAGTCCCAACCCGTGCTTCAGTCAGCATCTGAACTCCGAATCCTCAGTATCCTCTGTCTGCCCCTAAGCTGCTCTTCAACATTCTAACTAAGAATCCTTGCTTGCCAGTGTTCCACGTGCGGATTTTATTGTAGTACCAGTCTCCAGCAGGGGGAGACAAAGCACCATTATCTGATCCCACATGGGAGAATAAAGACGGGCTTCTGTATCTTGACCCTTGATTTGCTCAGGCGAGTTTTGCCCGTGTTTGACTAGGATTCGGATGCACAGGTCTTGGCTGAGATTTTCAGAACATGAGAGATGTTATAAAATTAAATTGTTTAATAATGTGGATAATCAACATTGATTGAAATTGTAACAGAACTGTCTTTTAAAGGGTGTGGCACATTCATTATTCCAGCCTGCTAACTGTAAATCAGTAGATATCGCATGCAGTTTAATATTAAATAAAGTTGTGAAACTGATTAGAATTGTTTTCCTGCTCTTCCCCACCAGTAAGGAACGGCTAGCCTCTTGGATGATGTGTTGCTGAGCTGTTTATGTTTATTACATCTGCCATTATAACCCTCACTATGGCCTAGACCACATGAAGAATATTCAGGGTTAGAAAGAAGACTCCCATTGCATAGCAGTTTGAGCCATTCCGGGTTTTACTGAGTTTAATAAGACATGCTTGAGCTTATTACCTTACACCGTGGCTAATCGAGTTTGTATTAAAACTTGGAATGGGTGAATCTGCTATGCAACAGGAGTCTTATTTCCAGCCCTGAATATTTCATATTTATACTTACCTTTTAGATTGGTTAGTTATAAGACCTGAAAAAAATTAATAGATAGATGGTTCAATGCTATGGAGCTAATGCTGTCAGGAAACAAATGGAATGTGAACTTATTTTCAAACTAGGCACTTTGGAGCCATTTGGAGTGAACATTCTATGAGGTCATCATCATCATCATCAATCAGCATTCTGGAATTTTGTTTAAAAGACTACTTGTTTGTTTTTTATCAACTTCTTAAAGCACTGTTTTTTTGTATTCAGCCAATGAAAGCTTTGTAGTCCAAAACGTCCTGATAATTGATTTGTAATCAATTATTCTACCTTTTTAAGTACTTGAAATATCCTTTTTTCTTATAGATATAGATATAGATTTAGATAAACATAAAGAGGAGGCTCAAGTCAATGCTTTCAAGTGGTCTAAGGCGCTTTTATTTAAACTTTTTAAACAAAGACATAGGAACTGTACATTAATTTGGCTTTTCAAGGCAGAAGGTGTTACAGTTTTAAGCAAGTTGAAAAACTGAACTGTCCCCATTTACAAAAAAAAAAAAAAAAATTATAATAAAAAAAGAAGTCAGTCACCTTAAATCATCAATGTGCTGCTTTCCATTTCAGTGGAAAGACCTATACAGAATATATTACACACGAAGCAGAACTATGCCTGAAATGAATACTTAACATAGAGAAGGTATGCTCTGTATAGAATCTAGATTTATACACACAAGAGGCAGTAACCCAGTCCCCCATAGAAGTATCTTTAATTCAGCACTACTTTTTCTAATTTTATTATTTATTTATTTTATTTTGCAAAGTACCGCTGTAAAGCTTACATCATACGACGACTCCTCACACTCAGAGCCGGTTCAGGACAAATCAGACTTTCATATGAAATCGATGTGGAATGAATTTGAAACTAATTTAGTCGCACAGCTATTGACCCCATTAAGAAGCAGCACCTGTTTTAATGCATTCTTTGTGCACACACGCAGCCCTCCGGGCTAAATCCCCTTTCACTTTCTCTATCCACAGCCCCTAGGAATACATTTTAAATACAGTGTATTGTAGCCAGATACCGTGATCACTGTGTGCAATTGCTTTATACAATACCTCAAACTCATCATGCATTGTTTTTTTGGTACTTTTTTAAAAGTTGTTATAAAGATAGCATTATAATTGAAATGTAATCCAGGGGATAGAGATGCATTGCTGGAGTGTGCAGACCCTTCACTCCAGCTAAGCCTGTCCGGATCACTAGAGGTAAAGTATAAGCTTAATTTGCTAGGAGGATTCATCTAAACCGTCAAGGCTGCTACGAATATATAAACCAAATGCTTACAGTTTAGCTCCAGTGTTAGTTTGATCTTAGTGGCCACACTCCCAGTTAGGAATCTGGAGTATGGAGGACAACAGTACAGTGTATTTACCAGGGGTTTGGCAAGCTGTGCAAAACTGGCTTTTTTTAACAATATTGCTTATTCTTAAACAGATCTGGGGGAAAAAAACAAACAAAAAACAGCCGAACTTAGACAGATCCTAACCCTCCCTAGCCTGAATTGCACCAGTAATACTTTGCCTTGGAAAACGTGGCGGAAGGGGATAACATACAAACTCTCTGGTACTCGAGTTGTGTTTTGAAGAAAGACAGAAGTGGTTTTACGTTGATCTCTGGTGTGACTTCAATGTCTCTCCTCTTCAGGTACCAGTATTAGTAAAGCCTTTTTGTTAGTACACAGCGTTATTAAAACAGAAAAGTCCAAGGCAGAGATACTTCAGCTAAACCTGTGTTTTAGTGGGACCAGCACAGCCAAACCCTACCCTGTACAATTACACAAGTCTGTCGGACGCTGCGAGCCACAACAGGTAGCTAATAGTTTAAACACACAAGGTAGAAGTTGAGTGTCCCATAGACTGGACAATATTATCAGCTCAGAATTCAAACCCCACCCGTCAGGGGCATCAGGGTTGGATGTTCAGGTGTTTCGGGATACAATTAAGAGTACGACATATAAATAAAACAAAAACCAAAAAACACCCCAGATAATCCCATTAGAAATGTAGGGAATTCATTTAAAATATGGGAATGACCACAGATCTGGGAAGAGTGTATCCCCTGTAGTTCTGCCTTGGTGCTTAACTCAGAAGCAGCTGGATTTCTGTTGTAGGTTTATTGAATGCATTAAACGCCAGTGTGCAGATCCCTATACTGTGCATGGGTACCACAGCATGCGTTTTCAGCAACCTTACAAAGTGCTTTATTGATCGACAGTTTTCTATTATAGTTCTACTTTAAAGATGCAGTATCCCTTTTGGTCGAGCACAGCATACTGTTCCACCACAAAAAAGAAAGAAATAAAAACAACAGTTTAAATTTCAGTTTTCAATGTACACTAGAAAAAGAAAAAAAAAGTCAATGCTTTTTTAAAATGTTATTTGCATATTTGTTGGGGATTATTTTGCACCAGGTCCGTAAGAAATGTATTAAATTGATATTTTATTGACATTCTTAATCTGGAATTTGGGTTTTATTATATATATATATATATATATATATATATATATATATATATATATATATATATATATATTTTTTATTATAATAATAATATTCAACTACACCCCCCAAAAAGGAATAGTGCATATTTTCACCGTGTTATAAAAATAAATCTTCACTATATTATGCACGTGAAAGTGTCGCTCAACCATTAAGACTTTTTCAATGAAAGACCCTTAACTATCGCAGGTAGAATAACAGAGCTTTCTTTATTTTCCAAGCGCTGGTTTCTACCCATCTAGACCAGCAGGTGGTGCAATTTCCTCTCCAGTCAAGCGTGAGTCTAATTTTCTAAACAAGACGTCCATCTTCCAAAGTTACCTTGTTTAAAGCTTCATGGATTTGCAAAGCCTTTATGATTTAAAAAAAAAAAAATACTCCAAAATAAAGCTATTACATTATAGAAATTAAAGACCAACACCATTTTTTTGCATAAATATCAAGGCCATTAAGAGGCTAAGGCTTACAATAGTTTAAGAGTGTTCTCCCTTTGAGTAGCTCCAAATCGCGCTCTCTCTCTGTCTTGACCTTTGACCTGCCCAGGTTCCTGAGAGAATACTACCGATTTCTGATTAGTCAGTCCAATAATAAAAGCTGGATTTTCTTCATGGTCTTTCATGAAGTTACCGCCTCTGTGACTCCAGTTTCATGATTGCCTTCCAGGAAGAAAACAAAAAATGCAATTAATTTATCGACGATGTTAAGGACAATACCAACACACATCCCATTGTACAAGAAAACATCATTTCTATTTGCTGCATGACTCTACATTGCAACTAACCTACTACTACAGTAATGCTTTTTAAATCTAAAATATGTACATGATTTGAACTACCCACAATTTACAAATGACAACTATCTATTAATACTCAGGTTTAGTGTGCAGATCAGCAACGCCCCACTGGAAAGCCGAGAGAGATACGGTTCAGCAATGCTATCGCGTTTCACCTGCAGTTATTGTTGTGCTATTGACCAGTGCTTCAATACTGAATTGCATGTCACGCTACTGTACTGCAGACAAAGCTTTCAGTTCCAGACAAGAGGGCGATGAATGAATCAAATTTCCTTTGACCTTACACACTCTGAAAGAGTTACCCTGTATGTATGCATGACTTCCCAGCAGTGGACTAACAACCTGAAAACAAAGCCAAGCCATCAAGACCCTACCATGTGTTTAACTCTACATTGGTATGTAAAGCACAGTAAAAACATTGTAAAACTTGATGAGCAGACAAATGGTTTGGTCTGACTCTGCACTATTGTTACAGTATGCTGTAAATAATAGCACTGATGAAGGCAATGTTTGTCTGCTTTGCTTACAGGGTTTACATCAGAAGTTATAGATCGAAACACAGGAGATCGTAGGAAGGGAAGGTGAACTGAAAATGCATGCAGTGGTAAACGTTTTATATGACGCTAGAATCCAATTAGGCGATCTTTGTTTAGATTTCACTCAAACAAAACAAACAGGAAAAGGTATACATCTCATGGAGCAAAGAGATTTAAATATGAATCATTTGGTGAATCATGTAACTGTATTTTATAACATCGGATGTCCTTCCGACACATTACTAGGCGATACGTAAGTAAGAGCTTCTCCAATGTAGGAAAAAGAAAATATCAATCAAGATAGCCCACTTGGATTTTAACCTTCTCGAATATTAATAAATGCAAGACAGGTTCTTACTTTTTAATGCAATGCCCTCCTTTGGTTGTGCTTGCTGGCCCGCCAGTTGCACAGTCCCTGCCGGCCCCGTTGGAGCAGGTGTGGAGTCTGCTGCCACACTACTCTCGGACCCTCCTTGCCCTCCTTGCGTGGGGGAAACAGCATGCTGCTCCTTCAAGGGGCCTGCCATCTTCATCAAAGGACTCAGCGGTGCTCCCTGTGGTGACGGGCTGCTTGGAATGTGTGTTGGCTTTTTGGCCACGGGCGGTGGAACCTTGCCTGTTTTCTTCTGAGACGTGGACATCAGCTCAGCTACCAGGTTCCTCTTGAGATCCGTCTGAGCCTCCGGGGATACCGAGGTTTCAATGACAACTTTCTTAGAGCTCCTGGAGAAGATGAAGCTGGCAGTGGAAGCTGGAGATTTAAGCACGCCACCCTCTTCTGGAGTCCTGAGAGAAGTCTGCCCATGCTCATCACTGCTAGGAGGGGATGTGGGAGTGAAGGATGCACGTAGATTTGGTCTCGATAGGCTATGCGGAGGCATGTCCTTGGAGGACATGGCCGCAGTCTTCATGCGGATGGCCTCCTGAAGCTTCATCGAAGGCAAAGCTGATGATGTTCCAGGTGGAGATTTGAATGACAGAGATTTGCGGACAGGTTTCTGCGGCACGGTCTGACTCACGGTGGTTCCGTTCACCGGACTTGGCTTATTTTCCTCAACTGGACTCTTGGGCTGTTCATCCGGCTGGTAGCTGCCAACGTTCACGGATCTGAGCCGTACCATCTGGAGGAGGGAAGGTGTGACCAAGGGAATGCTGGCTTCTTCTTTGGGGGCAGGTGTGCTTTTGGTCCTGGAGAGTGGCTCTTTAGCCTTAACCTCCTGGTTTATCAGGCTCTGTTGCCTTTTGATGTTCACAAGGGGTGGTGCAGGAGGAGGGCAGGGGGCTTCCGGTGGCTTTTGCGGAGTGGGTTGTGCTGTGATGGACAAAGACGGACTCCCAGATGTTGCAACAGACTCTTTGGGTTTGCCGTTGGACATCGGCAAAGGAGGAGCAGCTGGAATCTCTTGAGCTTTTTGTAGTTGGAATGTTGGTTTTGTGGTTTCAGAAGACCCTACTACAGTCACTAAAATGGCTGTGGATTCAGATGAGTTCTCCGGAGGTGGGGTCGGGACCACTTCTGAACCTGCTGATTTCGCTGGTAGCTCCACCGTTGACAAAGTTTCTATTGATGTCTGGGAGATGTGATCCACAGGAGGCGGCGGTGGTGGGAAGGAAAAGTCAGACTCTTCCTGGGAGGTGAAGAAGAGCACAGGCTCCTCCAGAGAAGGAGGTGGAGGAGGCCACAAAGGTTCTGCTGCCGGCAAAACCTGGCAGACTTCAGGATCCGGAAGGGGTGGGGGAGATGAAGCTGAAGACTCTGAAGGGGTCTTCTTGGTGGGTGGAGGAGGAGGGAGGTGGGCGGGTGGAGGAGAAGGAGGAGGTGAAGGTGATGCCTGCACAGCTGGTATCGGCTCCACATCCTGCACTACGTTTTGTTCTGGCAGCACCTCTTTCCTCTGCACTGGTGGAGTCTCGTTCTTGAGGACTGGATGAACATCCTCTTTGACTTCAGGTTGAATCTCTCTCTTGATTATGGGTGGACTCTCCTTTTTCACCAATAGTGGGATCTCCTGCACTGGTATGGTTTCTTTAAACACTGGTGGAACCTCCTTTTTGATTAGAGGTGGAGTCTCACTCTTGACTATTGGCAGAGTTTCCTTCTTGAAGACTGGTGGAGTCTCCTTCTGGACAATAGGCAGAGTCTCCTTCTGGACAATAGGGGGAGTCTCCTTCTGGACAATAGCGGGAGTCTCCTTCTGGACAATAGGCGGAGTCTCCTTCTTGACAATAGGCGGAGTCTCCTTCTTGACAATAGGCGGAGTCTCCTTCTTGACAATAGGCGGAGTCTCCTTCTGGACAATAGGCGGAGTCTCCTTCTGGACAATAGGCGGAGTCTCCTTCTGGACAATAGGCGGAGTCTCCTTCTGGACAATAGGCGGAGTCTCCTTCTTGACAATAGGGGGAGTCTCCTTCTTGACAATAGGGGGAGTCTCCTTCTTGACAATAGGCGGAGTCTCCTTCTTGACAATAGGCGGAGTCTCCTTCTTCTGCACTGGTGGAGGCTCTTTCTTGACTATAAGCGGCGTCTCCTTTTTGAGTATTGGGTGAGTTTCCGTCTGTTCTGGTGGCACCTCCTTCTTTATCACAGGTGGAGTCTGCATCTTGAATACTGGCAGTACCTCTTTTTTGATTATAAACAGAGAATCCACGCATGCTGGTTTATACTCTTTTTTGAATACTGGTGGAACCTCCTTTTTGACTATAGGTTGAGTTTCATGCTGTATTGGTTTGAACCCCTTCTTGAATACTGGTGGCACCTCCTTTTTGACTATCAGTGTCTCCGTCTGCACTGGTGGCTCCACCGTCTTCAGCACAGGGGGGGTCTCCTCCTTCTGTGCTGGGGCAGGCTCTTTCTTCAGCTGCTGCTGGACGTCCCCGGAGGTAGCGAGCTGACTAGTGGAAGAGCGCAGTGAATCAAAGGTGCGTTTATTGAGCATCCACGTTTCTGGGGGAGGAGGGGAAGGTGCATGTACTTTCGGGGGTGGTGGTATGACAAACACCTCATCGTATTCGACGGCAGCAAGGGCTGGAGGTACTGATTCACTCACCCGGGGTACTGGCGAGGCAGGTTTTAGCTTCGTAGGCAGGGGGTTAGCAGGTGGTTGGGCCAGTGGAGAAACTGCGAGCAGAGTCTCGTGCTGAACAGGCTCCGACACTGAAGATGACAAAGACGTCCGAGAAGAAGAGCGAGAACAGGACCTCTCTGGTTTCACCGGCTGGGCTTGCTTCCTTCCTGCCAAGGAGGGGTAACTGATCTCCCCTTTGGGCGAGAAAGTCGGGGTGCCACTTTGGCTGGAGTAACCGCTGGATGGCGACATGGTCCTCTCAAATTTGTTCCCCGGGAAGGGAAGTTTCTGGGGCGAGACGTCGCTGGAGGCCTGCTGCTCCTTCAGCATGGCCTCTCTAGCCTCCATCTGCTCAGCCGTCAGTGGGCTTGCGGCCGCAGAACACCGAGATACATCTGGGGAACTGTAGTCAGCAGAGTAGGCTAGCCTGTCCGAGCGGACGCTGCTAGTTTCGCTGAGTGGGGACTGGTTTTCCTGAGACTCTGTGACTGCCTTGCCCTGCAGATCCCTCTGTTTGTTCTTGTGGTGCAGGGAGTAGGTTCTCCTTGGAGGAGCTGGTGGCCTCTTCATCTTTGTGACTGATAAGTTCCTGTTGAAGGACATGTCGCTCTGGATGCTCATGGTGTCCGATCCCTCCACCGCGCTACCCGTGCTGGGTGCGGGAGACGCGTTTTTCCCATCGCCCCTTTGCTTCACCATCATGAAACCGTTGGCATTCTGGGGCATCCCCGATGAAGCGCTCATCCAGCTGTTGATGCTCATCTTATCAGGAGCCAGCCTGTGGACTTCCTTCCCTTCTTCTCCATTTGGAGTCTTGGTCCCTCCAGAGGAGAGGGTTGAGCTGTTGGACACGATGGTCTCTGAAGACTGGGAGTGGCTCCAGTTGGAGCTGGAGGAGGAGGACAGATCGCTGTTGTTGAAGTTGTAAAAGCGGAGGCTGGAGCGGGTCGAAGCCGGGCTGGCGGATACCAGGCTGCTTTTGCTCACTGTGCGGACGCTGTTCCTGCTCTTGCTCCGGCTAATCTCGATGACCTCCACAGAAGAAGGCAGTATGGCGTTGGGGATGATCTTGGACAAGTATGTGGCCTGGGGCGACATGGACATCACAGGACTGTGTGGTTCGTTGTAGCTGTGTGTGGTCATTCCTGGGACAGCCAGCGACTTGGGTCTTTGCATCGGAGATACCCTGGGGGCAACGCTATGATCCAAGACGGAGTCGTCCTTATAAACAGTCCGTATGTGATGCTTCAGCATCCGATCGGTTTTCTCTTCCTTTGACAGGTGCATGGCTTCAATGGCCTGAAGGTGGACCCTGGCTCCCTTGTGATGTTTCTGCTGGACCTCTCCGTCTACGGTAGGCACAACCACAACGTCCTCCGCTCCGTTAACAAGCTGGGCAGGATCTGCAACATCTGCTTTCTTGTGTGCTTTGTGCCTCTTGCTGTCCCTGCCTTTCTCTATCCCTTTAAAATACATAAACAAAAAAAACAAAATAAGGTTTGACTAAAGAGAGCTTTGAAGTGATGTTAAAATGAAGTCTCAGACCAAACTGGAAAGTGGTCAAGATAGCTTCAAAAGCATTAACAGCGAGGTTAAAATACAATTCTAGTAATGTTAAACTGCACTTAAGGGATGGTAAACGTACTGATGTTAAATAGCAGTTGCACTGGATCCTACACTCTGCAGTCTTTCGGTGCACTTACTGTAAACTGGGTTTGTGTTTTCCTTGCGTGGCAAACACCACTTGAACTAAATAAAGGCGCTGACCGTACCCAGTTCTTTCTGGACGTGTTGCGGTATTCCCATGATTGTCGTTCTTCTGCTTCTCTTCTCTTTTGCTGGTCTGTTCTTGGTGGTCTGGGGTGGTTTGAAAGTTGAGCCTATTCAATAAAAAAAGAAAAAAAAAAAAAACACTGTCAACACACAGTCTTCTCATTCTCTGAAGGTGGCGGCTCCTTAGGATTAATACAGGGTTAAAAGGACTTCTGATATAGACCCTGTAGAGTACGACTAAAATAAATCTGTGTCAACGACTCTTTCACAATAAACTCACGTTTCCCATTGACTTGCTCCTCTGGTTTAATAAACAGAGCTGTACCCTCACTGCCACGATTGGGGTCCATTCCTGGTTTTCAATTCCAAATCCATTCCCAATTCCTTTTAAAATCCATTCCCAGTTCCCACTCCCTTTTAAATCAGTTCCAACGCATCACTGATGAAAATTGCAATTCGCGGTATTCTGTTAAAATGAGCTTCTCACAGTGGCAACAGATTACTTAAATTGAAGTCACTGTTAGTCAATTCAAATTGGCTTCAAATGAAAGCAATTGAACAATCACAGTAAGTATTAATGTCTCTAAAATATCAATTCCAATTCTTTTGAAGGAATTGGAATTGAAAAACAAGATCTGACCCCACCGTGCACACTGCTGTAGTCATCTCAACCCAGAGCATGCAATCCCGTCAGTACCTGTCCGCACCAGCTCTGATCGCAGTGACATTGTGTCTGCCCGAGTGCTTTCTGAAGCCACGGACCTGGCCCTGTCTCGGAACATGCCTTCATCTTCTGGCTGCAAGGTCCTGGAAGACTGCAGAGGAAACAAAAACGGAGCACCGCTTTAAAAGGAGCACATCTTTAAAAGGAGGACCGCTTCTCTTTACTGTGAAGTAAATTAAGGACAGTAAACACCTGTTTTGAGTAATGCCTCAATCTAATCTGAATGATGCGTAAATCATTTTCAATCATGTAGGGTACATTAACAAACTAGTAATGTCTTACAATATGAAACACACCTACATGTAAATGCATATAATCTGGGCAGCAGTGTGGAGTAGTGGTTATGGCTCTGGACTCTTGACCGGAGGGTTGTGGGTTCAATCCCCAGTGGGGGACACTGCTGTTGTACCCTTGAGCAAGGTACTTTACTTAGATTGCTCCAGTAAAAACCCAACTGTATAAATGGGTAATTGTATGTAAAAATAATGTGATATCTGTATAATGTGAAATAATGTGATATCTTGTAACAATTGTAAGTCACCCTGGATAAGGGCGTCTGCTAAGAAATAAATAATAATAATAATAATAATAATAATAATAATAATAATAATAATAATCTGTTGTCTCATTAAGAACAAAACTAATTTTGACCCAAAACATTTTTATTTAAAAAACAAAAACAAAACCACAAACCAAAATAAAACCCCCTTATTTTACTTTTCCCAAAAAGGTCTATCCATCATGTTTTCCTAAACAGAGTATAAAACGCTCCCTTAGGAACACAGCATACATCTCTGCCTGGGCGCTTGATTACATTTCCCCTCCTTTTTATTCACACTCAACTTACTTTGACGCTCTGGTCGTCACAGTGATCCAATCCATTCCCACTCTGGTTTTCTGAAGGGAGAAAACACGTTTCTTTTTTTTATTAACAGAAAGAAAAAAAACTAAAGTTTTTAAACATTTTTTAAATAAAGTTAATCTAAAACAAGGCAGCAACGTTATGATCAGTCATGCACTTCACATACCCACACCGCCCTGCTCTCTAAGCGTCCCCATCTCAACGCTACCTTGCTGCTGCAGGGACTTGAGCCCCTCCTGGGCCTCGCTGTGCAGATCCTCCAGGTACTGTGGCCGGTTTCCTGGGAGGAACACATTCTCCTGGTAGTGCTGGACTGCCTTGTAGTGCACAGTCAGCTGACTGTCATCGTCGGGCTTGGAAATCGCTGTGGGCAAGAACACAACACAACACCATGAGATGCTGTGGCAGCTCACCTGCCCTCGGCAAAACCAGAGCTCGCTTCCCCTGTGCTCTACTGAGGAGGATCAGCGGCACAGAGCACAGCCTATTCTGGGCGCACCTTAGAGAGTTTTGTGGTCAGCTGGAGTAGGTTTGCAATGGAAACTCGAATCTTGTTCGGTGCAATTAAAAACATGTTTTTTTGTTTTTTTTAAAGCAGGTCTACCACAAGTGATGGGTATTCATTTGATTTAAGCAGATCAAATAAAAGGTTATTTGTAAAAGGCCAGCTTTTTAATTCCTGATTCTAGTTATAGTGGTTCTCTCTTTCTAATGTCCAGTCTTTATTGATAACATCTGAGAAACATTATCCAGGTAATCAATGTGAAATAGATTTTAATCATTAACTAACTAACTAACCAACTAAATCGATGTCCTTCTCCCATGTGATCAATGCTCAAACCAGTAAGTATTAAGTAACACTCGTTGCAGCATACTTCTTAGTGGCTCTTCCTGGTATGGTATTAATTCAGAGAAGGACAGGTTTGCAGAAAATCTTACAAGACAGATGCAAGCGTGTGTGTGTGTGTGTGTGATATATATAATTCACATTCATCCAGGACAGAGGCACATGAAGACCAGAAGCCAGTTATACTAAAGCATGGTGGCCAGGGTTGCAACGCATTCTTAAATCACAATGCTTTAAAATAAATGATAACCAGGGTTTTAACAATAACAGTGACATTTCCTAGCGACATTAGAACTGTTCCCATTTTCCGAGATACATAGAGATATTTATGGCTGCAGTCCAGCACAGGTACAGGTTAATGCCCTTTGGGAATTAAACAGCTTAGCCTTTAACTAGAATGAAAGATCAAGCTTCTAACAGCAACGCTTTCCAGAGTGTCGAATATAAAAGGTTTCTTCCATCTTTATATTGTTGCTGCCAGCCCTGCTAGGACCCTGCACTAACCCCCAATGTGCACAAGAGGACTGCCTCTGGGAAACATCACAAGCTGCTAACTTGGAAAAAAAACACACCTGGTTACGTCAAAGGCACTCTGCACGACTACCTGATAGCAACCAGGCCCTCCTACAGTACTGTCCATCATTAAAACACTCCCTGTGCAGCTTTTCTTTCCATTACAGTAACTCAATCCCGAACAGAGAGTGCACAAAAACACACAGGGACCAATAGGTAAAAGGAATCCGACATTTCTAAAAGAAGATCAAAAAAGAACCTGCACTCCATTAGTAAAGAAATCCAGAGCTCTTAAACTTTATCTATTGAATCAACTCAACAGCACGTATCCCTCAGGAGCATCAAGTAACCGAGACACAATCAGTGGTGTACCAGCGAGCTAGCAAACCTGACAGAATGACAGTTACAGTACAGAAGAGTCTTTGTGCGCCTGTATGCAACGGTAATCCAATGACTCAGTACTGAACGAACACTGGACTGTATGGGGTGTGACTGGGTGCAGCAGGTACTGTAGAACAATACAATAAGAATAGAAGCGGTCTAGAAATTAAGCATCTATTGAAAGGTACTGGAGTGTCTTCACTGCTGTTGAGCTGGGCAGATGCATACAGTGTGTTCCATGCTTATTTGTGTTTGTTCACGTGTACAACCACAGCCCTAGACCTATACTGTATTTAACCCTTTAAAAAAGCTACAAGGGACATGTGTCCCTTGATGCAAACTTTATTATTTTTGCAATGAGGTGCACAAAGCTAGCTTACTGACAGGTTGGATCTGGTCATGCAAATTGTCAGTTTGCTCCTCGTGATACTCGAGTCACTCTCAAGTGTAAAACCGTTCAATTCTTTGTGTACCTTAAGGGGCTAAAACATGACCCTAGGGGTGATGATGATGTTACTATTTTTATTTAAGAAAATTCTTCTTCAATAATTAAAACGTGATGTCAGCAAATCTAATGCTTCTTATTCCCATCTGGGATTAACTTTTTGATCCTTAAAAAAATTTTTAAAAAAAGGACAGAATATGTAAGGTCACAAAAAAAATGCTACACTGCAAAGGTCTCGGATGACTGTATGGTTTTCAAGGCTATTATTGCCTTTCCAGATCTCTGGGATACAGTTACTCTGCAGTCTACAGAACACAAATCAACACAGCAAACCTGATGCACAACAAGCCCTTACAAATAACAAACCGTGTTTCTGGTTTACAATTATTGTGGTTAGCAGTCAAGCAATAAACATGCCTTATTTAAATACATCACTAGCAAAACAACCTCTACAAACTGCAGTAAAATAGTATCCGAAACAGTGTCTTTCAATGCCAAAGGCATATTATACTGGTCATAAGCCCTATACAGTACAAGCAGACTTTAAAATGCACCAAACCTTCACTGAAGCTTTTTGTTTCATCGTTACTTGTTTACACTGCTTTCCTTGCTTGCATTATGTCATGGCAACTCCACACATAGACCACCTGCCAACCAACACCGGTCCGGCCTTCACTCCCAAAAGCAGTATTACAATTGACAGCTTTGTCCATGACGAACTTCAATTAGCAAACTAAGAAGCACAGAAAAAAAGGAAAAAAAAGTTGACTCACCTTTCTTTTTAAAAATTGATAACAGAGAGCGGATGTTTTTACTCAAGAAAACCACCATTGCGGTCCTGGGATGAGATATGGGGGCTTGGGGGAGGCAACAAGAAAACCCAAAACAAACAAACAAACAAAGTAATCCAGTCCAGGAACCCCAGTTTAAAAAAAGAAGTGCTGTTGAGCAGACAGCTGGAGCAGAGTGACGGGCTGAGCTGTCCTCCACAATAGAGCCCTTCTGCGTTCAGCCGTCCCAGCTGCCAGCCTCTCCCTGCCTTCACACCCCCCCCTATTGTCCCCCGACACCGGGAGTCCTCACTCGCATCCCACTATCACATGCCTCTCCCGGCTCTGGCCCTTGATGACTGGGGAGTACAGATGTTGTCTTTTACTGGGTGAGGTAGCAGGGAAAGGGAGGAGCTGCCTGGCTGCTCTCCAATCCCCTCAAATCAGTACAACAGAAATCCAGAGACTGCTGGCTGGCTGACACTATTACACAGGACCGTCCCCTGTCCCCCCCTTCGGACTTCTCCCTCAGAGTGTGAGAGGTGCTGCTCAATAATCATTCATTCATTCATTCACTGATACAAAAGCAAAATCCCCTCCTTTATGCCTTCTGTGTGCAGCTCTCTTTCTCCTCTCTGTCTCCCTCTCTCTCTCTCTCCTGCATTCTCTTTGCAATCAGTTAGGAGTAATATCACCTCTGCTCAAAGGGATTAATGGGCTGATTACAGCTTTGGAAAAATGCTGCGGCCAATGAGAGCGGCACAGGCTGCACAAGAAGAGCCTCTCCAAGGGTTTAGATGAGACTCTTAATCCCCAAGCCGCCCCAGCTGAGCTCAGCATAGCCAAGACAGCCGAGGAGTAGCGCTGTTCAGACTGTGACAGGGAGCGGAACGCACTGATTGCTACACTCGTTAGCACCAGCTTTGTTTTCCTAGATCATGCATTGTGACAGACCCCCGCTCTACACTGTGCAGCCTGATCTCTTCTTACAAGTGCCAACACTGCTGTGGGTGGGGTTGGCAACACACATCCACACAACCTGATGGCTTTCCTTTGTCATGGGGGAAATGACATTCATAAACAGACAGGATTATGGATAACAATAAGCCAAGTCTAAATAAATAGCAACACTCCAAGACTTGTAATGCCGTTTTGCATTTTCTCTCTCCTACGGCTTGCAAACTCATATATGTGTACAGGACCACAGTTTATCCATTGCAATTATGTATTTCTGATATATGCATTACGCTTGCACTTATATTCGACAGGCACTGAGATTGGAATCTAAACCTTTAACTGAGCGTGTAAGTTACTTTCTGTATGTATGAATTAATGAATGAATGAACATGCTTGTGTGTATGTACTGTATGCATGCATGTATGAATGCATGTGTGCACATTGCTGTACACACAAGGAGAGATATTGCAGAGAAATGCAAGACAGATGACATCATTACCGGTCTTGTGTTCTCCTGAATGCTTTATTAATAGCAGTCTCCCTCGGGTTTGCTGCCTGGAGCCCAGGCCAGCACAGCTCTCTCCACATTAGGAAGCAGTCGCCCCCAGTTCAAGCTGAGCCTCATTGTGTTTGTCTCCAGGCTGCAGATTCTCTGTGGTCGAGTCAAGCCCCTGGTTTTGTATGGAGGCATGTTGCTAGCTCATTGGGAGCCTGGTCAATACGACACAATGGGCTCTATTATTATTATTATTATTATTCCTATATAGGTAGCGCAGAGTAGCGACCCTACTCAGCAGCGAATAAACATTTATAAATATAAAGCTCATCTCTCTTGGCATGATCTTGTGGTTTAAGCGAAGCCGCGCCAGGGGGCAGGTTAGACGAGATGCCCGCTGATGCACTTCACCTCTGTGCCGTCATGGGAAAGAGCATCAGGGAATACCAGAGCTGTGCCCGAATGGCGGGTTGACCCACTGGCGTCTTCATAAGGAAACAGCTGGCATGTTAGGCACACTATAGAGATGCTGGACTGCATCACAATGCTGCACAACTGAATGCCACAATCAGCCTTGAGGTGTCCCGGTAGGCAAGCTTCTGTTTTCTAATCTTATCCCGAGGATGGCGTACTGCTCAGTATACTGTGCTAACAGCAAACATTTCTGAGAGTATTTCCCTATACAACTGAGTACATCCACCTGGACTTGAACAAACCACTCCCTGTTGTGAAATAATTACTCCACCTACTCTTTCAGGAAGACCAACCTCCAACCACAACCACACTTTCTTTCTAATTATGTTAGAGTTATTATCAGCCTACATACAGTACATTAACAGTCATGATACATTGTTGGCTCTATTTTCATTGCACCAACAATTTAGAGAATTATAACTTAATATTTTTTTTTCACTTCAAAGATTTTTATGTTTATTAAATCAACTACCAAAGGGCATTTGCATAAACCCATTTAAACTTGACTGCAATATTAAAACGTGGATAGTTAAGATTGCATACAATTGAACAGCAAAAATAAAACAATGACACTTTCACATAGCTTTCCCTGGCTCAATCTCTTCTTTGATCCAATAAACAGGCACTGCGACTTTAAAATCCAAGTTCATTCTCCCCAAGAATTGACGTCACGTCTCCTAATACATTTCCGACACGTGGTTAAAAAATATTGATCCTGAATGGAGTGATGCAGGTCTGTGCTACAGCAGGATGTAAATCTCCTTGAGTGATGTGACGAGTTTGCAAGTGTCCCTATAGTACGAGTGCGTAAAATCAGAAACCATGCCTGCAAATTCATGGGCAAGTAAAACTATTCGATATGAAGCCTTCTGTACCTAATAAAAGGGGATCTCAGAATGGAAGATCCAAGATAACAAAATCTTACATCTGTAACAAAGCTGCTGGATTGCACACACAGTATGCATACTGTACATAAAAAAGCAATCACTGCACAAGCCAGGGGACACAGCAAATGGTACACATCAAATTGACTGCAGAATGTGGGTCAGCAAAGCCTAGGTCTTAAATACCATAAAAGAAAGTGTCAACTTCAATATAAACCTGGACGTGCTGGAGTCAGTGGCTGAGGGGTACTTCATTAACAAGAGTATGTGCGCAATTCTGACTGGCAATAGCAGGATTATAGACAGGAGATAATAGAATTACTCTGGGAGATTTAATGAACAAGCACTCCTAGCTGTTGCACATTATATCTCCTGCACTACAGGTGTCTGCATCACTAAGAGAAATCCTTCCTGCTCCTGCAACACAAGGCAGCCCTGAGAAGCAGAGGCCTCCCTGCTGCTGGATAATAAAGCACACATTTTCTGCCTCTTTGGGGTGAGTTTAGAAAGCAGTAGGAGAGTATTGTTCCATGGGATGAATATTCATCAGCGGTCCCATGAAACGGCAGCTCAACCACCGCGCCATCTGGCACACGGCAAGCCTGGCGCTCCGGAATCCTGTGTGGAATCTCCGGGAGTCTCCGGGAGCGCACATTCCAGCAGACCCTGGCCAGCGCAACATATGGGCCGTCTGTCTAACTGCCTGCCTGTGCTGGTTAAGAATAATTCTGCTACCGTTTATATACTGGGGAGCACTGGTTTCTACAACTGCATGGTTCATTACTACTTTATTTCTGTTGATGGATTTCAGTCTTTAGATTTGGAACAAATGTTACTAATTTACGTTCCCTGTCCCCCCCCCCCCCCCCAAAAAAAAAAAAAATAATAATAATTCAGGCTATATCAAATCAAAAGAAATATGAAAATGATATCTCTGTATTAAATCAAAATATATGTCAAGAATATATTTGCTATATATTACACACACTGTTGCAGGGCCAAACAACATTGACTATTACATTTTCTGTAAATATAGAAAATACACAAGCAAAAACATTTGCAATACCTTTAAGCTATGTGTATTCAGTAGGAGTAGCATGTAGCAGTCTAAGGCAACTCAACAATATACACACCAGGCTGTGTAAAAAAAATATTTCCTTTAACATTACCATGGGCATACAAATCACTATAAAACAGATTTGTTTTTGTCTAGCCTGTCGGTAAACTACACTCCTACAAGAACAGGAACAGTGTGGGGGATGCAGATTGTCGAATACTTGATGGGTGTATATTATGCCTGCTTTCAAACCGTCGAGACGTGTACAACACTGGCTGTTGGCAGAGTATTAGGAGAAGCCTGGCTGGCAGCCCACAACAGAAAACAAACAGCTGGCTCCCCCATTCTTCACGGCTCTATCCAGTCGCAGTTTGACCTCTGAATACAACATAGCAGACAGGACACAGAGCAGCCCAGAGTCCACTGCACACAGTTTGATCTTTAACCCTCTTGTGGTCTGATCATGAATTGCTCAGCCCTCTGTCAATAGACTGCAGGCCTTTTGACTGGAAAGCCCTCTGTTCATTTCCAGTTGATCACCTCTAACTGTGTTTCAATAGCAGACAGATAGCCCTAAGATGTGGTGCCCAGGAAACGCCTAGCAACAATGCGCTGTTTGAGATTCATTTCCAGAACTTCAGGAAAACACGAAAACAAAATGCGCTTGATGATCATTTCTTAGCTCTCGACGTGCATGCAAATGTTTTTGTTTTCCTCCCCTGAAGGCTGCAATTTTGTGAGCATGCTGCACATCTCACGGGTCACAAGGATGGAGTTGTTAAACAAAATCCCCAAGCCGATTCCAGACAGCGCATTCTACAAACCCACCTCTAGGTGCCGCTGTTTCCCACTTGCTATGCTGTTTTTTAATTCAATCTTTTTTTTTTTTTTACCCTGGAGATGAACTTTAGTAAAACAGTGTGTTCCCTAAAATTATAGCTATGATTCTTTTTCTTTTGATTCATATAATGATACCCTGGAGAGACTGTATCTTTCAACAAACACCTAATATTACAACAATAACTCCAAGGTTACAATTTTTTTGCCTTTCAAATTTTGCTTTTGATGTCTATCCTCATGCGATCAGGCACACACTATAAAAGTACATTGTTTTCTACTACGATTTTCTTTGGGTCTCAATTATCAGTAGTTCAAAGGGGATTAAAATCCAAAAGAGGATGTATTTGAAATGTATTATATTTAGGAAATCAAAACAGTGGATTACTTTTTCATCCCTTCTCATTGTCTACCCTTTATACAATGACAGAAATGTGCCGAGGAAAACCCCAGTGCTTATATTGCTGTAGATCAGTGATTCTTTTCAAGCTGTGTTCAAACACTGCAAGTCAAGTACAGTACATCTCCTTCCTTAGTGTATGCAGTTAGCTCGTGCCTTCTTTAGGACACTGTTTCTTATAGTTTTACCTTAAGACCTCTGATGGTGGGTTTTGAAGGATCCTTTGGGGCAGCACCGAGCAGGCAATGCACTAAAGAACAGTTTCACAACACCACAAGGACCTGATGTTGCAAGCTCAAAAAAACCCTGAACTGCTTAAGCATTATGCCTTCATAGTAATAATTACCTTCAGCAATCTTTAACCAAGTTCTTAGTAAACATTTCGCCCCAGACAAGTTTAACCTTGTCAAACCCAGTCCTGTCCTACAAACAACAGGGAGTCGTGCGAGGAGGCAGCTACTCTCCCACAATGGCACTTACTGTTTGCTCATGCCCAATCAGTGTGTCTTTTTTGTTGCTATTTTCGTTCCCCTGGATTATGGGATGCTTTTTCAGGATGTAGACAGAAGGGCAGGTGTGCTAGCTCTGTTGAGACCAACGCCAAGGACAAGCTACTGTGATCCTCTCCCTCTCTGCATTAGCTTTGACAAATCAATGGACTGATTGTTAAGATGTGTGTCTCTGTGTATATGTGTGTGCGACAATCTCTATGGTGTTGGAGCTGGTGAAATGCTGCCACGTTTAGAAGCCCAGGTTTTTTTTTTTTGGGAGGGGGGGGGGGGGGGGGGGGTTCTTCAGTGCAATTGTTACTCAGTCTCTTACGGAATAAGTCTCATCGAGAACACTTCTTCTGTTTCCCTTCTGTGTGTGTGTGTGTGCATACGTTACTATGGATTAGTTCTCTTAAGCTTAACTGTACAGCACTTGTGGCGAGATAAAACCAAAGAGAAAAGAAGAGATAAACTGCTATACCCTAATCTTAGAGACTAAAGCAAAGCCTTGGAATAACCGGAGCACTTTAACACAGTGCCTGAAACTGGATGGGGTTCACAGAGAGGTAAAGCTCCTTAGCGTACGAGAAGCTCAGTCTAAAAATCGAGACAAGGATGAAGCAGCTAAAAGGAATTTAATTAACTTGCACCATACCATGCCCTCTCAGATACAGCCTGGTAGCCCCATCCTTGAATCTTATTAATCCGCAGAGGAATGCATTCATTTCACCTTTAATGCGCCCCCTGCTGTTAAGAGCTCACAATCACGTATCAGTAGCTACTGTAACAGAAGGGTTTAATTATACACAGCTCCCGTTTCCATTCACTTGCCACTTGGAGGGTTAAACTCATTAATGGTATCTCGGTAACGTGGAAAGCCATCTAATGAAGCAGCTGAGTGCTTCCGATCTCCTTGACGTCACTCGTGATGTGGTTTGAGCAGCGATGGCTCCCAGCTTCTTACTATTTATATCTACAGGCGCTGCCATCAGACATTCACTCCCTTATCTTCTATTGCCAGCCCAGCTAACCCTGGCCCACAGTGTGCATATGCTATCAAGCTCTCACACGGCTTATATATTTAAAAGATGAAATCTTCTTTTTTTTTTTTTTTAAAAGACCATGCTGTGTCAAATGTATTTATAGTTAGAAAAACATACTGTCATAAAAAAAAAAAAAAAAATGTTTTCACTTCATACTAGTGGATGAAGTGTTGCCATTTAGTTAAGGGCACAAAAGGTTAAACTAGGGAAGAATTCAGTAAAGAACTCTAATGAAAGTTGACCATGGTATTTTCACATGCTTTCCCCTTGTTTATATTATGCATTTACGAAATTTTCAAAAAGTATGGATTAATTAGCAATTGGATACAGTGCTTTGCAATAATCTCACAGACATGCAGACCAACACATAACAAGCATTTGGTATTGTGCATTTTGAAGTGCAGTGTTTACTATATAAAACCAACCATGTGACTGACTGGTTTGCACACCTGTGATGCTGCACAGTGTACTCTCGATATTTACATATACATAAATAGAGCTAAATAATAGACCCAAGGCACAGCACCACAGGACAGAGTTCTGCACAGCAAGTAAGGGAACCAGACACTTCACAACAGCACAACAGATCCATCAAGTTACAAAATCCCTTTTGAGGGATGTGCCGTCTCCATTATAGGATTAGTAAAGACAATTAGAAAGCACACCCTTATTATTATTATTATTTTCTTAGCAGACACCCTTATCCAGGGCGACTTACAATTGTTGCAAAATATCACAGTACAATGTATTACATTATAAAATATCACATTACAAGTTATCACATTACAGAATATCATAATACAGATAAGAGTAGTTATGAAGGTACAAAAAGATCAAATTCAAGTAAGAGCAAGATAAATACAGTAAATTATAATAAGAGCGAGTTGGACTAAGAGCAGTTCAAACTTATAGTAACTATTTGCTTCTATGAGTAAAGTCCAGTAAGAACATGTAGGTAAGTATGATAAATGGAGAAGAATGATTTCAGATCAGATCAACTCTTCCAAAGTAAAAACACAGCATAGTGCAAGCATGACAAAACACGATGAGGCATAGTACAGTATATATTTAAAAAACCCTGTTTGTTTAACTATATTAAATGCACAGTGTAGCCATGGGAAAAGCGTGGGAAAACTGCTAAACTACTCTCCAAATGTACAAGAGTGACTTTATAACCACACCACAAAAAATGCATTGAACCTTTTCATGAATGAAATATTGAAAATAGCTGAAAAAAAGTAATTCTCATCAATTAAAAAAAAAAAAAAAAAAAATTATATAATAATCATCATATAATCATATGAAGTCAATCCTTTATGAGGCCATCATGCATTTGCGTCTTCCTTGTGTCCCCATAAAGGGAAGTAAAGTCAATAATGTTAATGTGTGTTTATTACATATATATCACACAAGAGGGAACACTGTATTCAGAGCACTGGCTGCTGCAAGCAAACAAGTGATTTGTAAGCGAAAGACATCAAACAAACCTCAGGGATTCTGTGTGTGTGTGTGTGTGTGTGTGTGTGTGTGTGTGTGTGTGTGTGTGTGTGTGTGTGTGTGTGCGCGCGCGGAGCCCCCCCCACGATCACCTTGCTTTCTGAATCCTGTAAATTGTGATTATACACTTCAGTCAGTTTCCTCCCATTTCTGCTTTGATCTTTATTTGCCATGCTTCCCTGACTATTGCTTCTAAAAAGACTCCTCAAGGTAGAGGATTGTGAGGAACGTGAGGGAAGCATATTAGCTTTGCGCTGTGCACTGAAGCCTATAGGTGAAGAATTATGCCTGTGCAACACTGATATGCTTCCCCACCTCACTTCCTCAAAATCATCCTTGAGCACAAACAACCGAGAATCATTCAGAATGCATAAGAAATGTAATACTGTACAGGAAAATGTATACAGTTAAGGGTGGATGCTCATACAGAGCATTACAACTGAACATAGTTTCAGTGTCTTATAAACACAACAGCTACAAAAGTTGCAAAAGGTTCTCAATCTGCTCTTGCACCCGCTGAGCATTTTAATCGATGCGCCTGACAGGACCTGTCTTATTGTCGTCAACATAATGTGACGAGATGTAAGTATGTCACAAACAAATGACCTACTTAAAACGAGGCCAAAGAAATCAAATGACTCAAGTGAATTCAAGCTGCACGTGCGTGGACAGTGCATGCTCATTTAGAGAAAATCCATCTTGTATCGGCATGAGAGCACAAGAGAAAAACAGACCTTTCTGTCAGTAAAATATTGCACAAAATACATTTTCAATACGTATTTGTAAAAGCGCTGTTTCTCAGGAAGTGTATCAAGATGCTACAAGCCTACTGAATCCCCTGGGACTCCTAAAGCAATAACTATATGACTGCAGACCATATATTATTTCACCGACGATAAAAAAGTACAATTTAGTACAGTGGGGTCCAGCTGGCACTGCAGTGGGAAAGCATGTAATCATAAAATGAATGGCTATAAGAAAAGTTAAAAATCAATTGCGACAATGTGGGCCAAGACAGCAAGTCAAACTGACAACCCTCCAATAAAATCACTGCCCTGTAAGAAACAGGTTCACATATTACATTCCAGCTGGCTATTGTCACAACTATTTATTTTAATAAATACCAAAATCGGCAGTTTATTCATTTTTTAGTGTTGAAATGGAGTGAATATTAAAAACGACAAAATCCAGATCAAAAGACTTTAAAAGCAAACAAGAAACGAAAGGAAGAGAGAGTGAAGAAGGAAGACAGTCTGTCTTGCACATCTTTTTAAAATATGACTTGTCCCCACATGTGAAATAAATCAACCCTCTAAAACTGTCACCACTTCACTAAAACTGTCGTTGGACTGCTTTCCACAGCTTTCGTTCTTGGTTTCATCAGTGACATGTGTCTGGCTGCAGTCTGATGCTGATGTATTGTGTTATGAAAACCATGTGCACTGCAATGCAGACCTATTCATTACAAACCGGCGTGGAATGAGAAAATCAGGAGAGATCCATCCTGTAGCAATTACTGTATACACCCCCCTGGAGGGAGCCAACAAGTATTGGAATACACTACAGGAATGCAGGCCATGCAGCAGGACTAGGGTGACATGTTTTGCACACCCCCTTTTGCTTACTATAAAACCTTGACATCCCTGAATAGGTAATCATCCCATCTTCAAACATGCAATAGATTTTAACCACCAATACGACAGCAACCAGCAGGGCTTAGGCATTGATGATGGCCTTTTCAGATGCACACATTTTGCACACAGTACTTACATTTTTACCCTCAGCTGTATAACATACGTATTGCAGACCTCGTTAAGAAAGCACAATGCTGTCAAGCTTTGGAGTGCACCTTTTTGCTGCACTTTTAGAGTGGAATTCAAAGTTAAGAATGTTTCAGACCATGAAATAAAAAGCTCAGGTTGTTTGTTAAAGGGCTTCAATGCACCTGGTGCATTCTAGTGGGTTCACAGTATTCCTATATTACTACGGAGGCGGTCATTACAGGGTTAAACATCCTTGTACAGTTGCATCTCTGAACTGCTCTTGTGATGATCTGCACCCACAGAAAAAGCATAGGTGCAATATCAGCAACAGGCTCTCAAAGTCAATACTGAAAAAGGAAACTTTACTGTCTATTGTTAAGAGCAGTCCTCAGCATGTTGCATTAGCTTGCCTGGCTGGCACTAAGGTAGCGGTGAAGTCTATTTTAATGATAGATGCCGTCCGATCTTAACGCTGCCAAGCCAAATATTTTACACACATCCCTCTCTTCCATTGGGTTTCGTTGTTCTTACTGATGATAACAAATTGATCGATAAATAAATAAATTTAATTAATTAATTAATTAATTAATTAATTAATTAATTAATTAATTAATTAAATTTATCAATCAAATCACCCCCAGGGGTTCCACCAATGGCAGTTTCTTTAATTGCTCCTTAGCCTTCACTAGAACTTACAAAGCGTTTCCATGCAGATCAGTGAGGATATAGAGCTTGAACTTGACCTACTTTTGTCTCATGATCAAGATGGAATGTATTTAGAAGGAAAACCTTACAAGGCGCTAGTTCCGTCATCCCGGAACATCTGCTTGACTTGTTAGAGCAGCTGCTTAGAAGTTTGACCTGATTGAGCGTTTCTGAAGACAGTACTGGAAGCCTGGACTTATTTAACAGCGTCAGTATTTTGTTATTAATGCAACACTTTTTCTGACTGTGATAACATTCCTGACTCTGGGTCGATTTGAGCAACCTGCCAGGATAAGCCAGCGCTGGATGTTTTTTTTAGCTTTCTACAGCGCTGGGGTATACTTCATCAGAAAAATACAGAATTTAGGACATGCAAATTAGAAAATGACATCTGTGGAGTTTTAATGAATGTGGTGCTTTGTGCTCCCACACCCAGCCCAAAAGGAGTCTATGCAAAGCACACCCATTCAAACAGCATGTAAATTCATTGATATTGCAGGTAAAACCGTACTGAATGAAGCCAGGTAGCCATATGTTCCTGCTGCTCGTCCCACCGGCGTGGTTTCATATACATTCACCATGGGAATGAGGAGTGGTTCACTTCCTTAATAAAGCACTGGGTCGGACTCACTTCCAAACTAAATAGACATGAATCACATGGGAACCATTAAAACACTTCTGTGTCTGATTTAGGTCTTTTGCAACATTTTTTGTAATAGCAGATCATGAGTACAAAGCTTTGCTTTTGTGATTTGTAATAAGTCAATATATTGTGTGTACTGTGTCTCTTATTGTTACAGAAAGCGGACACCCTAAACATGACGTATTGATTATTATTTAGTTTTGATCTGTGAAATCTGCTTTCATGTTTTGTTTGACAGTTTCTTTGACACGTGGGGGCTGGCTCAAGGGGCGTGCCATTACCTGGATGAATGTCTGAGCTTGCCGATTCCTGCACAGGCAGCTCAGCGGGTTTCCACTACAAATATTTACCTCTGCAAGCCAGGGCCCATCCATTTAGATGAAGCTGTCAAGTCGGAAATCAACCTTGCCTGGTAGAATGCAAAACAAAGTAGCCTACCCGGCTCACCTCACTGAACTATTCTACACAGCCCCTGCCAGCTTCAATCAAGGGCAGAGATGTGTGATAATGAACACAAATACAAAAAACATCAATGTGTCATATTGTGGCTTAAAACAGCCCACCTGCTGTCCTACATAGCAGTGAATTTTAGGAAGAAAGCTGTAACATTAGACAAATGTTGCCAATAAATTTTGTTAAAACACACAAGGCTTCCTCGGACCATATGTCTAATTTCACAACCAAGTTTATTTTTCCGCACAGTGAGAAATGTCCACTGTTTGACATATTGATGCGTGTGTTCAGTACGATTCTCTATTTCTGCTTTGATCATGGTTAGCCATGCCTGCTTACTAATTCAGGTCATGAAAAGATCGTGGGGCAGCATATCCAAGTCGCACAGGCTTCAGTGCACAATGTATCTCTTACACAGCGCAACCCTACGATACCTCCCCTCATTTAGCCTCAAGGAGTGTTTTCAGAAGCAATTTTTGCTGGAACAGTTAGTCAGCTGGGTGAATAACAATCTAAGCAGGAAGAACAATACAGACTCATACACCGATATAACCCATGGGGTGAAAGTGTAGTAAATGAGTCTACAGGCTGAAGAGAAATGCTATCATGCAATGCATCATTAAGTTAGGGTTAACTTTCACTGCAAACACGCTCTGCATCGATGTCAGCTCAGAACAATCAGGTTTTAGTTTCTACAGCACCTTTCTTTAACAAGCAGCTCCAGGCACCAGTAAACAGACAGAACCTGATCCGATTGTGAAGCCAACGGTGAGCTTGACTGAGCAAGTTAGCTTTTAGCTTAGGGCGAATTTCCAAAAAAGGGGGTCAATTTCCAAAAAAAAAAAAAAAAAAAAAAAAAAAGGGGCGATCAATTCCAAAAAACAATTCTGCCCAAAATCCAACTTGCTGTCTGTCCCTGGAGCTCCTTACCAAAAGCATGCCAGCAGTGTTAGTCTTTACAACGTCTACAAAAGGCAACATGTTATGACTTTCCATGAGAAGGAACACAGTTTCATGACACAACATACCTCAGAATACAATTCCACAGATTTCATACCGCACTGCTGTAACCTTTAAAAACAAAAGCCTGTTGTGCTTCATTATCTCAGCTCATTCCATTCCGATTACTTCCTAACCATGAGTCAGTACATACAGTTATTTATTAATTTAGCCAATATTGTGAGGGTTAGAGAGAGCAGGAGTTTCAGACTGAATGCGCTGGTTTGCACCAGCACTTTCTAAAGTGATGTCCCTTATCAATCATAACACTTAAGACATTCATGCAATGAAACGTCCCATAGCGCTTCTAGTAAGGTATAGGATTTAATCCCCCATACGCGTACAGAGGGTCCACATTATCCTGGAATACCATACATTAATCTGTAGGATTACACCCAAATACAACCTGAACTGTCTAGAGGAGTCTATCACAAAAGTTAGGAATTTTATTGTGCACAGTACAGCTGTTGTCCCAAGGCTGGATTTGAACCCGGTTCCATGGGTGAATCAACGACCTGCAGTGAACTCAAACAGGGGTGGAAACATTTCGTTTCTGTTATCGCACAGGGTTTCCATAACAACGTGCAATAAACTGCAACACGATACACGCTGAGCCGGATTAAAATGATTTCATAAGGACTTTATTTAAACAAGGAATTGCTTATGTGATTTCATATACATGCTCATGCACTGCAGTGGTTGCATGAATATATTAGCAATACTGATTGGGAGGTGGTGGGATCTCTGAAGCCAAGTAAGGCTAGGGCTGGTCAGTACACACACCCCTCTGAAGGAATGCCTCTGCTGTACGTTGCACACAATCAATTAAAAAGTTGAAAACAATATTTGTATTTTTTTGTTTTACATGCAACAAAGCTTGTAGATGACATTCATAGACACTCTGCTGCTGCTGCAGCAACTGCAGCAAGAAAAACTGAAAAGAAAGGGATAGCTTGTGTGTCTGCAGAAAACATCTTCTGGGAATGCTATCAAAGTAAAAAAAACAAGGGAAGCCGTGTGCATGGAAAATGATTTGGGACGCTCCAGTTTAACTACACCCCGCCCTTAGGTCAGCTCCACAGATGATTAGTTTCAATTCAGCATACAAAAAAACCAACAACACCACCACTGTGATCAGATTACACAGACTGAGCTGAGTGTCTTATGGTGCACTTTCAAATCGATTTTAAGATTCTGTTCCAAAAAACACACTGATCATCCATGGCAGGGCTGCAGTCCATCACTGAAGACACACTGTTCCAGGCCCTGCACTCTAGCTGTTGGACAAGAACCGGACTCAGTCCCAGTCTAATCTGGAATGAGACAGAATCGTTCACCTCCTCACCCCCAGACTTGTAGAAGAAAGGGGTCCATTGTTTCAAGTACTGTACTTATCACCCCACAGCATCTTTATCCAGTTCAGCTGAACTTCACTTAGATGCTTCAAATGAAATAAACAACATTAGATGGGAGCTAATTTGCAGGAGGCCTCCGTGTAACATGATTTACAGAACTCTCCTCCTCCTACACTTCAACTGAAATGCAAGAAAGACCCCCAAAACTTCATATGGAGACACTTGTGCTGTGTTGATTTCTTATGAATGTGTTTTAAATGATTTTAACTGCAAGGAGTAGACTCCAAATATGTATTATACTCCACTGCAAGTGTCCAAGAACGAGCGCAGTTGGGGCTGCATCTTTGGTTTGTTCGTAATGAGAACTGCACTTTTTCCTGGGATTAAAACATCACTTGCTGAGATGTGTAACAGACACAGATTCCCAGCCTTGTGTCCTCAGCTGGTCTTGTCAAAGCCTGTTTGAATTGAATCGGATCCTTCATGTCAAAACACTGACATTTTCAATTTTCCAGAATAACACGCCTGAGCAAAAAAACACCCTTAGTTTGAATCATGTTTATCCAGCCGACACTCGGTACACTGCGTCACAGAGAGTATTTGAAATCAATAACCATTTAAATGATGTTTAAATGATATGTTGCTACTAAACCCTCGATTCACAGATAATCCCATTAGATCTGTTTAATTTCCTTATTTATATTCACTCCATGCCTTTTTTTAGGTTGTCTCTAATCTTCAAAGGCCACTCAAATAAAGCCCCTGTAATCAAACATGAAATAACATTCATCTGAGCTTTTGACACTCCTCGAAACAGGCAACACCTGTAGTAAAAAATAATACGTATCCCCAAAACATTCATGCCTGGTAATTAAAGCACACATAACTCACAAACTTGGGATACCTGGTTATTATTACCAGACTAGATTTATACAGCGGTGTGCCAAACTTGAAGACAGTCTCTCAAACTGTTTAGTCACTGGACCGTATGGAATCTATATTAGTGAAGTGAGATATAATGACGATTAAAATGAGGGAACTAGATAATACATGATACAGTGCATGCCACGAATCACTCGTATTTTCCATATTAGTTAAATAGCCAGTGTTGGTTGGTCGGGTGTGCCAATAGAATCTCAAAATGTCCTTCCATGCTCTTCGCTTGGCACACAAACATGCTGTTTGGAAGCAGCAGATTATCAGCTCCTAACAGTGCATGTCCGGTAATGAAAGAAGGGTCAGTTGCCGGTTCCCAGGAATGAGTCACTGTCTGCTGAGAGACATGCAGTATAAATCGATCAAGACTGGCAGCTAATGGGCAGAGGGCAGGGCAAAGATTCACAACTCAGAATAGTTACAGAGTCACAATGCCAAGACGTGAGGGTACTACAGTACGTCAGACGCTGTTTTAAAGTTTAAATTTTAATCACAGCTGTAAAAAGCGAGGGGATTCCTTTAGCAAAAGAAGCATGGTCTTGTATTACTGTGTTCTGAGCCACAGGAAAAAATATTAAAAACTTTAACAACTGGTACAATGTTCATACATCTTCGATAGTACTGCGTGTTGTATAGAACACAATGCCTATGGACGAATAGAGAATAACAGTCCTATTCCAGGTTTTACTGCAAGCTTAGTAAGACCACAGAGTGCTTGTCAACTGTACACTAATTAAGCTCATACTAAAACCTGGGAAGGACTTTCCGGACTCCTGCTATGGTATTTTCACTACCTAGAAGCCAAATGGTGAATCCCCTCCACCAGACCCCATAATATGATAATTCTACATTTTTGTTTCAACCAGTTTCACTGTTCCCCCCCGCCCCCCACACGCATCCACTACTGTAGGTAGACTTCTTAAAAGTTTGATATTGCATTTCAGTTGGGATACCAGGAGGTGAAAATTAAACAACAAAACAGAAAAAGTACAACGAACAAAGACATCATTGTCACAACAGACTTTCAGCCTAGTTTACTTTGAAAAATATGTTTAAAAAAAAAAAAAAACACACATAAATGGAAAATCTGTAGGGTTTTGCACAATCGTGGCACCCTTCTAGTTATCTTCCCCCTCTGTGCGCGTGTGTGTGTTTATTTTCGGGAGGTATTGTTTCGTTTCTATGCACCATTTTTTATTTGGTAGGGGAAGAACAGCAACGAAAAAAAAAAAAAGTCATGTAAATGCTCTTGCCTGCAGCAAAACAGTATTTGACTGTGATCATAGATCCCACACCACACCCTGCTTGTGTTCTTACTTGAATTCCTTCAACTTCTAAACTTACTTTGATATTCATTACTGTTACAATACAGAAGAACATGCCGATTATGCAGAGCTTTCCCCTTAGAACGATGCAAAGTTTAAGCAACAAAACTCTGGTAAGCTCAAGATCCATTCAGACCAGTTAATATATGTGCAGTCTGTGGATTAAGAATGTGCCTGGGCAGATAACTCCACACCCAAGATTATAAAGTGAATGTCAATTAAACAGAATCCCCTCCAACTGGCATTCCCAGTCTTATGCTACATGCAGTGCGATCAGTGGGAAAGGGATTGCATACAAGGCTACTGAGGAACTGAAAACTTTTCACTACTGGTACCTGTTGCAGAAGTTCAAAAAGCAGAGGCGTTGCGGTGACTCATTCTCACAGGTCTGGACATGTGCTGCAGCTATCGGAAGCATTCCCTGAAGCCTGTGTGTTGTTCTTCGTTGTGTCTGACAATCCAGACACCTCAAATAGGGGCTGCAATACTTTCCTACAGGCCCCCCCCCCCCCCCCCCCCCCCCCCCAGTGCTCACTTAACTGTGCTTTCTAAATAAGAAAACAACTTGCCACACTTAAGTGAGCACTAACACTCCAGTGCTGTTTCGGAATGTGGCCATCGTACGATTCTGCAGTGCTAAATGCATGCCCAAGTTTATTGACAATTGAGTGATACAGTGCACCAAGCGCTGCCCACTGGCTGCCGGGCGCAGGACAGCTGTACTGATTTGCCGTTGATCTTTCACAGTCAATTAGCTACCAGGCTGTGCTTTAATGCGGAAATGCTCATTATCCATTGAGGAAATCGATGTATAATTATCCCTGCGCTCCAGATATGCCTGTTGAAAAAGGTCAGGGGAGCAATTAGGTCTTCATAAGCTATTAAGTTAGCAAGATGTAGGAGTAAAATGGACATAATTTGTCCCACCCCTGGTCGTTCTGCATTTTTGTCCCAATACTTTTCACAGGTTAGGCAATGGAAGTTCAAATGGTTGGAATCATAAGGCATTGCCTCAATGCACTGCCATGCACAGAAATTACAGATGCAAATTATTACACGTTGGAAAAAGACCCCAAGCGCAGTCTTTCCAGTCTCTGGATAATGTCTGTAGCAAATCATGCAGAATAGAGGAGCGAGGAATGCTGGAATTCCTGTGATGCTTGTGTGTCCAGCTCTCTCTATAGCATCAATGAAGTTATTCTCCCATGACTGCTCCACTATGAAGCTGCATCTGAACTACGGGTGTCCCGGGACAGAAGCACAACCACCTGGTGTCTTGCACTAGAGCCACAGATTAAAAGCCTGTACGGCTGCTTGAGAGCATCAGAATTACAGCTTAATTCAACATCACCCAACAGACTGGAGCACAGTGAACATATGCAGCAATGTTGGATCCTGCTGTGGTTTATCACAGTGCGGTATCAGACCCATCAAATCAAACCTATTTATTAAAAGGCTTGGGGACGACAATATTAAAAGGTCACACTTTAACTAAACTTATTAAAAACCTGTTTGATAGCATAATAATCAAACAATTCAAATGAACAGGAAGCGAACCAAGAGCCCATTTTTTTTTCACTTGTATTTTTCCACTCTCTCTCAAGTTCTCATGCCTTCCTCTGAAATGCTGAAGCAAATGATTTTTATGCAAACTGACGCAAAGAAATTAAAACGCAATGCCACGAGACTCCCACGTACCCGTCTCCAAAAAGGTGCGCACACGCTGCACTTTTTTTTAATCTTCTCATCGAACCCCTGATGCTATCTGGGTTTCGCTCTCTAATCGAGTTATTGCAAAATAAATTGCTGCAGGCGCACGAAAAATGCAGCCGCACAGCAAAACCAGCCCTTTTAAAAATGACACAGAATAATAGGTACAGGTTTTAGGTACATTAACTATAACCCTAATCTCTAGGTAGTGCATGTTTTCTTTCCCTTAAAGTGACAGACCTTTCAAAAAGTGTTGTACTGCCCCTGTACAGGTACTCTTAGTACAATAACTGCAGCCATTGAATGGTTACAAACTGTAATGTAAACAAGGCCCACTTCCTGTTAACATTAGGTATACAGTAGGCTAAAGTATCGAAGAACATAGTAAACAGAAACTAATGTAAAAAACGAAAAGTACTGTGGGAAACAGGAGTTTTAACACAGAGATTCTGAAGTGAACAGTAAGTAAACTAAACTGTGTAGGATACAGAGCAGTGCTTTGAACAACACAACAGCAAAACTTTCTTTCTTGCAAGCCCTGTAACCCGATAGTAATACCTAGTGGCTCCCACACTGGCTGAGAAGCAAGCCCTGGCTTGAATGAAGCTGTGATTTCAAACTCCGAAAGGGGAGGGATGGTCTCCACTGTAAGAAGAAACCTTCGAGATCAGACTCATTGGCTTTGCCATTATATACAGTATATTTTCATTGGCTTAGCCATTATACAGTAATTTCCCCAAGCATTTTTGTAAATGTAGGCAAGTTATTAACAAACAGAATCCCTGACAGAGGGATTGACAGTTAGATCATTTAAAAAAAGGATCCACACACTAATGTAAGCAAACCTCAGAAAGCCCCCTTATAAAAGTTTAACTGTATTTTTGCATTTTTACCATGCTTGTACTATGCAGTCACCATCGTTTACTCTGGTTTGCCATGTTTACAATGCTTACCCATACTTTACCATGCTTTCTCTGTGCTTGATTAAACTCTGCTATGCTCTTACTATGGGAAACATTTCTAAGGAAACTCCCTAACTTGAACAAAACAAACTAAAAGAAGTACATTTCAAGCTTCAGGCATAAGACTTACAATCACAATCTACCTGAGGTAACCTAAAAAAAAAACCTGTTCGGCCACTTCAGTCTTAGCAAACGTACAAATTCACAGGTCTTTCCAGACAGCACACACCCGCGCTGCTCCCGCTGTACAAGAAAGCATTCTCCATTACGGGGCTAGCTGTCAATATCGTTTCCCCGAAGGGAAGTGCATCTGACAGTCATTCTGATCAATAGACAAAGAGGGCTTGATAAAGGAAGTAGGCAGTTCCCATCCTCTTTCGCTGGAATGCCATTGCAGCGCTGTTTATCCTGTAAACTGGCTCGCATTAAGAATGCACTTTTAATATTTTTATCTTACTCTAGCTGGCTAACACAATCCTTGACCTAAAACTGCTTATCTGCAGGCTGTAATCCTGAATCACACACAGAGATTCAGGAAAAGCTAATTACACCGTAACGCAACCATGCTCACAACAGAAGCACACACACTGACCCACACAGGCATGCACACCGTATGCTGTACAGTAGACGTCCTCCTACCTGTTTTAATTTTCCCATTGCATCCAAAGTTCCAGAAAGGCTTGGCTTTCACTTGCTGTGCTTTCTTCTTGTGGTGTGCGTTGCCCATGCTGTGCTTTCGCTAAGGGTTCCTGGAGTTCCAGCGAAAGTAAACCCAGACGCTCCACTACATGGCTGCATGAATAATGTCACACCTGGCTCTGCTACAGCACAGGCAGAAGTCAAGCAGCTAGCTAGCACTGTGAGCTTGTGAAGGGGGTGTGTGCGTGTGTGTGTGTGTGTGTGTGTGTCTCGCTCTCTCGTGGCTGAACGCTGATCAGTCACAATAGGAATGTGGAGGAAGGAGGGCTCTCAGTACATTGCTGTGTTTCTAGTTCAGTATAACAGTTTTCTTGGGGGGGAGGGGGGGGGGGGGGGGGATTGAGAGCCCCTGAAAAATATATTTCAAATATGTGGTACAATTTAAGCTAAAAGTATCTCAGGATTCAACAGATCATGAATCATAATCAAATCATAATTTTTTTGGGGACAGGTTTCGAAACTCACACTAGACCTGCACCCACTCCTGGGTCTCAAACCTAGTTTAGGCATTATTATTGAAAAGACCAGGTATTATCAGCACAGTAGGTGCCAGGAATGTTAAAAATCAAGCCGTGCTGCTGTAAATATGCTGTTAGCTGTCTGTAGCTTTACTATGAGCTATGGTAGACAGACACTGTATTTAACAAGAACCTGATTTCTGATCATTTAAAATACTTAACTGTGGATAAGTCTGAAACCCAGGGATGGGTGCAGGACTAGTGCGAGTTTGATTATAGTGATCATATACAGATCCCAATTCCACAGCCACTAATATTTCTTCAGAGCCTTCAAAACTGCATGGCCTTCTAATCACGTTCAATTCCTACGCCAAAAGAAAATTCCTCGGTGTCCGTTTGCATTCTTTTCGTACAGTTTATCCTCCTGTGTGCTCTACTTTATCGTCAGAAGCAGACCTTGACAGCCCACGGTTATATTTCCAAAGCTGTAGAAACACAACCCCACACCCCAACCAGCCTGTCTCTGTCTATATCAATCTTGCCATGTTGTCTGTATTTTGAATTTTTGTCTCGTAACAATTCTTGACCGATTTGGAACAGATTTTTTTTTTTTTTTTTTTCAGACCAAATTAATTTTGTTTGCTTGATTTCTAAACACGTTAACCTTTTCAGCGCCATTCTGGCCAGGATGCCCTTGGAAAGGAGTTGCAGATTCCAAAGGGTTCGATCCTGATTTAGGAAGCAACACTGAATTTGAAAACGCAGCAGAGGAAGTGCAGAAGATATTCAGGTGTTATTCCTGTGGTTTTCACCCGGGATTCATTCTGAATTTGCAGCCTTTATTTTAAAGTGTTACCACTAAATGTTACCATAGAAATAAAAATACACACGTCTTTTGTTTGTTCCCTGAACTGGTGTGTATCTCAGTTATGAAACAAACAGTCTCGTTGTTAAGACCAGAAGATTTGCACACATGCAGACACGCCCTTATCTTTGAGGTCTGCAAAAGGGGCAAGTCAAGAAATGCAGTGTTTCAAACATTTAATTCAAAAGGGACAGAAGGTGGGGTTTTATTTATATGAGGTACACTGAAAGCCTGGAGAATGTACCCTTGAGGGGTCCTTGGCAGTGCCGATGAAGGTTTCTTTTCTTTTCTTGGCAAAAGAGTCTCTCAAATCCACCTGATAAAAGACAGGATATGAAAAATTCATCCAGATCACTCAAGGATCAAATCTGAATGGTTCTGAATCACGGAAAGAGTCTTAACAAAGCTACTATCAAATCAAAAGGAGAGCATAACCAACTGAGGCATTACAGTACATATTTGTCCTCTGAAATCACTGAGCCCATATGCATGTGACAATGAAGGATATATTTTTGTAAAACAGGAGTAGAACGTAACCAATGCTCAAAACGTGAGTATGAGGGATAATTGTTCAAATCTTAAAAGGACTTTCCCTTATAAAAGTTGACCATAGTAAAAGCATAGCTAAGTGTAATAAAGCATAGTGAAAGCATGGTAAAGCTAAGGCAAGCTTTGTAAATTAGAGCCATGCATGGTAGTAAAACATTAAAAAAACATGGCACGGTTTAACCCTTTCATGCAAGAAAGATTGAAAATAGCTACAAAAAAAAGTAATTTTGAACACATAATATATTTTTCATTGAAAATTGTTTCCATTTATTTCCCCACATAAAGCATCGTCATATGAGGTCATGCGTTTGCGTCTTCCACATTCCATATAAAGACAAGAGGTATTTTTTTGTATCCGTCCCCCTATGAGGTTGCCATGCATGGAAGGGTTAAAGCGAAATACTTGATAATCTCTTGCACAAATTCACACAGACTATAGAACGTAATAAAAGCGGAGCTGGACTGAACAGCGATGGTGATGAAACCACCTTTCAGTAATGCAAAGGGAGGGGCTACCGAGAGGCTGAGGAACGCTGGCAAGCTCTGGGCTCTGCCGAGTTCAGAATGGACTGTGCGTCACTCACCAGTGCTGTCAGAAAGCCTGTCAACATCATCAAACTTCTCAGAAATGAAAAAAGTCATTAAAAGCACGCAGAATCATCGAAGACAGGAAATAGGAATGCTGTTATCTGCCAATTGAAATGTAACAACTGAAAACGACTTCATACAATATAATACAATACAGACAGACCTGCATAGCCTACATCTAGGAACTAAAACTACTCTGTTATCTTCATGTAGTTAGCTCTGAAAGAGTTTGCTTACTACTGCAAGAATTCAGACTGCTTAAGAGCACCATTTGTTGCAAAGAAAGGGCAATTAAAGTAGAAAGCTGCATGTTTCAGGCCTCAAAAACACCTTCAAAAATCTTGAAGAACATCCCCCTTCTCCGTCCCTGCAAAGTGATCAGCTGACTTCATAAGGAACCCTGCATTGACAGGAAAATGTTTGCCTGCTGCTAACTGGAGCACGCCCTGGCCCAGCAGTGTGGATATGCAAACAAAGTACAGGGACCTCGATATCATTTAAAAATACAGCTGTGCAAAAACAGAACCCCATCAGCATATCATACTGATTTTAAACTACAGTACAAGGCACTGGCTGGACCTCCTCGCAGGGACATCTCGCAGTAATACCTCCGAACAGCGGCAGTCTGTAACTGCGCCCCAGTGAAAGCTGTTGTGCGTAACACATATTTATCTCCACATTAAGATTCAATTGTTCTGTAAACTGTCCTGTAAACGTATGATTATGCTCTGCAGCTATTTTAAACTGTATATAAAAATCTTTTCAGAATTGTCATGATAATGATAACTTACATTGTCCTTAACACATGTGCATAAAAGCTACACTGCATTTAGTAAATGTATGCATGCATTTTTTTTTCAATTGTCAGGTGGCTGCGGTGTCATTTTCACACTGCAATGACCCAAAATAATGCTCAATATTAATCCTTGGTATACCGTTTCCTATAATCATTCACAGCTTTCCCCCTTCTGTGCATGCTACCCAAGCAGAAACCAGACAAAGTGGTCAGTCTAGGTAAGTTTAGCTGCAGGGGCAAACTTGCATGCTGAAGCATGAAACTCCCCCCTATGGGGAGAGCTCCTGTGTATCGTACTGCATTCCACATCCCTGCAGACACAGCATTGCTGACACCCAAGCTCCTCAAGGTCAGCATGCAGGGGATCCACTCCAAGCCTGCTGTAACAGCGCCCCCTGAGGGAGATTAGGCACATTACTCGTAATATTCTGCATCACTTACAGTGCCAGCTGTTCACCTCCAGACATGTTCAGTCCAATCCCTGGCTTGGCTGCGCTACAAAGTGCTGCATCTACAGCCCTATGGTGGAGCTGTTTTAGTAACATACAATGAGGTTTCTGAATGCCCAGAGCTGGTAGCACTCATTGCGCCTGTATTAAAACACTGGCATTGAGTCAACAATGAATGGAATAGGTGCCGGGGGTGCTTGTTTATTTCATTAGGGTATATGGGTTTTAAACAGCCAGTGCCCAGAGCAATAAAACAATGTAAGGGCAGCAGCTGGATGTGCTTTTAATAAAGGCAAGATCTTCTTAATCTGCATGCAGAACACACACACAAAGCGCTGCTGTGATTTACTGTTGGCAGGTACACTATGTCCTCTTCCTTCTTTCCCTTTTAACACACAGCATGTGATTATCGGGGCCAATTTGTACTACAGTGGCGACACACACTGTGAAATGTTAACACAGTGTAATGCACGCAGTAATTGCCAAAGGGTATTTCAAACATGGTGGCATTTTTTAGAAGGCGTTGTCTAATTGAAGGCTGGTCAGGTGGGAAACCTGTTTGGAAAGATTATCTGATTTTGTTGGCGGTTATCCTTTTTAGTTGGAAATTTTAAAAAAATCTATGGCTCCAAATCGGAATAATGCAACAAAGCCAGCCGCTTTGGATCTCTTGGCAGTGAACATTGCTTTACAAGCACACCAGGTTACCACCAGAAAAAAAATACATGACACCGACCTCACAAGTCTTTATGCAGTCAAGATGTTACACGCTTGGTTTTCTACAAACACGTGGATAGTTTACTGTGCGTGCTTGCTTGGGCAGGTCTGGGTTTACTGAATAAACTGAGAATCATTTACAAAGCTGATTGCAAAAAGTTTTTCACTTGATGCCAGGGTCAGGGTCAGGGCTGGTAAATAATTCCTTAAAAGATCTCAGGGGTTAGACACAAACCTGAGCTTAATGCTACACCTGCCGTACAGGAACCTTGCAGCTCAGATTCACAGGAAAACCTGGAATGCTCTTTAATTTTCATAAGGGGTTACAATTGTAAAACTGTAGTATACCATGGAACAGACCAACGGGCGGGCAGACACCATCAGCACATAATGAGGACCCTAAAATCATGGTACACTGTAGCAGGGATGGAAGCAACTCCCATTGCATAGCGCCTTGATCCATTCAAGGTTTTACTATGAGTTTAATGAGACACACCCGAGCTTGTTACCTTTGCTAATCAAGCACATACTAAAACCTGGAATGGGTGAAACCGCCGTGAAATAGGAGTGTTATTTCCATCCTTGCTGTAGTATACTGTATACATTCGGTAAACTGTTGTTCTGCATTTCCCAATTCATTTCCAGTCAATGACTTTGCTGTTATAGCACGGGTGGACTGTTCTCACTCTCTGCCTGCTCGTCTTCCCCGGTAACTGTGCAGAACTGAAGGCAGTGCTTTCAAGGCATGTGGATTTAGTGATTGAGGCACAGACTGAGTGATTGCAGTATTCATTCCACAGAGCCACTTTTCACAAGAGAGAGGTTCCCCCTGGCATTCCAAACCTAGACAGATATCTCACTATCTATTATGAATTGTTCACAACCAGACCCCCCTAATGCAGCAATGGCTTATATCTGAAAGAGGAGAAGGACACTGTGAAATCGCTGATTCACTGGGAATTTATGACAGCCTGCTGCTGTTGAAATTACAGCATGCCTACAAATTCATTCACAGCTATTGTATTCTAAAATCAGGACTGGGAAATCACAAAATAACACGCAGGTTTTTACCTGCCTAATGATCTAACATCATTTTATACCGATTCACTTTCCGCAACCATATACCAATCTGACTTCTACCTTCAAGACCTCTACATCCTTTAGCATACACAACTACCCGCACATTGCTTTTACTAGACCCCAACAGTTTTAATTATGAAGCTGGAATACGTTTACGTTAATAAAACAGTCGGTGTCTCTCCAGCAGAACTCAAGTCTTTTTTCGCAGCGCTTCTCATCAGTAACACAAGCTGTGTGAGGGACAGTTATTGGTACCACTAGCCGTGCTTTCTAAAACACAAAACCAACACGTCGATTTGAATCTGCTTCGCAATACAAACAAATACCCCTGAGCTCTTTCACCGCCTGCCTGTTTCAAATTAAAAACTGCATGAACTATTTTTAAAAATTGGAACCAGAAAATTGGAACTGTTACAATGACTGTCAGCCAACAGTGCATAAACACAATTTGAAACAAGGTCATCCGACGCTAGAAGGCCATGAACAGCAAAGGCTTTCTCCCATTGTTAACTGTTTTGTGTGTACCAGTGACTAAATAAATAAAATAAGTACATTGTTTTGATAGTCTGCTTTAGAATATGTATCAGTCATTATGTAGCACCAGCAAACCTAGCAACTGTAACAGATATTTCCCAGTGTGGGAAAGTTATAACTTCATTCCCAAAACTGAGGCGCACTGACAGCAAATATGATCACACTCCCAATGTGTTCAGCAGTGAATAAAAAGACCCTCCGTTTCATACTTTGTGAACACATTTTATAGGTTGTTTTTTGGGACAGGAATAAACTGGTTCTCACTTTCGCCCAGCAGTTTGTTTTTAAGTAAGGCAGAGACAAATTGAATCCTGATCAGTATAAATCTGTGTTGATATCGTTTTGCTACCTGTATCGTCTGTAGTTAGACGTATAGTTTTAGCGAATCTCGATTCTCCCTGGAATGCAGTGTTGTTGGGGTTGATCGATATAAAAATGTACAAATCAGAAAATACAGAAAGACATATCCAAAACACAAAATGGAGTTCTTTACATGGATGGAAATAAGATTCCTATTGGTAGCAGTTTGACCCATTCCAGGTTTTACTACGAGCTTGATTAGCCACGTGCAGAGGTACCAAGCGTAGGTGTGTCTTATTAAAATCAAAACCAGGAATGGATCAAACTACTATGCAATGGGAGTCTTAATTCCACCCTGCTTTAATATTTAATCATCTTTAGATAGTACAATATTTGTTCCGTTTCATCACAAGTAGCCATGGATACATGATAAAAACATAATGTACAGATGTGATCTCTCACCACAGCTGCTTTACTTTTTTAAATGACTGGATTCTGGAATGTGTGCAAATCTCCAAGTCTTTGAAAGTACTGTCCTACATCTGAAAACTTTACCTGTGGCCCGACGCCAAAAGTACGCCCGTAATCCTTGGAGGATAAAAGCACAATGTGTACCAAGGACTTATCCTTCCTTTACTCAAACAAAAGATAACAGGAATAGTAATAAATCATCTAAAAACAATTGAAGAGCATTTCTTGCTGCTGGAGTGATAAACCCAGTTGAAGGAGAACAGTCAGATATAAAATGGAATCAAAAATTGTCCAGACTGCTGCGTTTTCTTTGCATAGCTTATAAGAAAACCCATCTGTGACAGGGATTCTTCTTTCAATCCCTTTGATTTGTATAATTAAATATAGCTCTTCCTTTTTTTATTTCACAGCTAACATTCCTTCAACAAATACGTCAGTGACACACATCCCCTCCAGCCATGGCTGCAAATACAAAAGCAGAACAACCCTGAAAATGAAATGCCTAGGACTTACACACACTGTACGCAATACAGCCATGCCTGCATGCATACCCCAGAACTGTATAATAGTAAGAGTGACAGACAGACGCACACACAATGAAGAGTTTGATAGGGTTGTTAAAATAATAAAGTGGTGCTGTAGATAAATGTAAAACTCTAGTGTGGCCGTCTCCACCCTTATAATACTTTACCATCGTATTTTTGCAGTTTTACTATGTTTTCCCTGTGGTTATACAATACATTTACCATAGTTTATTAATATGCTTGACCGTACCTCGCTATTCTTTACAATGCTAAGCCATGTTTTCAATATGCTTTATTACACTTTGCTATGCTTGTGGGAAACTTTTAGAGGCACTCTTGGTACAGTATATCCCTGTCACCGTCCAGGGGATAATAATATTTTAGCAAAGCCTGCTTGCCATACAGTTACACAAGTGCAGCCGCTAGTATGCATGCCAACTGCAAGCCACAAAACAATTGGGAAGGATGTTTCTGTTGTGCAGGAAATACAGCTCTCATATTTTCACCACAGGCTTATAAGGAAGTACATAAAACTGTGTATATTTTTAAACCCACATGAGTCACTTCACCTTACATTCAGGACTAAACTTTCCTATTAATTTGAAGAGCGATTTCTGGCATGCACTGTGGCTGAGAGAGACTAGTCTCCGACGTGGGCTATATTACAGCCCAATCTTACACAATCTGAGCAAGGGTGGACTGCACATATGGACTTATACACACACCTGGATCTATATAAATACAATGGTACAGACCAATTAATCTAGCATATTATTTATTTATTTAAAGAATAGACCCTCATATCCAACATCCTGTTTCCTTGAAGTTACAGCTGCACCTGCCTAATTCTTTTCATCTGAATGTTGGCTGCTGATGATCCCCAAATCCATTTACAATATTTGATATTAAAACTGGGTAGTGCAGATTGCTTGTAAAGCTTGGTTCGGTAGCTTGAAGCAGCTGACCTTGGACTCTATGGATCTTGACTCCAACACAGGTCAGCTTTATTTCTGACTACAGTAACCTTCATCAGATCGATTGCTGTAAAACGCCTCTAGAAATTTGAATTGCACAGTACTGCATCAGGCCAATGAGGAGACATGGGTCCGCTCCATGCAAGTTGAAACTTGGTACACTGGTGCAGGGGGCTAGCTACATTCCTGCTTGACGTTAACCACAGCTAACTGGTTGCAGGCTTCTTGTTCCCCTGCTTAACACATTTATTAGGTTCCGCATTCCTATCACGCTCTGGAGTGGCTTCTTCAACTGGAACTTCTTTAGGCAAATCTATTAATCTTTTGAGCACAGCAACTCCAATCATTGGAAGAGAAACAGACATGTTCTCTCTCAAGCTGCAGTATTTTAAGTGTGGTATCTGAGGCAAGACCACACATATACCAGGACTCAAATGAATCACCTCCAGGCTTTTCAAGTCTGTTTACATGGCATTGATGAATATCCGATTACCGCTTACATAAATTTACCAGAGATGAAATGACACTTAATTATTGTTAGAACATATTTTAAAATGTGCAAGAACGTGTCAGATTATTATTCCACTGAAATAAACTTTTTTTGTTATCTGACTTGAAGTATAAAATACAGAGTATTCCGTATAAATAAATAGCATGTGTTTATCGAAATCCACCGTTTTAAAAAAGTGTTGGAATCCACAGTTACGTCGCCAATCAATATTGTACAGCTGCCATTTTTTTTTTTTTTTTTTTTTTTCAAATCTCTGTTCCAGATCATTGGTTGGCAAGCCATTCCACAGCTCTGTTTGGGTTCAAAGTTCAAACCCAACAACACACTGTCCTTCTGAAAGAATCCAGGAAAGCACACAGAGGAATTAGATAAGAAAAGTGTCACTCAGCAGTTACTGGCTCTGATAAAAGCAACCTCCTCCAGCTTTATTCAAGGTGAGTAATCCATCACATTGTAAGAGTCATGAAGGTTCTTATTGCTGGCTACTTCAACCTGAAGCACTGGGAGGTGCTGCACCCGATAGGATACACAGCGCCCTCTGGGGACGTGGGGGTGTTACCACATCATCAGTAATGACGACGAGGGTCAGGGCTCACTGAAGGTAACGTGAATTGATATGTACTATTCTTTCTAAACTTCATGCTACCCTGTAATGATAGAATGACATGTCTTGCTTTAAATCACCAGGTGTGGCTGTTAGGATAATTAATCTAATTACAGTGAATGAGCAATGAATGTCTTCACTTACTTCAATTAGCCACACCCGTATAGTGGGGAGGTTAAGAAAACAGCATGGGAGTCTGAGGAAATGGTGCAAGATCACATTGCCACTCCAGAGCCAGCATGCCGCCTCACATGTAGGGATATTAATGTGTCAGAGTGGGATATGGAATTAATTACATCATACAAGGTTACCAAGGAAAGAAAGAAAAAAAGAAAGAAAGCTGAACAGGAATTGCAAAAACAGGGATAAACAGCAGCAGCAGCAGCAGCTCGCTTTGAATCAGGTTTTCTAATTAAAAAGTATTTATGAGAATAAGACTTAGCCATCATTCAGCCTCAATAACCCTTTGTCCCTTTCACAATCTGTACTCAGAATCATGGAGCCTGTGCACCCAGCAGTCAGAACCAGACTCAACAGCAGGTTTATTCCCAGTTCAGAGAAAACAGAGGGTGCCAAAAGAGCTCCATGCCCTAAGCTTCATGCAGGAAGGAGGGGGGGTGGGAGCCTCCTATATAAGTTTAAAGTGAACAGTAAGAGAAAGTAAAAGCATAACATGGTAAACAACGAACAACTAACAATAACAACCGAGTGTGCAAAACGATAGAGGTAATCCATGAGAACCAACAAGACAAATACACTGTCTTTACTGAGGTAACCAAACGAGCAAAATGGGCTGAATGGCCTCCTCTCGTTTGTAAACTTTCTTATGTTCTTGTGTCTAGGGAAAGTTCCCAGAACCTCACTGAAAACAGTTGACAATTGTTGTTACAATACTATTTTCCATTTTTTTTTGTAATACTTTAGTTAACACAAGAATGAGTTTTTCATTACAACATTTCCATGTGTTTTTTGGCAAACACGCATTGTGTAATAAAACAAAAAAGAAATGACTAATGCTCTGGCAATCAGCCTGTACAGTATGTGAAAGGGCATTAGCAGACACATTGTAATATGCTGTACCTTGAATTGATCTATTGACTGTCTACAGACAGGTGGTCAAGGTGTGGCATATTGTATACACCTACATGTTTTATTGTAGGCTTATCTAATATGATTATATTAACAGCGGAAGCCATGGCCAGCGATTCGTGTGCCAGTGAATGACTCATTGTAAAACGCATCCTAACTCGAGGGCAAGGCCAGAGTTTAATTTATTGTGACGTGCGGTTTGTTCAGATTTGGATTAATTTAAATTCACAAGATCTTTCCACTCTCCCTCCCAGAAGGCCCCAAGTTATGTTGAAATATGAACGTATCAAATGGATTTCAACATGATCCAACAATTCAAAAACGTAATGCAATGTAAATGAGCTCCACACACACACACACACACGTGCACACACGCACGCATGCACACGCACACGCACGATGACGGTTATTAAGCAATGTGAGTTATGAACCATTGGGTTTTACATACATCTGAAGAGCAGATTGAAATCCGAGTTTGCTGTGCTGTAACTTTTATTCCTGTTGAAATGAGCAAGCACTGGATGTGAAACCCCCGTCAAGCAGAGACAGCTTGTTTAAAATACAAACAGACACACCCAGTGACTAAAAGGAGCCAGACCGGTAAGATCTCCAGGCTGCTCTGAAGTTACTACAGAACCTGTTCCTGTTGTGGGGTGGTAGCAGAAACACATTTTTAACAGGATGCCGATAACACAAAAACCCTGGTCTTTAAAGAGTTAATACCAATCATTCCGATTTATTTATTTTTTTATCTGGGGCATCAAGACGATTTGACTTTGTTTCTCTATCACACGGGTATCGGCAGAATTGGCCTCACGTCCAGGTTTTTGATCCAACCAGGTTCTAAAAATGGCTTAATAGAACTAATTAAACTTCTATCCACCTCCTATGGGCTGGAATTGAAAATCCCTAATGACTGCAAAAAAAAAAAAAAAAAAAATCCAATTTTATTTGCATAATTGGGAGTTCTGCAAGTTTCCCACAGGTCGTTGGAAGTTTGCTCCCCCATGGATCTAAAGCCTTGCTCTAGCACAGTGATGCATGACTCACTCCAATCCATGCCCAGCCAGGTCCTAAAGGAGATCATTGACCGTGAGCAGGTTGGAATAAAGACCTGGACTGGAATTGATCTGCCGTTCCGCGGCCTCCTGTTCTTACCTTGGTTGGCCGAGTCTCCGCGCTGCTCTTTGCTCTTGGGGTGCCCTCCTTTCTTACTCCCTCCTCCGGATCCTGCGCTGCTGGTGCTGCTTCTTTTCTTCTTCTTCCCTTTCAGCCAGCTGAAGGCTCGGCTGATGGAGCCCGTCCTCCGCTTCTTGCTCACCTTGGCATCCTTGTCCACTCTGGCTAGAATGTCAGGGGCCTCCCCAAACAGCGGCCCCCCCAAATTCGTCTCCGACATTCCCAGAAATCCTTGAAGGTGCCCGGAGGAAAAAAAAAACAAACAAGCACGCTTGAGTAAACAGCAAGGAGAGAGGTGTGGGTTATTTCCACTCTTATTCCTCCCACGATCTTTATAATGTATCCATATGCAAAGAGATTCCCCTAGTGGCTTATATTAAATATGTATATACATATATATAGATTTAATATATATCTTGTCGATCTCCACAGGAATTAAATCTGTGTCTGCACCCATAAAAAAATAAAAAATAAAACAGCAGTAAATGTATCCCAGAGGCTTGCGTAAAAACAAAAAGTATAAAGTCAACTTCAAACAAACTTCTTGTGTAACAGCAGTTTGCTCCCAGCGCAATCTCTGAACAGCTCAGAGAAACAGCAGTTCAATCCGCTCCAATCTGTGCTGTGCAGCTTCCTTACAAGTTAAACGACCACCTACATACACAATCCTCTCTCACGAGCACATTGCTTTTTCTTGACACAACCTTAATAACTAAACCCAGTGTCCTTTGATCTCCACACTGTAGCATTGCTCTGCTGGTTACAGAAAGTGCAACCGATTTCCTGGAACTTTGTGCGTTAGTATCTCCCAGGCTTGACTTCTAAAGTGCCCACACAAGATCTGTTTTCTTGCCTGGTCTCTGTGTGCATCTGTGTGTACGCACTTATCCCATTGACCAGCTTGCAAACTCAGCTTCCCCAGTAAAATCCACAGTAAGAACTGGCACTTCACTCCTCATTCTTGTAAATGTAGTCATGTTTCACATTCCCTCTGCTCTCTCTCTCTCTCTCTCTCTCTCTCTCTTTCTCGAATACTCCCTCTTCACATGACACTATAAAACCCTATTTTTCCACTCCACCCTTTCTTTCTTCAGGAGCATAGCTGGCTTGTTTCGACAGTCAGTCTCCTCATTGGAAGCACATGGCTGCTGCCTTTCACTACGGTGTCCCAAATTCACTGCGAAAACAACATGAAACAAAAAAAAACAAAAAACGCCCAGGAGCTTCTCAGATCCACAAGAGACGGAGCGAGCAGGTCTGCTCCTTCTGCACCCCTTTAGGAGCAAAACAGGTAGCCAGCTAGCTAGGTTATTCCTCCAGCAAACAGTGCCCAGCCTATCTGCACAACTGCAGCAGGTAGGTACTGTGGACTGTAACCTGATCCTGACAGGGCTCACAGCAAACACGCAGAAGAGAGAAAACAAAAATCCGCCCAACCTCTTGCTGCTGCTGAACTACTAAAACACCGTCCCTCTGGCAGACTCACGCACTGCCCTGTAGCACGGCCGAGTCATACTGTGCTGTACTGCAGATAAGCTACGAATCAGGTTAACCGTTTAGGTGCTGGTGGGGGACTGTCTGCAACAGTTAATGATTAGTTTTACTAGGGAGAAAAGGACTCTGAGTGTTCATTCTTCTTTTATCACAGTATATACATAAATAAATAACGAAAGATGCTGATGACTGATATATGTTTGAAAGGAGGTATAATTGCAGTTTACTTTTCTTTCAAACAGCTGAAACGTCCCGAAATTGTTATTTTTTTTTAAAAAAAGCATTTATGTAAACCTTTTGTGCACATCCAAAAAACGACCTACCTACACACACGTTATATACGTGAATTTGCACAGAACGATATCCTGTATATGCATATATTAATGCTAATCGTCTTCCATTCACTGTTAACAGTTCTTACTTCAGGCACCGAAGAATCCTGAAGTGTTTTGCAAAGCGAGTCAGTGCAGAACCTTGCACTGCAGGAGGAAAACATGACCCCTATCGTGCTTTCAGCCACGTCCCACGTTCACAGCCGTTAACAGGTGTGGTTTTTACTGACATCTGCATTTCAGAGGGCGTTTCTTTGGGGAAGCACTGAAGAGAAAGAGGCTTATAAGTTGGTTACACAGAAAATAGATTGCAAAGTAGCGAGATCCATTCCGGTTTTACTAGGTGCCGTTGTTTAAACAAAGTTCATATAAACTCTGGAAAGGCTCAAACAGCAATGCAATGGGAGAGTTGCTTCCAGCCCTGCAAGTATAAACTGCCACTAAATTGAGTCCTGCCTGCTGTGAAAATGTCAGATTGACCTGCAGGGGCTGAACGGCGGGATTAACAGGCCACGCCCACAGGTGCTGTGAGTTTCACCCCCTGGTGAATTTACTCAAGGCTACTGCTCAATCCACAACCTCCAAAAATGAACAATAATAATAAGGAAGAACTAAATAAAACAATCCAGATACATGCTGAGAGACTGAATGGAGCTGCAGGCCTCTCGCTTGCTATACAGTAAGCAAGTTAAACACACCTGAAGACTGTCAATTACAGCAAATCAGGGGTGAGCAATGCCAATTTGTCTGTTTGCAAGACATCAGTTTAGTCATGTGACCTGACCACAGTGAGCGGAACTGTACTGCACATTGTGTTGACTTTCCCCTAGAATGCAGAGGCAATGCCAAGGCAAGCAGTTCATGATTCACAAAACTGTACGGATGTGTGTGTCAGACTATTATAGGAAAGAGTAATAGCTGTAGTCAGAGACTCTATGGGTTAGTGCAACCCAACCCACAAGCTAATAGTTGTGCAAAGTTAAACGCTTGTCGTTTCAGAACCAATAAAACTAAAACAGACCTGTTAAATCCAATTTCTTCAGTTTTATTTAGATTTTATATCCACAATACACCATGGTGACCATGCAGTAAAGCACAGAAAAGCAGGGATGGAAAGAAGACTCCCACTGCATAGCAGTTTAATCTATTCCTGGTTTTACTATGACGTTAATAAGACACACCTGAGCTTGTTACCTGTACAGTGGTTAATCAAGCTGCAAGTAAAACATGGAAGGTGTGAAACTGCTATGTAATAGGAATCTTGTTTCCATCGATGTAAATCACAGAGAACTATAGAAAAGCACAGTAAATACATGGGGAAATCAGACCATGAGAATTTACTGTGACAATTTGACAACTTTTCTTCGGCTGTTTAAAGACAGTAGAAAAAGTAGAATGGAATGGAGTTTGAGGGAGGTGGGAGCGTGGAGCATGACTAACTAGTGTCAGATACTAAAACTTTCCATGAAACTGCAAAGCTGGACCGCGGCACAGGAAACAGCATGTGTGGAGGACAGCAGCGATCGGAAAAGACTGCTAACAGAGCACCACCTGAAGAACAGGGGAATCATCCAAAACAGATGGACCTCACTGACAAAAACACCAGGAACAATGCAGCTGAAATCAGGGTGCTTGGTAAGGAGCAGGGAGTTTCTGGGTGCTGTAAATATTTCTGAGAATAGACAGGGACTACTTGAAGTCACAACCCCAAGCCTGAGAAGCAATCCACTGTTGTTTTTAGGAGTTGCACATCCTTGCTAAACCAGGATTAAGCCTGGAACGAGTAGAATAAACAGAGACCAGAGTTCAGATCGATAGAGAAGAGCGTCTGTTTCATTACAGAATGACACTGTTACACCTCTGAGCTTCCCTTTTTTACTGATCACTAAACCTGGAAGTTGGGAACCCAGATGTCCCCTTTTTATAGAACCATTTCCGCTCCCTGGTCATAGAAACATCCTTGACAAAAATACAGAATTAAGAAGAATTCACTGCCTAGTTGCATGTGTGACACCTGGATTGTTCCCAGCGTTAAATGCAGGCTAAGGACCTCTTTATTTTAAAGTCTGCTGTGCTGTATAGTGGTAGTCGTGTTTGAGAGATCATAAAACAGAAACCTATATTGTATGAAATCGTGCACACTGGCGTGTTTCGTGGTTTCATATATTGGCCAATGCACCTGTGTGCGAGGGCATTTGTGCAGACCCATTTGAAGCCATTCAGAAGGTGTCATATATAAATTCTCTCTCTCTCTCAGGGTGAAGTCAGGAGAATTGCCCCCCAGGCAACTAAAAATGAACAGTGGCAGTTTTACTCCAAGGCCTGACTTTGTAAACAACAGCAGTTGCCATAACACTCCCGCCAGTGTAAGTAAACAGAGTCTGCAAAATCCCCCCCCCCCCGAATCACGGTGGCAGCCATCACCATTGCTTTTGGCTTTTCATCCCATCAAACGGGTAATTAAATAAAAACTAAATTACTAGTAGGAAGGTTTACCAGGACTGAATGGCAGGGTTGGACCAGCCCTACACGTGCATTTCTCTGAAGACAAAAGGGACAGAGAGGAACAGAATGCACAATGAAGTGGATAAACTGCTGTGACTGTGACTAAAGCTACACTGCAGCAAAGGCCACACAGTTGGGAAAACAAAATGTGCCGAGTTTAAATGCATGACCAAACTTGAAAACTGGGCTCGTCAAAAACATGATAGATTAGAATGTTCCAGGGCTTCGAAACACACTGAATACAGTCGAAGATTCATACGGACTATGAAAACAACAACAACAACACAGTGCTTATTTCACAGATCATAAGGGCACCAGCAAACCCTCCATGAGATACTATCCTACTCTGCATTCTAGTGAGAGAATGCAGAGAAGTACTTCTGACTCCTTTCTGTACAGGTATCAAACGTGTACCCTGCCAGGTTTCATCGATACAAAACAAAGTGTACATGATTGTGTACCATAGACAATAAAGGGTTAATGGAAGCACATTTTGCATGACTTTTAATGTATCTTTAAAATAAGCTTAAACCAGTCGACAAAGCATTTGTGAACTGCCAGACTGCTGAAGGTATGGTTTTAGGCATCGCTCGATGACTTCTGTAATAGGATGGTGTGAAACTGTGTAATTAATACACATGGTGACAACAGGTGTTAACATTGCCGTTGTGTACCAGCAGAGTGTTGATAATACCACATCAAATGAAACTGAAAACCGCTTCTGTGGTAATATTTAATATCGCCATGTACTGTAAGCAGCAAGTCAAGGTAAATGCCAGTGGATAAAAAACATCACTGTCACAACAGCAACAAAGCTACAGTACATAGCATCCTTCACCCCCCCAGTGAATTCTACAAGAATTAAAAAAATTCTATATACGTGACAGCCAGGTTAAAAAGCCAGAACAATTCAAAGCAAGACTGAGGATCGAGGACAGTGGATGTTACCAGCACGATTCTCTGTACCTTCAAGAAAAATGCGTTGTACTTTATTTCAGATGTATTTCTTTAATCAGGCTAGCACCCTTGAGATATACATCCGAGTCCATTGTTAGCATGAAGTTTCGTGTAACACACCCCACTGACTGCATCATTGGTCTTATACACCAAACCCTTTTCAAATCTGTCTGAAGACACTCTTAAACTACAAGCAGGGGAGGGGTTGTTCAACATTCACTTAAAAAGAAGAAAAAATTAATAAAAACAAAAACATCCCTGTAGTGGCTGCTTAAGATGGTCAGGCAGCGGAACAGCTTCCCACGGTATCTGGGCACCAAGCCTGTACTTTAAATTAGGATCTGATCAAAACAGAAACAGACCTGGGAGGGAATGCTTCCCCCCCCCACCCCCAGCAGATGGAAATATTCTGCAAAGAGAGAGAGAAAACAATAGAATAATGATTTAGTGTTTTTAATTGCAGTTTCCCCACTACAGTATGCATCAGGTTATATTTATGTTAGTATCTCCATACCAGTCCGGGTTCAAATACTGATAAGACAAACAAATAATCACAGCACTCTGCCTGTCAGGTCTGCTGGAGATTCTAGATATCAAGTGGAAGATGGAACTCCTGCAGAGTTCTACCGGAGCACTAGAACAGAATTACTGGGAGATCGGAAACCACATTTGGTGCATTTTTTGTAACAGAATCCACAACCAATACAAACAAGTAAAAATTCCAAGAAACAACTTAGGAGCACAGGCCTAAGCAAAAACATGTCTCGGCTACACAGATGCCAAGCTTTACTTTGAACTCCTTTAAAGGTATCAAGACAGCGAGCTTTGGTTCTTACTGAAGTTTATTCCAAGACAATAGAGTTAGAGAACAGAATGACTTTTAGTTAATGTACCTGTATGTGGAAGCGGCTCTTAAACTAGTACAGTTCCAGATTTCCTTGCATGACAGTGTTTTATGAAGCAGGATTATTCCCATGCAATATGTCTGGTAGACTTGACACAGGGGTCAGCCACGGGCACTCCGAGGGTGGGAGGGGTCAAACCACAGTGCCTTCTGAAAATTCCAAACAGGGAGATTTTTTGGAGTACCCTTTTAAGGGTAAAAAAAGACTTAACTGGTGACTTAAAGGTCAGCTGAGCTGCGCATATTATATAATTATATATATAACACTCAATCATTTAAAAAACGGAAGACAATGGATCCTACCCTGCTAGACTTTGTTTCTATAGTTTTTATTCATACAGTTGCAGGGCCGGCAATCAGACTCCCATTGCATAGCCCTTTGATCCATTCCTGGTTTTACTATGAGTTTAATAAAACACACCTGAGCTTGTTACCTATACACTGATGCTAATCAAGCTCCTATTAAAACCTGGAACGGGTGAAATTGCTATGCAATAAGTCTTATTTCCAACCCTGCAGTTACCATTCAGTGATTACATGTATTCTGTGCTAGCAAAACATTTTTCTTCCACTGGAAATAAGTGGTGCATTTAGTAAAAAAAATCTGAATTATTTGTTCCATGTGGCTGCAGGGGATCTAAAGCTGAAATAAAGTTTGAATTTCCATTTCAACACATCCTTGAGAGCTGCGTTAAACAAAACAGCTGATTTTGGAGAAAACGCTTCACATTCTTTATTAGATTTTCCTATTTAAAACTGTACCATCTCAAAAAGAAGAGTCTGTGAGACTGAGACCCAGAACAGCAAGCCCTCTGTGCGAGTAAAACCTCTAATTTATTTTTCCCTTTTGTAAAAACAGAGACTTTTAAATATAGTTAGCGTTATTGTATACAGAACCCATTCTATTCAGAGAGCAGACTAATTACAGAGTGTAGCAGATGCACCAGTGAACCAACGGAGCTACAGCAACTGCATTCCAGCATGTCAGCTCCAATTAGACATGTAGAACCTTATCTACGGCCTTAACCCTTACATATCCATAGTGTCTGCATAGTCTTTCGGATCCGGAGTGAACGACGAGCAAATACCCCACCCAGTCTTCTGTAGTGGTAGCAAAAGCATTTGGGGGAGCATCACATAACACAGAACTAAAAAAAAAAAAAGTCCTGTGGCACCTAATTGTTTTAGAAACACGCAACGAAAGAGCGTCCAAATTTTCAGCAATTAAAGCGATTTCACACTCCCGAGCACAGCCCCTAGTAAAAACGTACATTGTGCTGGCCTCATTGTTATTGTTTGAATAGTGCACTGGCAGTGCTAGGTTCTGCTGAAGGAATGCTGAATTCCTCGGCTCCACAGCGCAACAGTAATAGAATGCTTGGTCAGAAGCCACAGCGCTCCACCACCTACCGAACTGCCATGGCGACAGGGCGCTATGGCAACAGCGCTCTACCCCCGAGCCTGCTTTCATGGTCCTTTCAAACCTGTTTCACTTTCTTTATTCTGTTTCTCTCTCTGCGGTGGCTATACCACAGGGGCAGCTTTTACCTGGAATGCCCTGTGCCTCACCCTGCCTTTGAGGCAGCTACAGAGTCCCTTCCCATCTCCTCACCCAACGCTGCTTTTCCAGTTCAGTCTTGTCCGGCAGCTGCACTCAGAAATGTTCCCTTATTTATATTCTTTTCAAGGTTTTCATGGTGCAGTTTGCAGTTTATGGAAAGCTAGCCCTGCCCCTCAATGCTTCTTGATGTACTGGGAACGCTCTTCTGTACAGTACAGTGTTTAGTGCTTATGTTCGGCGTCACTTCTGCATTAGTTTCCTTTTGCACAATGCCTTTTTGATATTATACTAATGAATAAGAACATGGTTAATTTTGCCACCAATTCCATGTCTGTTAAAATGCTGTATTTGTCTCAGTATTACACCTTTATGAATCACGTAAAAATTTAGAATAGAACATTTTCTAGCAAAAAAAACTATTTCAAAAGTGTATTGTAGTGTTAATCTGGTGAACGTTTTCTGCAAACCATTTCAGTAACAGCCAATAGACGGGTCAATGCAGCCACTCTGTTAAGGTAGGACAAGCCAGTTACATGGGACACCCATTATTATGACCATTACCCTTCTGCTTTACAATTTTTGTTGCAGATTAGTTGCACACAGCGCTCACAGAGCCAGACCTGGTGGCCCACGCCACCATACATTGCAGGGCATTCTAACTGCCCTAATTCTTTGGCCAGTCAGTGTATCAAATCAATGGGAGTAGAGCCCATGACCTCTGTGCATAGCGCACACCCATGCTCTTTGAAAACACCCCTGATGCCAGCTCAACATTTAACAATCCTCAGATACAAGACAGGGGGAGGGTGCTCTAGGAGTCCAGCAAACTCAAATCTGTTCCTGCTTAGGAAACAGAGCACCCCAAGCAAATTAATAACTGGAGAACAAAACCAAATAGCTCATTATTGTGATGTGTAGTCATTTGGAAAGGAAATAACAGTGAAATTAAGAACAGTCATCTGAGAAAACTATTTAAACAAAAAAAAAAAAAAAAACTAAACGAAATACCGTCAGTTAAGATTGAAAAATTATTAACAAGCCAGGGGGTAACAAACTGCCGACAACTGGCCGCATTCTGGTTAATGTTTAATAAAACGTGTAAGAAATTAAAAAGACAAGCCTGTAAAGATACAGTACAGTGAAAGTTTTGCATTCGCAGGAATTTTTTTTTTTTTTTTTAACCAAAATTACAAAAGCTTTATTCAAGCAGTTTTCATCTATCTGGGATTTTGAAAAACAATTTGTTCTCATTAGCCTGACAAGTGACAACTTTACTAAAGCAATTCTTCAAGTTCTACACACACCACCCCTCCAGTACACAGCAACAGCAATGAGCGTGCCTGTGCTGGCAAGATACCTTAAACCAATGAGGGGGGGGGGGGGGGGGGGGGGGGTACCAAGACTAGATGTCATCTGAACACAATGCTGCAGACATTAGCTGTAAAAGCACATTGCAAAGTGTCTCAAAGCGTCATAAAACAAAAGTGAAAGCACACGCATGCATGTTAAAGCACACGCATGCATGGTAAAGCACACATGGCAAACTGCTGTGCAATGGGTGTCATGTTTCCATATCTGCATACAAAAAAACAATATATTTAACTGTTTCCTTATCCCTCGTTAATGTCTATTGAGTAGGATATCAATGTATTTTTTTTTTTTAATTGTTCTCAAAAGCCGTAGTTGTTTTGGTTGAATTTGATAGCACAAGTCCCTTTGTTAAGGAGCGGCTGGCAGCTACAGTATTTGATCTCTGCCGTTAGTCGCATGCAGTGTGTTCCTGTAAGGGAGATCTCACACACACACACACACACACACACGCACACACACACACACAGCTCAATGACATTCCTCCTGGCAGAACTGTATTATACTTTAGATTTGTAAGACAGAGGAAGAGGGGGAAACAATAAACTCAAAACAAAAACATTCCAACACTTGTGCAAACTAGCAAGGAAAAGATAAATTGTACTGCAAACAGACAAATAATTATTAAAGGAGTCCTAATCAAGGATCTGATGAATCAGCACAAGGGCTCATCACAGCCCCCCTTTTTACTTTAAAAGATCTTATCCTGCTTGTATTGTATACTTCAATTTGGAATACTGTATGCTGGTATTTTAAACACGATTCTACAGATGCAGTTGCTGCTGATTCTCAGCACCTAATCACTACACATGTACAGTAGTTTGACACTTTCAAATACTGAAAATAGCTAGTCTGGACACAGTTTTTTTTCCCATTGCTTTATACAGGGAAAAATGTCATCCCCATATGAGGTTGCCATGCATGAAAGGGTTAAACTCATTACAGTGAGCTGACAACAATCTGATCACATGGCCTACAGCAAAAGTACCAGGATGCAGCAGTTTATCTGTAGCATTGTATTTAAAATATGTAACATGAATTAGCGAATTAAAAAAAAAAAAGAAGTAACGAAGCAAATTATTCTAAAGGGGATCAGTAATAGTGTCAATAAAGCGGTAAGGAAATGGATTTGAAAGCACTGGTCCACACTTAAGTCTTTCCCAAATCCTGGGCGAGTCATAGTGTCGCAATAACAGTAGGCCTATGCCCTACCCTGCTCATGAGAAGCCACTTCTATTGAGGTGTTTGTTTGCAGGCTGATTAGCTACAAAAACACACGTCCTTAATCCCTGGAATTGCAACCTTCAAGAAGCGGTTAGTTCCATCACCACACCCCGCAGAGAACAAAGACAAAAGGGAGCTTCTTTTTAAAAGAATGACTTTAACCCGTCTGGAGGATACACTCTATTAGGCTACCTGTAAGCTATTGCAAACTCCTAGAACAAGACACAGGGCCTATATTTAAACTGTTTTATAATTAGAAATGTTAGAAAAATGAAGATATCCTTACCATCATTTACATACAGACCAGTCTGGGCTTTACAGTGCTTACATAACAGAGCCGAGGAGGCTAGGCACGAACCATCGACTCCGCGTCCTGCAAGGTGTCTTCTCATTTGTGGTTACAGAGCTTTTAACCTCATCGACTGCTCTGGTATCACACAACACTGCCCATTACTCATGCTGTCACTGCGCTTTACTACACTTTGCTTTTATGATGCTCAGCTTTTGTAAGGGTACTGTTGCGTTCAATTAAAAACACGTTCTTTAAAAGCAGATTGAAAAAGCTGTGTGATCAAAACCTGTCTCCCATCTCTCTCAGTCTGTCTCTCCATGGAAACCCTGATTACAAAGCGAGTGTTGCATGCAGAGGCTCTGTCCTGGGTGAATAATGCCCTTTGTGACCCTCTTATCATCCGATGGGAGCTGACAGGCTGGGGAAAGGAATGTTCCCATGTTTCCATGCCTCATACCATCAGGGTGAATCAGGAATAAAGACTTTATTAAAATGTAATGCAGCAATACCTTCTGGCTCTTTCACCGATCATAAAAAGAAAAAGTTCTTAATTAAAAATGTTATTGAATTTTGTACTCCCCTTTCCCCCCCCCTCCTGGAGCCCTCTCTCGTTATCAAACCCTGGAAAGAGTCGAGTCTGTTGTTTATCTATCACTATTGGAGTTCACCTGCTTGAAGGGAAGATGTCGCACGGCTGCAAAATCATTTGGTATCTTTTAATGAAGAAACGAAATAATGACAGTGCCAGGGATTTTTTATGTTTGTTTGTTTTGCAGACCAGCTTATTAAGCCAAGAATTGACTGGGAATGACCCAAGGTTGTTGGCTGCAGGTGCCAGCAACACAAAACTGAGAAAAAATGTTTTGAGCGAGTCTAAAAACTCACAAGCCTTTGGGGGCCTTGGTGACCCCCAAGACACCCAGCTGTTCCGCGTTTCCTTCAGTGCCTGCCAGGAGTTTCTTCGGCCCGTTTGCTTCTCTGCACCCCCGTGAATTTTGGCCTGGGGGCTCCCGTGTGAATCAGTGTGTTCTACACGGGTCTTACTGTTCCGTACGGTTTGGTTTTCCAGCCTTCAATTTGTCTGCGTGCCAACTAGTCTTGAGGCCTAACTTTTTTTTTTTATTTTAACAAGAAACATGTTTATTTTCTGTTGACAAATATTTTTCTAGGTAAAGATCAGTCTGTTTAGGAAAACGTTTACAAAGACAGCTTCACTGTTTAAAAACAAAACAAACAAAAACACAGTATATGTTTTACTCTAAACAAACTGGCCTGCAAAACCAGCCTGCTCACATTCACGTTTTAAAAGATTAAAAAAACAATCATTTAAGAGTCTAGTGCCCCATATCAAAATTGCTCTTACAGGGATGGCAAGGAGACTCCTATCGCATAGCAGTTATGCCCACTCCAGGTTTTATTACGAGCTTGATCAGACATAGTATATGGTAACAAGCTCAAGTGGGTCTTATTAAACTCATGGTGAAACCAGGATCAAACTGCTATGTAACAGGAGTCTTATTTCCATCCCTGTCTTACTAGCTAAGAATGTTTTTTAACCTATGAGGTCATGTTGAGAATACCAGTAAAGTTAATTTAGCTACAGTTCACCTATTAACAAAGCTTTAGCAAATTAGGTATTTTAAGAATGTTTTTTGCCTGTTTAATGATAAAATACTTTATGATTATTTTATGCATGTAAAACTTACAGTCAATTCATGTAAAAATACCTTAATAAACATTTTTAAAAAACCCATTCTATAAATAGTTCCCTTGGTAAAGTTTCTGAGAGCCAGCTTTTCAAACCTCAAATCAGTTGCTTCTGCACCTTTGGATTTTGAACCAGTTTTAGTTCTTTGTTTAATGCCACTATAAATCAGGAGTGAGAACATTCTGCAAAGCCAACCTGTTATATAAACTCTTAAAAGTCTATAACCAAAGGAATTCAGACTCTGGATAATGGCTTAACAGGATCAAACAGGATTTTGAAGACGCGTTGAAGATTTCCTTTAGTATGACGGAATACAGCACTAAAAAAAAAAGTACATGCAACAGCTGAGTGAACCAGATTTCATTAAAATAATTAAAAATCTCCCTCTCTCATGACACGGCAGTGCAACTCTTGGCTAGGTGGGAAGGACATGTGTTACACTGGATAAATACCATCACGGAATATGAATCTATTATTTATTTTAAAAGACTATCATTGAGTCACGTGTTTTTTTCTGATCCCTTACCTTTTTATGATATTGCGATACTAAAATGCTGTGTTTTCTGGCAAGTCTCTGTTCAGTTCTAGTTGTCCGAGACCTATGTGATGTAGGCTGGATTAGTCAAAGTGTCTATATTAGTAAGTGCTTTACAAATATGATCCTTACTCTAACAGTATTTTTAGATTTTAATAGAGTCTGGGGTGGGGACCTCCACTTGTCTTCTCCTGATCTTTATTTCTACCTAGTTGAAATGTGCTATTAAAATGATGGATTTGATGTGATAAAATCGGATAAGGGCTCAGCTGTTTTTTACACCAGGGTACAATCTGCATGGTATTTTGTCTAGGGGGAGGGATGATAATGTTTTGTAAGGGCACTGGAGTGGATCTAACGCAATCCTTCACGCTTTTTCCAGCATCAAAAATCAAAGCGAAAGTTTTATACATTTGAGACGGACTTTTGTTATTTACATCAACTGTGGGACCCTGAAGAAGTGAAGTTCTGTATAACAAACAATGAGCTCAAATAAAGAAATGTTATCATTAGTGTTTCGTATTGAAGTCTTTCCATCTTCCCTGTGGATCTGGCTGGATAAGGGAGGGAGACCTGGCTGTTTACCTGGATTCTTTAGCGCTGAAATCACCAGAGAACTGAGTAAGGAACAGAACAGACTCCCAGACAGGGTCAAGCTTTGAATTAATCAAGGCAGTCAGATCACAACTGATTCAAGCACCAGGCAGAGGAAGCTTTGTTTCTTTTGAACTAACCAGGACAGAATCTTCAGTGCAGGGTCAACTGGTTGAAAACCCCCACGTATGGGTTTTCTAAGGCAGATTTATTTTTCATGCTCTGTTTCAGTGGCTAGCTTGTAACAGTGTGACGTCACAACAGCAGCTCCGCCAAGCTCAAACCTTTCATTAGAAGTAAATGGTTAAATACGCTTGGAATAAACAGAAAACACAATGGTTCTTTGTGCAACTCAGAAATAATATTTTTGCGATGTAAACAACCACACAAGACCTTGCCCCCTCCGGGTTTATGCTTTTCCTCACTATTGGTTATTTTTTGTGTTACCCTCTTTGCTCCTTTAAAATAGAACCATTCTTGGCGTTTTAAATCTGTTTACAAGCAAAGAGAAATCGGTAATGTTTTTTCGGTTTTCAGTAATAAAGGCTTGGTACTTCTTTATAAGAATGCTCTAATAGAAAGGACTTGCATTGGCTCTAGTTTACGCTCTCAGCATTCTGTTCACTTGGCTTTTCAGAGGGTTCAAACTTTCTTTCACATATCGACTCCTGAAGATGTGCAACTGTTTCCATCACAGTATGAAGATGGAATTTGATAATTCTCTGGTTTTAAGGATCGAATTTGGGAATTGCTTAGAACCAATGCTTCTCCTTCACTCCACATGAATAAATACATCTTATTTATTCTGGTCTTTGATCTCTGTGTGCTGCTGATTAAGTCTGAACCACACATGTTTTTATTGTGTTGTGTGTACTTCGAAATTGTCTTTTTATTGCTTCACGGGACCCCCTTATAAACAAAGCTCCGGTCTCAAAGGGTAAATCTCTCTTCACAGACCCTGATAAGCACTAATATACCTTACCTAAGGTAACATAAGGTAGCCCAGGCGCTACTCTGGGTCGACAGGGTCCTGTTTCAATGATCTGACCAGTGGCACTGCTTAGGAAACCTGTGTAAGAGTCGGCTCTGCAAATGACTGCCCTCTCACTGGCCTGTCTCCAATATTTACACCACGGACATTTCTCCCCACGTACCTAATGAAATGGTTGCTAAATAGCAGCCTGTTCTGCAGATGCATGTTTATACAAGTCACAGCACACAGAATGCACAGGCGCCACACCCCTGCAAATACAGCCCTGCTTTAAATAAACTGTTAAAGGAGAACGGCTCTATTACGTCTCACTTGAAGAAAGCCCTGCCTGGCACATAAAAAAAAAAAAAAAATGAAAAAAAGAAACTGAAACGTGACAGATTTAAAATGCTGGATCAAATGCACAAGATAGGGGTGTAAACATACACTAATGTCACAATACTATATGTGTCGAGATATGTAGGTCACAACACATATCACGATACATGCGATGGTCCTGATGCATAATAAGACCAAATGATCAATTAGTGACGCACTGCTAGGTTAAAAGACCAAATGAAACAGGGAGAGTATGCATTCATACCAACTTTAAAACACACCTGTTCTGCATTCAAGAATCACTTGAACTACAACGAGTTATGTTGTGGATTTGGTCTTGTATCACGATACACACCTCTATTGCGATACTACATAGAAAGCATGACGATTCATCGATGCATGATGAACCTTTACACCCTTATTAAAAAGGTGTAGTGGACAAACTTTTGTACCATTTTAACAATGCTTTTATAACTACATGAAATTCACATTTACAATGTTTAAAACAGCTTCCAGTTACAGTTTCTTCTTTTTCCTTCACCTTATCTTTTTATGACGTTTGCAATCATTTTGAACGCTTATGACTGTTTGCAGATCTGTCCTGATGTGCTTTCAACCGACTTTAGTTATAGTTGCCATTCATAGACGTATGTAACACAGGCTAGATCGATCAAAGTGCTTTAATAGAAGGACGAGCCAGCACCGATACACACAGTATAGATTTGAGTAACAGCATTAGGAAACACCGCGTGTACGCAAACATCTTTCACCTGCTCATTAATGCCTCTGCTAAGAATGCTGAATAGCTAACTCAAACTGGATTCCAACGCACTCTACATTATCAAAGACCAAAGCAAACAGTTACACCCTGGCTGTGCCCCGGGACATTCCTGTTAGGTTTGGTTGATTTCATGTGACGTTAAGGCGGCTGAATGCAAACAGAACCTTCGATCCTTTTTTGCTCCTTAATGATTACTAGCCAAAACGCAGTCAGCTGGTCTTGCTGTACATAAGAACATAAGAACATAAGAAAGTTTACAAACAAGAGGAGGCCATTCAGCACATCTTGCTCGTTTGGTTGTTAGTAGCTTATTGATCCCAGAATCTCATTAAGCAGCTTCTTGAAGGATCCCAGGGTGTCAGCTTCAACAACATTACTGGGGAGTTGGTTCCACACCCTCACAATTCTCTGTGTAAAAAAATGAATGTACCTCTCTCGTATTGTGGGCTATCCTCTTGTAACCAGCTGCGGACGGTTCATGCAATATGCAGTCTTCCATTCCTACCTGGTTTTTACCTGTACAATAATAACTGTAGCATCCATTACAAAAACAGCAACTGAAATGAATGGCGTATGAAAGTCAAAGACATTTCTGTAAAACTTCTAATGAAGAAGCTATTCTGCTGGTATCATGTGTAAAGGTTTATACTGGTTGCAAATGTTTGGTCAAATTGAATGTTAACGTGATGAAACACACAGTGTCACTAACTTACTGTACCCGACAGAGCTGATAACGAATACCAACGCTGGTTACTATATACTACAGGACAACTAGTAATATGTCGTGCTTACGGCTATTTTGACAGCACCAACTTGAAAATAACATCACATCAATAACCGAGGCAACGGGCCTAGCGGCAGTATTATCAACACAGAGCGTTGCTTACCGAAAAAAAAAACATCTAAAAATGACTAAAATCATAACACAAGCAACTACATATGAAAATACAAAACTAAGCTAGCAATAAAACTATTGTACATAATCGCCTCAAAAACCATGGTTAGGAAATGTTTTTATTTTTCTTCTATGTTTTGTGGCCGCTTTTAAAAATAACTTTAAAACACTTATGGAATGTCATACACATGCGGGTACGCGGTTACATTATCTTAGCAGGCACCACTGTAAAAGGCTGACGTGCTATATTGTCATCACTCATTATAATAATAATAATAATAATAATAATAATAAGCAACTGAATCTATAACATACCTCGTTTCAACAAGCGATGCGCGTCACCTCCATGGCTGATGCTAGTCCTTGCTTGTTTGTATATTTGTCCTGGAAATTAAACATGAAATGCGATGTTGGTCGTTTTTTCGTTTTTTTCCTGTTATTTCTATTCCCGTTGCATTTGCACTAACTAGTTGCGTGATTGAAGCATTAACCGATGCGTATGTGGCTAATTTAGCACAGTCATGCTGTTAAGCCTAAAAAGATAGCTATCGTTAGCTTTTTATTTTTATTTCATAAATACACCACAATAATACACAATGTAGCGTAGTGATGCCAAGTTAATGTACACAGTACTCAAATCCACCAATGACGCTAATTGTCTCACACGTGTTACTAATTGTTTAAATGTAAAATTAACACAAATCCTTTAAATATATGCATTTTGGTAAAACAACAATACATTCTGCATTTTATTACCTGGTCAAACACCTACAGCACACGCGATTTAGACAAAACTCTCAATAAAAGAAAAAATAAGACTTTATTACGTTTTACATCTTTACTGATCTTTTGGAGCCACCCTGTGCCGATATAGGGGTATTGACCAACTCGTTATTTGTTTCCTGTCAATTACCGTGCATTACTTTTGATCTTTAACAGAATTACTCGCCACTGCCAGCGGTAAAAGAAAAAGTTTGCAAAACAAAAGTTTTGTGTTCACTTTAAACAATGGCTGACCTCAAGCTTAAGTATGTTCTCTACATCCGCTTTTTATTGTTCTGTGCAGCTTTTATCGAGGGACGGCGTCCACGACTGATTAAAGAGATACAAGTGTGCTATTCCAGGATTAATGTGGAGGCCTTGCAATGGCTTGACTGTTCGGGAATTGTGTTTCAGATACAACATGTACAGATGTGTGGTTGTTGTTTGACTCCTTCAGTCCAGATCAGTTGCTGCTATGGACATCATTATTGATCCCTTACATCCAATTAGCAGCAGAGACCAAAGGCCAGCACACTTACAGCAGTGTCGCCTACCCACGTGGTCCACTTCCGGCACAGAGAAAGCAAGCATGAGATCTGACCAGCTCAACCCCTAGAGAGCAGCAGTGCACAGGCTGGGATGTCAGCCACTGCTGGAACCCAAACCACTGACCTTTTGAACGTAAAGTGAGAGCGTTCATGGGCTTGGGTTGGGTTTGCGCCATGGTCTCCTGGGTAAAAGTCACTTCAGCCGGACTCTGGCTAATTTTAATCTCAACCACGGGCACTGCTAGTTATGTCAGCAAGAATATTAATAATGTCCCAAGCCGGTCCCTGCTTGTTAGATATAGAATCTGGCCACAGCTGGTAGCACAGTTGGTGTGCAAGCAAATAAATGCACTCAGGAGGGTTGGGTTCTGTTTCACCCATTTATTAATAAACACAAACACAGGCTCCATGTTATCTTAGTGACACACAGCATTAGAGGGGGACGCTGCTTCAGGAAGAGGTAGGTAGCATCACAGAGAACTTCTTTATGTCCATTACGTTTGCAATGGTCCATTTCCAGCTATTCTGTCATTAAACATACTATGCTTGTACAATACATAACACAGTTGAGTTTTGTCATGGGTTTTTAAATCATATTCTACTGTGATTGTCATTGCTGCTTAATATGATGCATCCACTGTGCTTTTAACTCAGTATACAGCAGTATGCTTTTATAATGTGTTTTTTTTTTTCACTAATGCGCTTAGTTTTCAGCAGGGCTGTGGCTATCTCTAGTTTAGACATTCTTGTCATTTCAAATTAAGCCTAGTTTGTTCAGTGTTTCTTTTAACTCCTTAAAAAGTCAGGCTTTAGGCTCACGACTATGTTGACTTGTCTGGGTGTTCTGAATGTTGCTAAGATTCTTTCATTTTACTTCTCTACAATTTCATTAACAAAGCATTCTGGTATACGTTTGGTACATCTTGCCAATACTTTGGGGACAAATGCCCTGAAGTTTTGCTCCAGTGCACCGTTTGCACCACTTAGAATTTAAAAAAGAGCTTCCTAACAAACAATAAACTGTTTCGTATTAGCCGAGTGTTTCGAAGTAAATGTTCTGGCTACGTCAACCCAAAAGGGTATGGACTATCGGCAATTTTTAGAAACTGTGTTAAAAAATTTTCAACACTTTCTATGTAGTAAATTTGGCCCAGTTGTTTAGCCAGCACACCCTTATTTAGGTATTTGTGTAGTACTCTTCCTTGATACTAGAAGCATGATTATCTTGAAATAATAGCACACCTTGATTGAATGTGAAGATATAAAACTCTCGCAACAGAAGAAAAATGCAAGGGTAAAATTAATTATTGGAAGTACTTATAAAACTGTTGTACTCTTTAAAAGTTTCAAGCGAAAAGAGAATCCTTGTTTTGGGTGGTTTGTTATATTAAAACCTTTGCTCAATTTTTTTTAAAGGTATTTAATGGAAGCCACAGAGCCAGCAGACTCCATCACGGAGACGGACATCATGGAAGAACTTGGGAACCATTTCCAAAAGTGCATTAATGAGGTAGATCGGCTTGTAGCTCAGAGGGAGAGTCTGGCTCATGAGATCATCCTACTCCAGGAACCGATGCTCCGGGAGATCAGAGCACTGCATGGGGAGCTGACTGCTGCCTGGAAACAGAAAGCCAAGGCGGAGCTGGAGTGCCACAGCCTGAGAGAAGAGGTACGCCTGGTCAAATGGAGCCTTTTCAAGACTACTAGAGAGTGCGTGCAGTGCCAGTACACGCTGGAGAACCAGCGGCATGATGTGGCCCAGTTCTCAATATCCCAGGAGGAGCTCCAGAACCAAGTCTGCTCTCTTTCTGAGGAGCTTTTGCAGCTCAAGGCTGCCCAGCAGCAGCGCTTAGACCAGTTCAGGCAAAAACTAGAAAACTCCCGCAGGCCCAGAAGAAGCCTGGACCTGACGGACTGTCGCAGGTTGTCTCTGGACTTTGAAAGCTACCTGAAGGACAGCAGGAAGAGCGTGGAGGAGTTTTACGAGCCCAAGGTTGTCAGCCTCTTGAAACGGAGGCAGGCCAGCATGGAGGATCTGCGGCGGACCCGGGAGCAAGCCGAGGACCTCAAGGACAAACTGGGGCCCCTCAAGAGAGAGGTGGAAGTGCTGAGTCTGCAGAGGACCTGTCTTGAAGAACGGGTGATGCTCATCCAGAGAAAGAGGGACGAGGAAGTCTTACAGTATCGGGTAAGGCCATCTACAGTATGTACATGGAGGAGGTTAGGAGAAGAGACAGGGGCATCCCAAAGACAGAAAAACAGATGCAGAGGTTTGCACAGCCATCTAGCTGGGGTTTAATGCTTATTGTGACTGAGCTTTTTGTATTTGAGATTTAAAGACGTAACATAGTTTGGGACAATGCAACTTCACCATTACTTCCACGCCTTACAAGAGTTTCATAATTTAATAGGAAACATTGGAAAGACTGGAAGAGAGCATCAGGGAACTGAAAACTGAAGTGCAGCTGCAGGAGAGAAAAAAGAAAGAGATGGAAACCTTGAAGAACAGCCTTTCACAAGAGCTTACGGTTTACAAGTAAGGAGCTCAAAATTCACACTAATTAATGTTGCAGATTTAAAAATCCAGAGGGTTTGCTAGTGAATTTATATCACCCCACCGTCTATACCATAAAGATTATCTGAATATTGAGAATGCAGCACTGTGGTGTGCTGGAATTTTACTCAGAAGCATGCAGTAAAACTAAATTACTTCTCTGGCAATGCCCCAGTTGATTTTTTTACAGCCATGCACAGTACATTGTAAAACAGTATCTGCTGCATCAGTAACATGTTGCTGTAAAAGTCCAAACTTGTGCTAATGATTTACTGTTGTTGAATGCAAATTTCTAACAAGGTTCAGTTCATGCCAATGTTTTTTGGTGTCTTTCCTCCAGAGGCTGCATTGAAGTTTATGAAAATATTTTTACTGCCACCGAGAAGCCAAAAGACACAAAAAAAGAACTTTCCTGAGAAGCTAGCTCTCAAATCCCAGAAGACATATAATGCCTACTTCTATAAGCATTTAAAAAAATAGTCGATACCAAAAATAAGCCATTTTTAGACTTTGTTTCAATCTAGTGTCCTCCCCCATGACCAACTTACACCAAACTACCCTCCATACAAAAAGGTAAATGTCAATGTTAGTCTTGTATGCAATATCACAGTGCCAACTTTCAGTACCTATTCCATATTTTTCACAAGCAAAGTGTACAGTTTGTTATGTTAGTAAGAGTCACAACAAAATAAATACAAAAAAAAAAAACAATTTATTAATTCCGATGCACTTTATACAATTAGTTATAAAGACGATCGATTGAAAGAGTGCATAAAAAGGTCACAATATTTATTATTAAAATATAAAACTGACAATTCAATAGACAATACCAACATGAGCAGCTGCACAAAGGCTTGATCCATCAAGACACAAAGCTAATTAACAGGGTATTTGGAATGGGATAGTCCAATTATATGAGGTCTGTGATGAGAGAAATAGCAACTGTAAAGGATTTAAAAATTAAAAATAAATATCTGGCTTCGGATGTGCTAGGTTCAAAAGTAAAATTGTGAGCAGTTAAAGGCTTGAAAATTCAGAATCTCCCGTTAAACTTCTCTTTAGATTTCTTTTTTTCTCTTCTTAAACTGAGAAATACAACTTCAATTTGACTGGTAAGCCTCTTCACCAGTAATGCAAGAACTTAAAACAGTTCTTTAAAAACAAGGTGATCAGGGAGATGGATACATCAGAATCCACTCAAACACCATTCCCTACAAGGTAGCTCTAAAGGCTGGTGATTTCACGCTCCTAAAAACATGCCTCTTACATTTTTATTCGTCTCTTGAAATAAGCAAAAAGCAATAGAAAATGCTTTACATCAATACAAGACACACAAGATGTAGATAGGTGCAAAGCTTGCTTTTTTTTTTCTTAAAAAAAAAAAAAAGAGCACCATCTTATCGTTGGTTAGTTTACAAAACAGGCCACTGGAAAAATGCATCCAATAAAACATCAGAAATTACTTCTTTATCATACAGAAATTAAGTCTAACTGGGTATTCTACCATCGGTTGTATATGATACTTTAAAAAATAGAATACAGCCTTAACTGCTCCAGTTTTACAAATGGCCCACCTGAATGGGGTTCCAATGCGGATTACTGGTGAGGCACATCTGGCTTTAAAGATAGCATAGGTACCTCTGGATTGGGGCACTGCAAGTCAGTCACCTGTCAGGTAATGCTAAAGTGATTCATTTGGAGAAGTTGAAAATGTTGCACTACTTAAATACATTTTTGTACAACCCTTGTGTTGGGGCGATTGTTTACGTAACTGTTAAGAAATGGTACAGTTCTGTAATACAATACAGGTGCCCAATCCATAACGGCAGTTAAACCCGAGTGTTATTTTGCATACGATTTTGCCAACAAATCGTCCGTCTTGGTACTACCTTCATTTACTGCATGGTTTGGTTTCTGAAAATCTGTTTTTGAAAAGACTACAAAAAAAACCAAAAAAACACACCGACTGGTTTCACAGACACCAATAAACACTAATCTTGGACTACCTAACCTAAAACATTAGGTAGTCCCAAGATTCATGCTAAATCGATGTCCATGAAACCAGCCCTTCATGTGCCAAATGCAACAGCTAACTCTGTGCTTTGTGTCTAGAAGACGGACAGACAAAAGGAGTAGGAAAGCCTAATGGGTAAGAGAGAAAAGAAAGGGCAGATAAAGACAGACAGAGACAATGGTCTGGTGGTTTATCAGCCTTGTACTTCTGCATCTGCAGCTCCTTCAGGGTCTTCGTCATTGTAAATGTTCTCAGCCTGCAAAAAAACAAAGTTACTGTACTTACGAAGCTACATTAAACAAATGCATATGACAAACAATGATATGATGTCCCGCGAGTCAGAGATCACATGCAAAGTCATATTATGTAGTATATTTACAGAATGTGTTCACATTGAAATATGAGATTAATTACTCGGGTGGATTGGTAAAATACATTACTCTGATCAGAAGGCTTAAGTCTTTCATGCCTTTGCATGCTGCATTCTGATTCTGTTCCATGTCCTTTGACAATAAAGTATATTACAGTTTAAAACTCACCATTTGCCAGACTTGCATGATGTTGTCCTCTGATACAGAGCATATCACCCAAGGTTCATTGGGGTTCCATGAGAAATCAGAAATCTTGGCCGTGTGTCCACCATGGATAAACTGAAAAGAAAAAAGGATGTAAGCGATCCAAAAATAAAATACAGAACTGATACAACCTAAACAAATGTTGCAGGTTCAAAGACTGGGTACTTACAAGGTTAATGAAAATATATTGGACAGCATCTCCTACATGGGTTAGGAGCAGGTTTACACTTGTTATGCTACCGGATGCATTGATCGGAAAGGTTGAAATAAACACTCACCAGCAACTCTGGGGGTCCATCCTCTGCATCTTCAGGTGATTGTTCCTCGCCAATTTTACTGCAGATGGAGAAGCGTGTTACTGGCTCATTAGTACAGGTGTCAGGTTTAAACGTGTACATGATTCAGTTTAGTTTACTACCTCGCAACATTTAGCCATTCACTGAATGTTTAAAGCTAAACCCGAGATACCCCCATTTAGTAAGAGAAATACACCAAATGCACTCATTGAGAGAGTGCGTTGTTACTTTATCAGTTTGCTTTTCTTACTAAAATTGAAGCAGCCAGATTTTAGCAACACAGACCTAGTTACGCAACTACCAAAATGTTATTTTTCCATTGAGCGAGGTCCCTAGATTTGATTTGTGATTTTATGCAAAAAAAAATGTATAAGTTTGTTTAATGGAGGTCTAGTTTCATGTGGTACACACACACAAAAAATCAATCCCATCATTAAAGAAAAAAAGGGCATGAGAACTTATTTCAGCCAGTACAGAACTATAAATAAAGCAGTTTCCATGGTAACACACACCCAGACTGCACTTTGTTTATGGCACAGAGAGAAGTTTAGACTAGGGTTGAGTGCAGGCTTTTCAAAATGCAGTAGATCAGCAAGCTTTAATAATGAAAAACCTTGTCCACCGTTCAATCGTAGATTGTGCTCATACTTTAATTATTTAATGTATTTTATAATCAAGTCAGAAGGGTAACCCGATCATGCAATGCAGCCGGAGCAGTCTCAGGACTTCAGCACCCCAGGGCTTGGCTGTCTGCTCAACCAATGAATGTCCGCTATTAATGGTTGCCTTGACGACTGCATACATCTCTCCCAAACAGTACAGCAATCAAACTACCACCACCACCCCAGTACTCCCCTCTCAGTTTCCCACTATGGGAGATAGATAAACCTTTCTTAAGAGAGAGTCCAATAGTCATCCTCTATTTTAGGTTGCCATAGTTTGGGATTCGATGCAGTATATTAAGTCTGCATTTCTGCAGCATGAGTTCACATCCTACTCTCGTATCTCACTCAAAGTGCTCAGATGTGCGGCCAGCAAGCTTGTAGCTATCCTAGTTGAAGAAGCTGAATATTTTAAACGCAACAGACGACCAAGAAGCATATGCTGCATGACTGAATTAAAGTTAAACACAAAAAAGAGGAGACCCCCACTTTACCTCAAATCCCAGACATTGAGCCGCCTGTCAGTTCCACTGGATGCCAGAATAGTTTCATTATGAGGAGACCACTGAACCTATTGGAATAAATACAGAACAAGTAAACCCTTTAAGAGGTGTAAGAAAATAGATTTTACAACCTTCTTTAACAGTCCTTTAAGGAAAGCGAGTGTCTGTTATAAAGTGGTATATAACAAAATCATCAATTTTTGTAAAACATGTTATTGTTTTCTTACTGCAATGGAGTGTCACTTCAGTTTCAATAGAGAAAGAATACCTGGAAGATTTCGTCTTTGTGAGACTCAAACGAGTGTAACTTCAGTTTTAAGTTACGCAAATCCCAAAGTGCAACAGTCTGAAAGAGAAAGGCAAAACACACACACGTTTAGACAGATTCTTGTACAGGCTACAATGTATTTTGTTATCAAACATTAGAAATATACGAGCTATCAAAAACTGGTCCCACCTTGTCCGCAGAGCCTGTTGCCAGAATAAATTCACTGTAGGGGTTAAAGGACAGGCAGTTCACTTCGGCAGTGTGGGCGTCGACAGCATGGCTTGGTTTTGATGTATTGTTAGACCTGGTGTCCCAGCTGAAAGGGAGAACAAAATAAATAAATAATGATTTAGCATTATGACTTTATGCTCAATAGTTTGTTCAGCTGTTTGGTCTTGCAGATTAATGGAGACCTATAAGAATGTACAAGGTTAACAGACACATTTGCTTGGGAGCACCTACCAGATGCTAGCCTCAAAAAAACACAACTTCATTTATCCCAAAAGCACAAAGCCTCTGCTCCCACTCACTATATATAGGGTTCACAGTATGGTTTTCCTGATAACCAATGTTAGAAGGGGTAACCGTATTCAAAAACACATGCAGGACTTAAGTCTACCTACATCATGAGTTTCTGATCATCAGCGACTGATCCAAAGAGAGACTCGTGCAGCAGATGCCACGACACGTCCTCCACCACCGCTGTGTGCCCGGTGAAGATTGTCTTCGCGTCCACCACTTTCCCCTCCTTCGGGACAGCGCTGATATCCCACAGACAGATCGTCTACAACAACGAATAAAAAACAAACCCACACAATTAGTTATAAAACGTGACAAAGAACTGGATCAGCTGCTGTAAATAAACATGCAAGTCAGTAATATACTGTATTCTGTTATGATTTCAATATACATCAGGAGAACCTCAGGAGAACCTCAAATTTACTAAAACAGTCTAAGAAACGTCTAACTCAGAAATATGCATTATATCCAATGGTTTAATGTAGGTGTACTTTTGCATTCATAGTAAAAGGTCTCAACATTTAAACTGAGGAGTAATGATAATGAAACAAAAAGACCAGACAGGCATGTCTAACAGGTTTAGAAAAAATTAAATAAATTACAGCATCTGATCAGCGTGTTATTTATAGTAGTCAGGAGCCCTGTCTCCATTTTTAAGTGACCGGTCAGTTCGTTACAGCGGCTCTACTGTTGAATGCAAGTCAGGAAAATCAGAACTTGTATGTAAATTATAAAAAAGTCAAACTTGCTTTCCTTACATGATCGTCCGACGCGCTCAGCAGGTAGCCGCTGAGGTTGGGGTTCCAGGACAGACCATACCCTTCTTTCTGATGTCCTCGTAAACGCAGATCTGGATTGCACTCGCCTGAGGGATCTACACAGAAGCAACAGAGACTAGAGTCAAGGCTTGTATTTAAGAAACTGAACCAAAATAAAAAAAATAAAAACATCCACCTTGCTCGAATGTTACTCTGGTGCATAACAATACACTGATCTTTATGTTATGAGTGTCGTTACAAAATCGCAAGCCCGGACAGGCTACTTCAAGTGCACCAAATTGTTAAAAAGAGAATTTTAAATAAATGTGACTGGCATGAATACACATTTAGATTTGCATTTTAAAACAAGTCACTCATTATAACTATAACTATATTATAACTAATATATATTACAGATACTATTGCACGGTAAAGTAATTTACTCGGTAAAGTAATAAAATAGGCTTTCTTCTTGTAATCAGTGGAGAACTGCGAGTGGGAAATGTAACAGTAATGACGTTAACCCTTCACCTGGTTTTGAGGGGTGCTTTGTGTAGTCGAACACCAGCACATCACTGGTTGGGGTTTTCGTAGCGATGATGCACGGGTTCTGTGGCATGTAGCGGGCCCGGTTCACTTCCCCCTCGTGGTTGATTTTGATCTCTATTTCAATCTTCCCGCTGACTGATCCAAATCCACCGAACTCTATGGAGGATACCAAATTGGGAGAATGTGGGGGGGGGGAAAAAAAGCTACCAACATTTGATGGTGGTTCCTGATAGCAATGGAAAATCCCATGTTATGGTAAACAAAGTGAGTCAATTTCTATCGGCATTTAAATTTAAATTTCAAGGGGTCCATACAGGCAGTAATGATCTACTTGATTTTAAACTAAATAGCAAATTTTTTATATGTGTTCAAAACTGCCCTACAATGATACCTAATTTTTTTAATTGTATTTTATGCAAGACAATTCCATACCTAGTGATAAGTCCATTACATCTTAAGGATTCAGACCCCTGCAGGCTCCACTGTACAGTGATGAAGTCTGTCTCCAGTCTTCCTGCTACAATAGGTATACATCTGTATTTTTAAATGTATTTTTCACATGCAAGCTCTTTACCTCCTTTCTCGCTGTCATAATGAGAAGCATCAAACTGGGCATCGTCGTTGGGCAGTTGAACGCTGGCGATGACAAGGTGGTTTTGTTCATCAGAGGTGTGAGTGCCGAGCACCAACCTGTGAACGCTGAAGTCCTTCCCTTCAGGCCTGCAAATGTAAGAAGAAACACACACATTTAGCAACTGATCTCCAACATCTCCATGGACAATCTCAAACTGTGTGGGGCAAAAGCTACCTCGCTCAGTGGTTCTCAAGCTGAACGACTTGGTACCGACATGCTTTTCCAAAAACTCAAGAAGCTTGCAACGATCAACCAATCTGCATTACCACAGCCAGGGTGACAGTACAGCTGTCAAACAGTAAAGCACGGGAAAGTCTACATGAGTGCATTAACGTTGCCCAATAACAGCAGGCAATAAAAAGGGAAAACACAAGAAAGTGAATGCAAGCCCAGTCAATGCCAACAGCCATCAGCACTTACCAACACCACTGTAAGTTTGTCGAGTGGTTTCCGGGGGTTTACAGCGATTGCACAAAATCATCCTTGTGGCCGCATCTGAGAAACTGACCTGTCTCCTACATCTGGCATCGTTTTAGGTTGTGAAGGGCATTGCACCTACCTGGTGACATCTGGTAACCACTGTGCCGTAAGACTGGGCCACTCCAGAGCGTGTGTCATCACCAGGTCATACAGAAAGGGGGTGTTCTTCTTCCAGATCTTGTACTCCTCGTTAATAACACGCTCCTCCACCGCATCGTCAAACGCTGCTACAACAGTCAAAGAGACACACAAGCATTTTAATATCAGAGTCATTTATAGTCATCTTCCTCATTACTAAAAATCATTGTATTCTATAATGTACCTTATTATTATTATTATTTATTTCTTAGCAGACATACAGAGTACATTACATCCTTCTATTGCTACACCTCAGGACCCACGCATTGTTGGGATTGCTATTTTTGGTTGCAACTACTGCACACATAGCCAAGCAAGTGCTGTAGTATTTAACTACAGCACTAAATCATTGAGATTCTCATTGGCTTAAAATGTTTGCCTGCGCAACTTTAGTTTTGATGGCATCAAATAATGCATTGAACCTAAACAATTCTATTTACTAATGATACACTTTGCATCTTTAAAACACCATTTAAAAATATAAATCACAATGTTAATCACAATGTTAATATCCCAGCCACCTCTGTCTTGTAATAAGAATTAACCGTTTTAGCTAGTACCAGGGTTTAGAAACTTATTTTTCAAATATCCCATTCATATGCCAAGCTCTGGATTCCACTAGACGGATAGGTACAAATTAGACTGGTTTTAATAGTCCCTACTGAAACAGGACTGAGGCTAGCATTTAAAATTAATAAAAGAAAGTGAAATAATACATGAAAATGACAAGTTCGTTGATTTTAAAGCATAATTTCTAACTTGACGATCTAATTTGTCCCAATACAATGCAGGCACAAAAACCCAAACGTAGGTGTGTTTTTTTGTTGTTGTTTTGTTTTACAGAAAGGCTTTTCTTCTACTGTAATCGTTTCTAATGCATTGTCAAATTAAGAGATAGCAGGAGTGGTCATGAAAGAAATGATCAACTCCAGTTTGGCGCAAAAAAAAAAAAAAAGTTATCGAAAAGGTCTAATTTCTTAGATAGGCAACGCTCCGACTGACAGCGACGTATCAGGCAGAAACTTCATTTTCCAAACAGCAAATACAATACAGTACCCCACAATACAAATTATACAACAAAAACAGCAGTTTCGTGTTTTTACGTTCTGGTTAATCCGAATAGTAATACAGTGTACACGGTGCATAGTTACTGCAGACAGCAGCTCTATAAAGCCCCCAGAATAACACGGTATAGTTAAACAGTAATTATGGCTATAGCTCAAAATAATTAATAGTATAAAGCACACACTATGCATTTGAAATAGAGTGGTTATAAAATCTAGAAAGTACCGGTAGTTAATTGTTATTTGGCGCCAGCGCTATTGAGTACCAAATACACATGACGAATGCGTTAGGCCTGCGTTGTTAAGCGATTAACCATTTCTCCGTAATAAAGCACAAACAAGCCAGTCTTTTCTGTAACAGGGTTAAAAACAACAAGCTTTCACGTTACCTTCTTTGTCCGCCATAGCTGCGTATATCAGGCTATATGAGCCGTAACTACGTGTAAAAAAAAAAAAGACGTTGAAATATAAAACGCAACCGGTTGGTCTTTGTCTCTCGTCCAGTCAGAGAACACATTCGCGCCAACTCCGCCGGGCCTACGTCACGCTCCCGGGAACGCCTCCAGCCAATTAGAAGGCGTCGCGCTCACGTCATTCCGACGGCAGGAATCCCTTCTTAAGCACGTACTGCGTAGGATTATAATTGTGCTAAACGTAATGTAATATACTGTGTAACATTTTCCGACTCCCAGTACTAACGTTTACAAAAAAAGAAAGAATGGGTGTTTATAAAAAGTATAATAACAAAAGCAATAACCCGGAGTGCATTGTGACAAAAACTTAAAAAGCCTGGGAAAATAAATAAATAAATAAATATATAAAATCTAGCTTGGTCACATGACATCAACTTTCTCATCGCTGAAGCCGGCAAGGGTGCCGACATCTTTAAACGACGTGAAAAATACACGCCAGGCGTGTCAAGGTATGACATGTTATCGCAATTGCATTCTGCATTAAGCACGGAAGTGAGAGACACACTATAAGAACCATGGATGACAGAGCGTTGGATCTCACGGAGCAGCAGAAGAAAACCAAGGCCAAGTACCCGGCTATCAATAAGAAATATGAATGTGAGTGAGGCTTTGCTTCTGCCGTGTACGTTTAGTTCGTTTAAGTTAGCGGCAGCAGTATGTAATGATCCTGTGTAAACATCACGGGTCTACAGTCTGAATCCATACGTTATATATACATTTTAAATGTACACATTACTTGTAAAACTATCTATGTCGTTGTTGCATTTCAGATAAACAACGTTCCAGATATTATGCTGCGAGTTGCTGTGTATCGCGTCAGTACACAGTAATTTATAAGTTTACACGCATTCCGTCGTTACGTTACGTTACGTATGCTGTACTGCAGGGTTTTGTACGTCACCTGAATTCGAATTCGAACACTGATGGAAGTACAGAGCCAGTATTTAATTATTGATTTTTGTTCTGATGCATTCAGATATCACCTGACCTATTTCTTTTTGGTCCGGGTAACACTGAAACAAAGTGTGTGAACTTGAGTTGGAGTCAAGTTGTTATTTTTGTCTGCCTGGTTTCCTTACTGATGAAAAGCAACATGATTCATTATGAGTAAGATGACAAACCAGAGGGTGATGCTGAGTCCTATTACAGTGACCCTGCTACATGCTGTACATCTTATTTTGGTACTTAATGGGTTAAATAATAAACATGTTTTCATAACGTTTTTCTTTCAAAACTGCACATTTGAGAAATATATGTAGCGAATGCATGAAGGTAAGATTTATTGAATTTTCTTTGCTGCAAGGTTTTATGATGTGAACTTAAAAAGCCATCAAACTCACCTGTGCCCTAAAGTGGATTCAAATCAAAGCCTCCTAAAAATAAGTTTTTGCATGCTAAAACCAGTAAACTTTTGCTTCTGTTTCAGACCTTGACCACACAGCAGACGTCCAGTAAGTTGTTTGTTGCTTGTTCTGTATACGGATTTCGCTTTGTTCTGTACAAGGAATTTGCCGTTACAAACACACTACAGTTCCAGAGAAATGTGTCATGAATCTTAATTTATTTTTAGGGTTATTTATTTATTGACTGCTGTCTCCAATCCTGAATACAGTTAAATCCTTATTGTAGTGCAGTTTTGTATATATACATAGTATTCATTTGGCAGTATTACAATTGCAGTTACATGTACTTTTCTTTGTGGATGTACAGCCAGGCTTTCTCATTCCTGTTTTGGCACGCTTGTTCATTTCAAGTCTTTCTATTCCAGGCTGCATTCATGGGGAGAAACGTTAGAGGAAGCGTTTGAACAGTGCGCCATGGCAATGTTCGGGTACATGACAGACACCGAAACCGTGGAACCCATCGACACGATCGAAGTGGAATCGGAAGGTAACCCTAAAAAGTTTAGTTTCCCCCCGAAATGATCGAAGATTACAATTCATTTAAATCATTTCGATAAGTTGTCCCACTGAACTGTTTGTAATGTGTTACCAAAACGAAATATTTGGTATCTGAAATCGCTTTATTTTCTACGTATCCTACATGCACTTAACTTCAAGAACAGCCAGGTTTACATTCCAGTTAGTTTACATTATCCGAGAGAAGGCCACTTGCAGTCTCTTTAAATTAGTCTTGTAATGAGTTGGATGATCACTAGATGGCTCCGTAGTTCAGTCTCTGCAACTTGTATCATTATTAAAAACAGTTACAGTAATACTGCAAATTGCAAACTTGAAAGAGTTTTAAAACATATAACAGTCAACCTCTGTATGTGTAATTCTGCAGAATAAATTGAATATAAAGCAGAAAGATAGCAGTCAAATACAGCTGGTAATTTACTTAAATGATGTTGCTATCTCAGACTGCAGTATTTTGAAGCCAGTGTTGCGTAGTTCAGTTGTTCCAGTATTGAGTTGCTCTCATTTTTCTTTGTATCTGGGAGCTTGACTGGAGTAGGCTGGGAACATCAGAGTTGAAAGGTGGTGTTGTGAAATGGTTTGAATGGAATGAGAGTGTAATGAAATGTAAGGGATGAGAAAGTCTGTCAAGTGCGAGAAATACACTCTCAACTTGATTCGAGGGAGCCACCGAACACATAGAAACACACATTAAACTGCAGTGGAAACAGGCCCAGGGGTGTACCGTTGAGCTCACACTGTGCAAACAGGCCCAGGGCTGTACCGTTGAGCTCACACTGTGCAAACAGGCCCAGGGCTGTACCGTTGAACTCACACTGTGCAAACAGGCCCAGGGCTGTACCGTTGAGCTCACACCATGCAAACAGGCCCAGGGCTGTACCGTTGAGCTCACACCATGCAAACAGGCACAGGGCTGTACCGTTGAGCTCACACTGTGCAAACTGGCCCAGGGGTGTACCGTTGAGCTCACACTGTGCAAACAGGCCTAGGGCTGTACCATTGAGCTCACACTGTGCAAACTGGCCCAGGGCTGTACCGTTGAGCTCACACTGTGCAAACAGGCCCAGGGCTGTACCGTTGAGCTCACACTGTGCAAACTGGCCCAGTGCTGTACCGTTGAGCTCACACCATGCAAACAGGCACAGGGCTGTACCGTTGAGCTCACACTAACCCTGGACTGGCTCCTCCTCCTCTTCTTTTTCAGGTGATGACATGATTTCCCTCCTTTATCACTTCCTGGATGACTGGTTGTATAAATTCAGTGCTGACCAGTTCTTTGTTCCCAGGGTAAGCACAGTGTAACAAGAACAGATAGTGGTGTTTCCTTGTGTTGTTTCACAGCTTAATCACAAAAACCAAACTGTCACAGTTATCAATGCAGAGATTTCCAGGGTAGCCCCAGGTATAGCTAGACGTGAAGGAGGTGATCCAGTGACACTTGCTAAATGCGTTGCAATGTCTTTCCAGGAAGTGAAAGTGCTGCACATAGACAGGATGCGCTTCAAAATCAGGTCCATAGGGTAAGTGATTTGTATTCATTTCCTGGAACAACTAGATCAGCTAAATACTGTGGATGCGTACTTAAATGCAAAGTATTAAAGGCAGTGCATTTCCAGAAATACTGTAGGAACACTAATAACACACACTTGTATGTTACCGTCTACCTGCAAACTTGAAACAAAACCAAAAAGAATTGTTCTGTAATGTATATCAGTCATTGAATCCTGTTTTGTTTAACACTACACAGCCTGTAATCTAGGTTCTCTGCATGGCTGCTTAATAAAAGGAAGGTGATGTAGCAATTTAAACAGTGTTACATGATTGTTTTGCTTTATTTCAGGTGGGGTGAGGAGTTTAATTTGACCAAACACCCACAGGTAGGTAAACCACGTAAATAACACACAGAACATGCATGTATTTACGTGCTTAAATACTTCCCTTGACACTGATGATAACTTGTTTTGAAGATTTGAAGCTAAGGACTCCTTAGGCATGCTATTCTGGTATGTGTTGAGGTTTTATCTAGCAAAAAACAAGGACACCCTTTTTTAATACTTTTTAATTGGACCAGCCTTAGTCAGTAAGCAACGGCTTGGCTCCTGTCTCCCTGATGCACTCCCTCAACTAGCAGACAATACCTCACCTTCAGCGGCAGACAAGCAGGGCTTTTGTTGTATTTTGGCTGTTTTTGTCCAAGGTTGAGAATTTGTCTTCCGTTCTCAGGGCTGATATCCCATTCAGATGCACCTGCTGCTTTGTATACTTTGGGAATGTTTATCAGGCCAAATGACGGCTTATAAATCTATGTTTTACTACAGCAATCTTCAACATGAATTCAGTTGTATTGTGCAGTGGTTCCCAGCCTTATTCTGAGATAAAGTTCTTTCCATGGTTGCTACAGTGACTAGACCGGGTGGGGCTGGCTCAGTTTGAAATCATTCATTAATCATCCCATCTAACCATGCCAGTGTGCTCATGTAATGGCTTGATTTCTGAGACCACATACATCAGCGAGTAGATGTGCTTATCTGTTTGAATGGTGGTGGTACAGTATTAAGATCAGTCACTGTTCAGGTTCATTAAATAGACCCTGGTTATGTTTAACATGTGCATTTGAAAACACTGCAGGTAAAAGACACTGTTTTGTTTCCTCGCAGGGAACTGAAGTAAAAGCCATCACTTATTCAGCGATGCAGATTCACGAAGAGAACAAGCCCCACGTTTTTGTCATTATTGATATCTGAAGAAAACATGGACTGTACAGCTGGCTTATGGAAAGACGTCGCTGAGTTTACTAAAGGACTGCTTGACCTTCACAGTGGTTCATTCAGACCCCGGGCACTGTGTTAATGGGAGAGATATCTTGAAAGGCTGCTGTAATTACAGACTTGCAATTCCTAGTACTCCGAGCTAACAAAATGATATATCTAAACTTGCATTGCCGTTGTCTTATTCACTTCTCGTTTTTGTTATCAAAGACACACACGTGAAGGTAAACTTGTCTTTTGATTTTTTTAAAATAAGATCTCAGTGATGCATTTCATCAGCGTCCCTGAATTCCACTTCAAGAGGTCACATGACGAACGCATGGACATTTAAATCACGTTAGTCATTAGAAAAGCTACGATTGGCAACTTGGTACTTATTTTTATAATGCAGCATTGAAATACATGTGTACCAAATGTGTCTTTTATACAGAAAAACGTGAGACCGACAAAGTGATGGCAATGCAAATTAGCTAAGGTTTACATGTGTTATTTTGTTTGTTTGATGTACTGGTAATGATGTGTGTGTGTGTGTTGTATTTTTTCTGTTGTGCAATTTTTTAATTTTTTTTTTAATTAGTATTTTAGCCAAGATTAAATCGTAAAGCATACAGTATAAAGCTTGCACTATTATTTAATTACCCTTTTCAAGAAAAGTCAATTGTCAGATATTAGCTTGCCTTGTCAATGGCAGCTATTTCAAAGGGCTGATGGGTGTGCAGGAATCGGATTCTGAAACAGCTGTTAGTGTGTATGGGTCACAAACACTAACTGAGGTACCTTATTTATTACAGTTCTGCAGAAAGAAATCAGATCAAGTAGATCTGATTGCAGCTTGTTTAAAAGACGGCTGTGATCTTTTTTTTTTTAACATGCCGTTTCTATGTTTTTGATGGTAATCATGTTTCAAATCATATTCAATTTATTATATTTCCAGCTGCTCGCTCAGACATGTTATATGATTTATATAATTGCAGAACAGAGCAAAAAATCTGTTCTAAAGATTCATGTGCTCCTCCCCCAGAATAAAACCTCTCGATTGAATGTTATTTGCAGATTGATTCCCTTATTCTGATTGTCTGCTATTCCAGTGCCATGTGGTCAGATGAGGACAACGAAATGATTGACCTCATTTCATTGCTTACAGAACAATGAGCCCTTTCATAACCCTACGATCCCTTGTGTGTGTGGTTTCTTACAAGTACAATGGATAAATCAAATCTGCTGAGATTTAAAACTGAGGTCCTATTGTAAGTGACTCTGCAGCAAAAGTAATGCAAGTTGAACGGACAGTTTGAAAGCATGGGCTTCTAAAAAGAAAGTTTCTCATTCCAGAAAAAATAAAAAAAATTCAATTTTATATTTGGATCTTTAAATGAGGAACATTAATGCAGGAGCGACGTGCACACACCGATGATGCTGGAATTTTCTGAAAGTCCCAATCTAAAAATAGAAAAAAACACATTCTCAGTGTTTAGTTTAGTTAGTTTATTCAGTATGTGCCCCCAGGGCCAACACAGGTACATCTCAGTAGAGAAGCACCAATACAAAGAAAGAGCTATGTAGACCATACAATAAAATAACAATACAATGACAATGGAAGTGCTGGACTACCTGTAAACAAGGCTTGCAAATAAAGTCTTCATTGTGTGCTGTACCAGATATCCTGTTTTAGAAAGAAGATACAGTAAATGCCTTATTTTTTTCCTGGTGTCCTGCCCTAATGCATCTATTCATGTACTATGTAGTTTGTGTAAAACTCCCAATGTAGCAGAGGCTTTGTTTAGTGCAGTTTTACTAGTTTTTCCTAGCTGCGCAACGTCTGGTTTCATAGGCCCGGATTAACATTAATCTTGAAGTGCTTTATATTACTTTGGGTAAACTGGTCCAGTGATCTGTCAGATAAACACAAGAGGTTTTTCAATAAAACAGTGTCCCAGACTTGGGTCTGGGAATGCTGGGATTTTAGCCATAGAGTATGAAAATATTCTTGTTTATTATGTGTAATACTGAGCAGAACACTTGGAAATAAACCAGGGAATTCAGTTTGAATTATGTATCTCTGTTTTTATAACTGCAGTAAATCGCAGCTTCTGAGTTAATGCTTGAATTTCATAACAACTGACCGCAGTGAAGGTTAACTCTTTCCGACATGAAATACTGAAAATAGCTGGGAAAAAAAACAGTTTTGGACATATAATAATAAACACATTTTCCATTGATTTATTTTTTTGTTCCATTGTTTTATATGGGGGGAAATTGCATCCTCAAGAGGTTATCAGGCATTTGCCTCTTCCATATGTCCCCATATAAAGAATAGAGAGAGAGTTTTTTGTTTTTTTTGTGTCTGTCCCTGTATGAGGTTGCCATGCATGACAGGGTTAAGAGTATATCAAGGTAAGGGCTTTCTTTTTTTTAACACATGTCAAATAAAAACTGTTTTAATTGAGCTTTATAAGTGTCAAAAAAGTGAGAGAACCCCTGAAGAAAGCTGTGCTGTAAACATAATTACATCAAAATGTTATCACTAATAAAGCAAATACAAAAATGGCAACAGGAAATGAGGCGGGCAGTCATTTTGCTGAAGCGGATTCATGTAAAGTAGACTGTATCTGTGGTGCAATACATGCAAGCTCTTTTATATTACTGCTGGTTAATGGGCTAAATACAGCCCGGAAGGGAGGGCTAGTTTCCTTAATCAGCATGGGAAAGTCTGGCTAAAAATAAATAAAGAAATACATGCCTTTGATAAAGAGCAATAAATTAACATTATACTGTTACCATTGGAAACTGAAACAAACAGTGTGCAAAAGTGGGAAGTAAGGTATTAGATTACATTACTGAAAAGAGGTCATAAATAACAACCGGATCATCCCCTGGTCATAAAAAAGCAGCTTCCTAAAGTTACTTCGTTTGGGCTCCTTTTGTCTCCCTACTGCAGAACGAAACACGTCTGACTTGGTGTCTGATCGTCTGGTCGCTCGTGAAAGGCAGCTCGTGTTTTATGGTCGGGGAAACTTTTAAAAGGTTCCAAAATATAGAATATATTGTAAAAATATCTTGCGGTATTTTAAATAGGCATATTTATATTGAAATATATTTATATGTGTTAGAGCAGGTAGCTACAAAGGTAATTTGCTGTTTTACGGTGTCTGTCATCACTGTGTCCCGGCAATTAGGATGTTGCTATGCAAACAAGCTGTTAAAGCTGTGGGTACACAGTACCCCTTTAAGGAAAAAGTAATCTTTGAAATACAAAAACACAGCAGTTTCAGGATCCAGGCCAGGAAACATTCTCTTGAGTTTCCTAATTCTTTCTGGGTTTCAGTCTTGCTGATATATAATACAGTCTTTGTTGATCTGTACTGCAGGGCCAGCTGCTAAGAATTCAGATGAATTTTTCTGCTGTTGATATACCCATATAGAAGAACAGTATATTCATGTGTGTTTAAATAACATATTATTAATCATAAGAGTATACTTAAAAAGTAAGGATGGTGAAGCAGTTCATTTAGCTATAAAGTCCCTGTCCCTCCGGTCTTTTTCTTCTCTGGTAGCAAAGCAAACCAGCCACTGAAAGAAGTGAAGCAGTAATCACGATGAGAACGATAGCCAATCTCTTCCCGAGACAATCACAATTATTTTCTGAATCGCCGTCGCCGTCTGCATATGAAACAAAACATCATTATTAATATTTCACACAATATAAATACAAAATCAGTGTCGTAATCTACCTTTCCGAGTTTAAACCTTTCATTTCAGATATATAGTTTTCTTACTGTTGAAAGGTGTATACGTTGTCAGCCTTATTAAAATAAGGGCCTTGATTCCATTGTAAATACATTTTAAAATGAACCCAGGAGTAAACTGTGAAGGAGTAAATCTCTCTCTCTCTCTCTCTCGTTACCTCGACTGAAGCTGACGAATCTGGTGATTGTCTGATTCAGCACGTCGTTCTGCAGTATGAAAGTGAAGTCGGTGTCTGAATTGAGATCCACCACAAGGAGGCTCTTGAGAGTGTACAGCCTGCTCCCGTTAGTCTGCTGGAGGGCTTCAGTACGGTGTGGGAGGTCCCTGCCCTGTGGGGTGAGCCACTGGACCTGTGCTTCAGGATAGCCCTCGCTCTCATACAGGAGAGAGGTGTTCCCAGAGTGCAGCTTGGCGCTGAAACGGGGCTCCTTGTAGTAAGCTGTAGAATGAGGAGCAATCCAGTAAATCAAAGAGTAAGCAGATTCAAGTTACATTTTCTTAGGTGCTTTGACTATGGATCTGCTCTTCAATTCTAGTTGGTTGCCGTAGATATATATGTAACCCAATCTAGATCAGCCAATGTGTATTTATATTATGTAATGGGCAGTGTTGTGTGATACACTGCTGTTACAGATTCTGTCCTGTCCCCTGTCTGTAAAGCCCTACTGTATTGTATTATATAATCCCAGAAAATCTTGGGTCTACGCCTGTCGGATTTGGAAGCTTTCCTTAATGTACAGTTGGCATTGGCGAGCTATTGAGCAGTGAACTGCATCTAATTTAAAAACAACAGCTCGTTCAACTCATACTTGTTTATCTGATTTTGAGTCTACAGTACAGTTAAGTTTAGCGAGAGACAGACCCTTTCGATCTGTGCTTGTCGCCTTTCCCGTTTTACTTGATAAAATACAGCAGGTTACTATATAGTTACGTTTATAATAACACTTATTTTCTATCAACCACTGTGCAAATAAGTGACTTTTAAACCCCCTTACTTGATAGTACTGCACTTTTTTTGGTTGGTACTGCATATGCTTTTTCACACACTGTCTCACTGGGCATGGGTCCCTGAGAATGACCTGTCTACTCAGGGGGGTTGTGAGTTTAGACTGCCTTGGGTTTGTTAATGAAAACTGCTATGTCTTTGCAGAGGACGTACAGGAGGGCGTTTCCTTATAAAAGTCAGCAGCGTTTATTTTTGGCAGACCTCTGAATAAACAGATACCTGCAAATGCTAAATGCAAAACGTCTTTCCCTGTTCCTTCCAGGTTGCTGACGGAGCACAGATAATCCCCTGCGTCCTGGGGCCCGACCCGGTCGAGACGCAGTGATGCGTTTCCCTTCAGTAACTGGGGCAGGTAAAGGCTGGTCCTGTTTCGGTAGCGCTGGCTCTGACTGTCGGCCTGATCCGAACCGTAGTAGAAGCTGTGCACCACCTCGTTGTCCTCACGCTGCCATGTTATCACCAGCTGATTCAGAGGGGAGTTGCCACTCGTGGGGTAACTGCATTCCAGAAACGCAGGCTCGCCATAGACAGCTATGTTGTGCTTTCTGGGGGCCTTGACCTCAAAGGCATCTGTAAAGAATTAGACAAATCTACTAAGCATAGAAAAGGGCAGAAAGATGCAGAATCCATTGGCCTTCTCTTTATAAGCTTGAGTTCTGTTCGTCAGCTCCCCCTATCATTGTGCAACTGTTTTTTTCTTGTACATTTGTGCTATTCTGCAGTAAAATGTGTTCAAAGCATAGCCAAGTGTAGCAAGGCATAGCAAAAGCACATTGACAAAGCACAGACAAGCATGGAGAATCACTATAAACTATGGTAAAGCAAAAAAACATTTAAATTACAATCAATGCACTGTAAAATTGTGGGTGGGGGAGCATGGACTTTAATAACATTATCACTGGCCCCTCTTTTATTGAGAATCTTTTAAATAGTTTTGAAAACATTTTCCTTGCTGTTTTATGGTACCTGGTATCTTTCGGTGTCTCCATGTTTTGGAACTCCAATACTGTCATTGTAATTTTTCTCTCAATCAGCCTTCATCTGGCTTTTAAACTTTCTTTGAGCTTGCCTGGAAAATCCTAAATCCCAGGATCTCCTCACTGTATCATGTGACAATAGGCCCTATAGTGCACTGTGCTGTAATGATCACGCACAACTTCTTAAAAAACATATGAATCACACTTCCTGTAATGACACCCTCTGTCTAGATATCTTGTGGGAGGCCTGTTCAGTCACAGCAATTCTGCAGACAGGCACAAAGCCAGGCAAAGGCAGATTCAGATAGAAATGATCTGCACTTTTGTAGCAAGGGGTATATAATGTTGCACTATGAAAAACAAGCAAATATACAAAACATTTTCAACAGAAGAAGAGTGTTGGGCAGCGATGATGCTAATGCTACACTGAAGCTGCACTACTTGTTTTAAAAGGTTAGGTATGTGGTAGTCCCTCTCATTACAACCCTGTAATCACATGGGAGGGGTGGAGAGGACTACAGACCTATACATGCAAACTCTGTAATTAAAGTCTATTTAAGTTGCTTACATGCCACTCTATATTATTTACACTTGGTTTATAATCCGAGGCCTTTGGTTCCTGGAAGTCATAAACAGAGATATATCTTATTTTTGTGTGACACAGTGGATTAAACAGATTTCTGTGTACTAAACAGGTTGATTAAGTTTCTGTCATTGCTGGGTGCATGGTTAATAAACCCATTTTTGGCATTGAAAACCAATGCGCAAACAAGAATGGCATTCAGCTGAATTTTTGGCATTGAAAACCAATGCGCAAACAAGAATGGCATTCAGATGAATTCCTAATTCATTCCTGCCCAGTCAAAGGGAGTCATTATGTAGGCGTATCAAATAATCTGCTCTTTGTTAACACGATGGTAGGTTCACTTCAGAGCAAAACCGGGACGGGACAACACCTGGAAAAATGTAATTATGTTACGAGTATAATTGAGCTTAACTATGTTCTCAAAATAACCTAACGCTACAGTAACAACTGGCGCATTCGCGTTTCCGATCCATTTGCCACCTGGACCGACTTGACAGCCAGTTGACATCGGTCTTTAACCTGCATCAGATCGAGATGAATCCAGTTCCAATATGGACTTCGCCAGTCTCAGTTAGGAGTCGGATGGCAGAACAATGGGATAACTGGAGGCTGGTGGTGAAACCACGATGCGGAGCATTCGATTATACGCGTAAACTGTACAGCTCAATTGTTATTGTGTGGGATAATCTTAACAACTGTTATTGAAATAGAGTTGGGCTCAAGTGACCACCACCAAACCCCTCAACAATGTTCATATATCGAACACATACAATGGTGGATTGCAGGATTCCTGTGCAAATATAAAAACGTCACCTGCTTCTTCAAAACACGCAATAACATGTTGTACTGGGTAGTAGATTTTATAAAGCTATCTAAGAGAAATTATGTCATCGGCATTCACTCCGCGATTAAGAATAAAGTAAAGAACCTTAATGATGTAAGGATAATTATTTAAAAAAAAGTCTTACCTGCCGTGAAAACGCTCAAGAAAAGCAGACTATTGAGAATCACAGCCATGCCGCATGAGATGTAGAGTAACATTCTTCTCTACCGGAACTGCCAAAGACAAAGAAGGAATGAATGAAAAGTCACCGCCTTTGTTTTTTGTTAAAAGCGATTTTGGAAAGACTGTTCCTTTTTAACTTCTAACATATGAGAGCGCACAAAAAAAGGAAATATTAAACCAGAAAAAACAAATGAAATAATATTTTCAAAACTACCTCGACAATGCTTAATTTAGACATGCTAAAAGAAACGTAATAAATCAAATGACATACTTTTCGATACAAGTCGTTTTCAGTGTCTACAATCAGTCGTTTAAAACCTGACGTCAATAAAATACCGTAGGAAAATGAAAAGAAAATAAATCTTGGCAAAAAACGACCCTGTTATAAAACACGAAACTGGCTAAAGAAGTTTAGGTAGTCTCTTCCATGCAGTTCTTCCTTCAAAAGGATTCCGTTCTTGTTATATCACTTATGATTCACTACCTCAGCCTATTTGACTCATTCTTCGTGTAACTGACTCAGTAAATTACTAAGTTGTACTCGGGCTGGTGAGACGTTGTTGCAGTACGTTTGTTTACATGACAACGTTTTCCGAAAACTAATGATTTTCTAAAAACGTCACTTTTCTGTGTTTACATGATTAACGATAGAAAGTCTAATTAGAATTCAACTGTATACATGGATTGAAGTTTTCTGAAAACGCAGAATATTTTCTCATGCAAAGTATAGTACCCCAAGTACGATTTGAACAGACCGGACATTTTTTCTGCGATAGAACGGAGACCAATCCAATAACAAGTGCTTTATCTAAGTGTCAGGTCTTAAATTCAAAGATTATCTTTTCAGAGTCCCCACAATGTGCAGTCAGCCTTCAACAGCTCATCCTGTTCTATATTATTACCAGTTTCTTTTGCAGACATTATTTTAAATTATCACGTCATTTTAAAGCTGGAAAACATGTGCTGCTTCAGTATGGGCTATTAACAAAATACATGCGGACAAATATGACTTTATCCCTAACTTAATATTATTATTATTTATTTCTTAGCAGACGCCCTTATCCAGGGTGACTTACAGTCGTAAACAAAAATATATTTCAAGACTCATAGTACAAGTATTAATACAATTAAGAGCAAGATAAAATACAATGACTTCGATTCTAGCAAGTACAAGTATATGACAAAATACGATTCAACGGAGCAAATGGATCCATGCAGACTGACTACAGATTATTATTATTTTCTCTGTTTTCTAAAACCACGTGCAGGAATGAAGGTCAGAGTTTGCACACGTGCAGTACGCGATCAGAATAAGTTTTCTGAAAAGTGTGTTTACATGATATACATTTGGTTCGTTTTTGGAATTGAATCGGACATTTCTAGGTGGTTTTCCAAAAACTGACCTAAGGAATATTCCGATCCATTTAACGAAAATTGTGTTTACATGACTTCTGATATCGGAATTAGTTTTGGGAAAACTTAGTTTTCCGAAAAATATCATAATTATGCTCATGTAAACGCATTTGACTGTGCAGCTGATGCAGAGTACACACACCCCAGTAAGTGGCCTTGGATAAAGGCATCTGCTAAATAATCTAATAGTAATTTGTTTTAGTCACATGAGCATGAGAATTCCGATATTTTTCGGAAAGTTAAGTTTTCTGAAAACTAATTCCGATATCAAAAGTCATGTGAACACGATTTTCTGAAAATGTATCGGAATATTCCGAAAGTCAGTTTTCGGAAAACAGCACCTAGACATTTCCAATTAAATACCGAAAACTAACAAAATGTATATCATGTAAACACACTTTTCGGAAAACTTATTCTGATCGCGTACTGCACGTGTGCAAACTTTGACCTTCATTCCTGCACGTGGTTTTAGAAAACAGAGAAAATAATAATAATCTGTAGTCAGTCTGCACGCATTCATTTGACTAGTTATGGATAAAGTAATATATTTGTTAAAGTCCGTATGTATTTGTTAATAGTCCATACTGAAGCAGCACATGTTTTCCAGCTTTAATTAAAATGAGGTGATAATTTAAAATAATGTCTGCAAAAGAAACTGGTAATATAGAACAGGATGAGCTGTTGGAAAGGCTGATTGCACATTGTGGGGACTCTGAATAGAGGTATAGGATAGTAATCTTTGAATTTAAGACCTGACACTTTGATAAAGCACTTGAGTTATTGGATTGGTCTCTGTTCTATTGCAGAAATGTCCGGTCTGTTCAAATCGTGCTATAGGCTACTGCGTACTTTGCATGCCAAAATATCCTGCGTTAGAATTCAATCCGTAAGCTGAATTCTAATTAGATTTTCTATCGTTAATCATGTAAACACAGAAAAGTGACGTTTTAAGAAAAACAGTTTTCGGGAAACATTAGTTTTCGGGAAACGCTTTGTCATGTAAACGTACTTGTTTTACAAACCCTTTGTTTATTTTCCGCACTGAACGGGGGCTGACGAGTGCCTATTCAAACGCCCATTCATTAAATCCTAACCCAAAAAACGCTGTTTTTACCAACAACATCGTTCAGAAATGTTAAATTGGCAAAGCGATGTGTCCTCGGTTTAAAGAAATAACGACGTACAGCTTTCTTACTGGTCAGAAGTGTTCCATCCAAACGCTTAGGGCTGAGGCAGGCTCATTTGTTTCGTAGGTGGTCGCTCAGAAGAGCATCCATGGCTTAAAGCATGCTGCAAATGAAATATGTAAATATTACTGCAAGTGCTAGGTGTCAAGGTGTCAAAGTAAAAGCTTGCAATATAGTCAACATGTACAACATATGCAATACAATCAACATGTGCACTGGCAGGTTGCATGGCCGTTGTGAAAGGGTTAATGAGAAGTTGCCTCCAGGGACAGAAAAAGCTGTAACTTGCACCTTTCGTAGCAATAAAGTATTCAACCAAGAAGTCTTATCAAACGCAGGCAATTTACAAACCGACTTCAAACTGCCATAGGAAACCAATGTACCACTAGAGGTCACTGTTGGCTAACAGAAAAACAACAGCATACACAGGCTCTGAAATTGCAAAACTGAAAGATACAGGCCTGTTGCTGTGCAAAAGACCCGGCCCACCTTCGAGTCGCAATACAACAACAAAACATCTTTAAAATATATATTTATTTATGAATGGAAATATGGACTCAGGATGTTGAATTTGGCCCTTACACAGCACATGATGCAAATATATTAAAATATCTTACTTTAAATGTGATTAAAAGTGCTCTGAAAACATATTACCTGAGCAGAATTTAATCTTGAATTTGAAAATATGTATGTATGCATTTTATTTTAAATAAGGATTCCCAATAGATTTCACCGAATAAGGGTAGACATGATGAATAACTTCATTTTGAACATTAGGAGCAGTTCACATTAAGCAGGTTATTTTTGCACATATTGGTGTTTGATTACAGGTGAATGTTATTATGCGGTCCACCCCTCAATGTCCCCCTTATTAAGTGCCCCCCCCCCCCCCCCCCCGGATAAAACTTTGGAAACCCCTGGTTTAGATCAACCACTGCAGGTCTTTAAAACAGCAACCAGAGTAAATGCATGTTAAGTGCATTACCACCTCCACCCTCTAGAGGCCAGTCCTGTGCCAATTCTCAACCGCTTCTTTTCTTTGTGAATGTGGTGCTCATGAGATATGATGGGCGATGGCAGCAGCTACAGTCAGACAAAACGCTGGAAGACACATGAGGACTTCTCCTTGCATCTCAATCCTGTCCTGAACTCCCCTTTGCCAGGGGAAGTTTTGCTTTGTAATTAAGCATGTTGTTGCATTGTAACTACACAACCATGTGTGCAATCACTGTGTTATTACAGTTTAGTTATGGACAGAATGCATTCTTCTCAACATGAACTTTTAACAAACTGGTATTAGGTAGCTTTGCAACTGAAGCGTAATGCTTGCAATTAATTGTTCTAGACAAGCTTAACCATTCCACATGACAACTGCAGAGCTACTGCATTGACCTTTCCATTTGGTGCCGTTTATCTCAAATAACACACTGTGTGAAAAATGGGCCGGGGTCATTCCTAATTATTTATCAGTCCTCTGAGAGCCACAAGCTCAAGTGTTAGAGACATAAAAGAACCCCCATACTGTATTTGTTCTTCAATAGGAAAGTAAACGTCGGTCAGGTGCTTACACACGCATGGTATTGACTTGTGTGCGGTTCTCTGAGTTAATCCCAAGTATGAAACATTTGCAACAAACAAGCAACAGAACCAGTCATTGAATAATTGACCTGTTAATACGCTTGGCCTTGCCAGCACTGTGCGGAGATCTCAAAATGAAAGCCAAGGGCAATTATCACGCAAGTAATGACTGCTGCTGGGGTTATTAATGCTAGCATGAACCGAAAAACTGTGTTTAAAAACAACTTTTTATTTCACTGGATTGCACATACTGTTAGTGAGAGCCATTCTTTAAAGAATAATGGAAGTTTGCTAACAACTCTCTTGGAACTGTGTAAAGCACAGGTGAATCACAAATCCATACTGTATGGTAAAGCTGAAAAATCAATTGCACAAGCATGGGAAATCCACTGTGAAATGCGACATTGTCATGCAAAATGATTGCAGTAAAATTGCATATAGTAAATGCTAAGTGTTATTTTTAAATCCTAGTAGGTGGTTAATAGCTCTAGAAGTAGCTTGCAAACCATGCATGAACTAACCATTAGCTTTCCTAGAATTCAATAGAAAATGATATGCATTTACAAACAGGGCTGTGTGTCTCATAAAACCGGAGGGTTGGGAAAATAATAATTAGCAGTATTAAGACTGCTCTTACAAATGAAGTTGAATTTGAAAGAATGAGTTGAGGATTTCTTCAGTTCTTCAGTTCAGTCAGGAATAATGTTGCCTATTATTTCATACAGAGGGACTCACATTGAAATTACTGGTGACTATTACAGAATGCTACCAGATAATAAACCTCAGAGGTTTTCCCATTCTTCAAGGTGACATCAAAACTCAAGCACTGCCATACAGAGCCTCTAAGGTAACAACTGGGAAAGTATATTAAATAATTTATAGCTTCCCAGATCACTTTAGTGTGGCCCATATTAGTGTGACCCTTTGACCTAGACCACACCCTCCCCCCCATTTGAAAATTGTGACCTCAGGTGACCATGTCATCTTAGGGAGGAGGGTGGATCTGATTGTCATTCTTCCTGTTTACTATGAATCAACCTTGTGCAAATGTGTGACCAAATGTGAGTCTCTACCCGACGTGTGAAATCTTTAAGACAGCAGAGGCTCATCCGTCAAGCTCTGCAGCGCTGTGATCAGATTCATTAATCGCTGTATCAGGTTTCACGCAGGACTCTGGCCTTTCAGCGCTTTGAAGAGGAGTTCCTGATTTATTAAAAAATAAAAGCGTTGAACCTTTTCATGCATGAGATCTTGATAGCTCCCTTAAAGCAGAAAGAGGCGAACTGTGATGCACAGATAAGATGCACACTCTTTCCTTGCCGATCACTGGACGTAGCGAAAGACAAATGAGATAGCTATTCGAGTGACGATTTGATCTGGTAGTGGCGGCTCCTAAAATATGCTTGATGTTTAAATGATTTGATCTAAGGTTAAAGTGAGTTCCCTGTCTGAACCACCGCTTTGCTTAATGAGTGGCAGCATGTAAAAAGGTTAGTTTCAAGTGCATACAAAAATGAAAGAAATTGGTTAATAGCATTGCCTTATAATAAAATACCTATCCACATCTGCATCCACTGTTTAATTAATGTGCCATGCTAGACCTTTGACATGAGTTTGTCTTCAGTTTTCTTGTAGTTTTTGTCTGATTGTAACACTTTTAAAAACAGTCAATAAAATGGAGATAAAGTGAGCTTTGGTATCATTAGTCTCTGCGGTACATCATTAATTCCTGAAAAAAAAAGTCCTGCACATTAACATCTCATTATCAGCCTCGCTCAAGCACAAAGAGAAGAGTGATCGGACTAGCTGTCAATTCTTGCTGTTTGAAAAATTAATTTCATACTTTCTTTTTTCCACTCTCTGAATTTCATCACGTGGAAAATGAACGTTTTAAAGTTCAGTGTTTTTTTTAGTTTTGCAACATTTTGTAAAAAAAAGTTGTATCCCTTTAAATAATGGTGAAGATTATGACCATCGAACAGAAAGCACTGTAATGCTGTCTGCTATGGTGTCTGTCTGCCCAGCACATTGCTTAGCTAGGAGCCCACACTTCCACTGACTAATCCTGATCATAAACCTAGGCTGGCTGCAAGCTGTGAGCAGTAAATGAGACAGCGGTGTATACGAACTGGGATATAGAGAGATCCTGGATTCCAATCTCAGCTCGGACGCGTGACCCCACAGGCAAAGCCATTCATCTTGCTGTGCTTCAGTCCCACCCAGCTGCGATCCTGGGTGCAAGCCAGACCTCATACTGCTGTACACGTGGCTGTAGATGAAGGGAGCGGGGGGGGGGGGGGGGGGGGGTTGTTTGTTTGAGGGTCAGTGACTTTTTTATTGCGCACAAATTCTATTTGTCCCTTGAAGAAATCAATTCTTTCATCAGTTGCGATGGAACTGCTTCTATTGATTTCTTTTAAGAGCAGAACGGCGACAAATGGTAAAAATGGTACACGGCCCATTTTTCTTTCTTATTTCACACAAAGCAACATGGGGTGCTGCCGTGATTGATTAGGCCTCATATTCCCCATTTATCTACCGGTTGCCATGGCTACCAGCCCAGTACTTCCAGAACTCCCATAGGGGACAATTATCCTTTCTCTGAAACTGTCCTAGCACCAGACTAACGACTACCTTTCTGGGGCCTTAAAATAGCTGGTAGCCTTTTTACTGAGGAGATGGCAACTGCCTTTTAATGGCTTTCTTTAATGGACCGCCTAAGTGAATTCCTTTAAGTGTCATAGTTATATTACACTGGAGACCGCTCTGAAGTGGGCTGCATTGTACTGACCTACAGCAGCCAGTGCTATAGGAGCAATGCTTACATAAGCACAATAAGCTTAAAAACTGCTGATTCGGAGAGGAGCTCCACAAACATCCAGGCTTCCAGGAGCCTCAACGCATCGAACGAATCCCCAACCTGAATCACAATCCTACCCCAGCCTTTTAAACTTAAACCGAAAGTCATTATCAGATTGCCAATTTGCTATTCGTTCCCCCAGCTGAACATTTAGTACTGGAATGAATGGGCAACCTGCAATGAATACAAGATCTAACTTATCGAATTCAATGCATTGTGTTTACCAGATCAATGCACTTCAGATTTCAGGTGACAACAACTGGGCTGAGAAACGGCAGATAATTCAATATTATAAAACTTTACGGTTCAGATAACTCCAGACGGCAATAAACCACAAATAAATATTGACCACCTTTGTTTTCTCTTCTTAGTGACGATAGCCAGTAGTGTGAAACTTGCAAATGAAGAGCTTTGATTTATCAGTATGTAACGCTCTGTGCCATACCTACACCCTATTGACAGTGTTATGACAGGTGTTCCTATTTTTTTGTCCAACCCCTGTAACTTATAGATATCTAATAATACATGGCCATGTGGGAGGTTGTATTTTATTTGATTGCTCAAAAAGAGAGGGGTATGACTGTTAGCAAGGTAGCTGTCCCATTCCTCCCTCCTGCAATCACTGTTCTTCAATGACACGCCCAATATCCTCGCTTAGATTCTGTGCAAAATCCTCTGCGGTTGCTCACAGGGAACTGGGAAGGGAAAAATAATTTCGGAACTGTCATTCAGTAACACTGTGTCCTATTCATAAAAATACACAACCCTCGGGACGTTTCAATTCACTATGCATTGTAATGGATCTCTGGTGGCTGACAATAATACAGACAATCGCAGGATAAGTAAAGATAGGTGATTAATGCCATCCAGTGCTGCAGAATGCTCTAATATAAACAGCAGGGGCTTACCACAAAACAAACTGATTGACAAAGATTTCCCGAGGTAATGTTTGCATACTTTTATAACTCATTTTGTACCGCTGTGTAATCCCTTGCACTATACAGTACTATAGAGGCTACAGAAGAAGGTGCTATGGTATGTTTACGCCTGTAAAAGGCTTGATCGTTGTTAGATGCCCCTTAGATTCCTGGTCTTGACTTGTATGCATGGGGCAGCAGTGTGGAGTAGTGGTTAGGGCTCTGGACTCTTGACCAGAGGGTCGTGGGTTCAATCCCACATAGGGGACACTGCTGCTGTACCCTTGAGCAAGGTACTTTACCTAGATTGCTCCAGTAAAAACCCAACTGTATAAATGGGTAATTGTATGTAAAAATAATGTGATATCTTGTAATAATTGTAAGTCGCCCTGGATAAGGGCGTCTGCTAATAAATAAATAATAATAATAATAATAATAATAATGGTCTAGTTCAGCGTTAGCACTGTTATAATGACTCCAAACTGCAGGTGATTCAACAGGGGCCTCTGGCATTATTTTCAGTCTTCGCCAAGCGGCAAGCCATGGCAGCTGAAAGACATTTCAATTGCTGTAACCCGTTTGTCATTTCCAAAGGCTAATTTAGCATTTACAATGTAGCTCGAGACTTATTCCTCACGGTGCGTTCTTCTTTGTATTATTTGATTAGATGTAATGCATGCTTTAATGCCCTTTCCCTGACGTGCAAGGAGAAGGACAATTCACTCCCCTTGACACACACACTGACCTCCTCTCAGCGAGATCGGTGTCTGGAGAGGATATAATACATTGTAATCAGCCCGGGCCGGCGAGCTATCTGCATACACTTCAGCTGTGTGTTCGACACCTTCTGATTATCAGTATTCAGCATCACACCACGAGAAACCTTCCAGGCTGCAGAGGATGCAAATATAAGAAGCCCTATGAATTGGCACTTTTATTTTGCAATTTTATTTGGCTGCTTCTGGCTGCAACCCACTGGAGCTCCTTCTTAAGCCCCATCCTCTACAAGACTTAACAGACAGGCCAGTTGCCACCTTTTTTTACACACTAAATTGAATGGTTAATGAATTGGACCTCCAATCGTGGCTCACAGTTTTCTCCATTCTATCCACATTCTGGCAAAGGAAATGTAAGTATTTTAAATCAAGGCTCTAACTCAACCCTTTGCTGGGTCCAGTTAATTTACACAAAAAAAAAAAACTCACACTATTAAACAAATATGAAGATACAAGATAAAGATAATACTGTTGTTGATGTAGCTGGTGAGATATTACACATAACCAGTACAAAATAGACTAACACAAAATAAACCACAAAAATAAACACTATTTACCAGTGAGGGATTTTCATCCTGTCAGAGCCAGTTTAAATTAAGTTTGGTTAATGCTCTGTTATCTAGTGTAGACCATCCCCACACATGTTATAAAATACACCTGTGACAGGTGGAGCCTGGGAGTGAGTTGTTATTTACTTGTCCTAGGTATATACGACAAAGCCCTCAAAATTAATGGAGTAGCGATTTCCAATGGGACCAATTTAACAATGACTAGTGCTGCCGCTGTTAAACCAGTCATTATAAAAGCAGAAGGCCAAGAGTCAGCAGAAGTAATTAAACATTACACTATTAGACTCCTGCCGCGGTTTCAATCAGCAGTCAGAGAGGGTGTGCTGTTCGCGTCTTGATTAAGTCTTCCAAACGACCTTGTGGGGTGAACTGTATTGAGGACAACAGGACAGGAAGCCGATTTCCTCTACAGATTTGGCAAGCTAGCTCCAGTGTTTAGCAGGGGAGGGTGGTGCTGGTTACTACAATAGATATCTGCCTGCATTACTGTAAATAGAAAGTTTTCAGTATCGTAAAAACTGGAGTAGTTTCCTTACCAAGGTTTATCGGAATTGGGCAAGTGGCCTATAGGGAGCGCTGCCTTGGTTGGGGAGGAAAAATCAGTCAGGGATAGTTCACATCACCACACTCTAGCGACCATTACTGGTCAGGAACCCAGATGTTTAGGTTCGGCGGGAGACAAGAGGTGTTTGTTTTGACTGCAGGCATGGAGGTCCCCCATTGAGCTTCATTTGTAGCAGGCTACTTTGTAATGTTTTTAGGAGCGTTTTTAACTGGCATCTACCTGTTGTTAAAATGTTCTCTTTAACTATATTGTTATGATAACTTACTCTAATTTTTTAACTTCAAAAATGAAGTTTAAATGTAATGTGTCAAATGACATAAACACAGCTGATTGTTTCAAAGAAAATTTAATTTTGTGCTTAATGGGTTAAGTAGGGATGCAGCTGTCTGGTGACATTCTAACTGGAGGCTGTGTGGTCCAGTGGTTAAAGACAAGGGCTTGTAACCAGGAGGTCCCCGGTTCAAATCCCACCTCAGCCACTGACTCATTGTGTGACCCTGAGCAAGTCACTTAACCTCCTTGTGCTCCGTCTTTCGGGTGAGACGTAATTGTAAGTGACTCTGCAGCTGATGCATAGTTCACACACCCTAGTCTCTGTAAGTCGCCTTGGATAAAGTCGTCTGCTAAATAAACAAATAATAATAATAATAACTGGGAACTGCAAATTAGGCAAATAAAAAATGCTTATTTGCAAGTTTATCATGTGGAATATGCCAAGCCCTTTGGCAGAGAGCCGGTAGGAGAAAAGGTGCCTCTATACAGAGGGATAACACTTTGTATGCACCAGGAGAAAGTATGAAACGCTTGAAATCCTGTGTTCGAGTACACCAGTTTGAACACACCAGTCTTAATAGCCAATTTACTTCAGTGGCAGGAAACTGATTAGCTGAATCTCAAAAGGGAGACAGCTGAATAAGGTCAGGCACGCTGTCCCAGAAATGAAATCCAATGGAGCACTGGCCTTGACATAGAGTGATAGTCAGGAGTTCATTTGTGTCGGATTGCACCAGATCCCTTTTTGTCTGACAGGTGAGAATTATACAGTTCCAACAATATCAACACCAACAATAAGGCACAAAACCAACAAGCAGAGGAAAACATGAAGCAGATCATGTATGAAAGCTTCTGTAAATCAGGGTCAGGACATCAGGTCTAGAAACAGCAATGCTATCACTCTTCCTTAATTATAAGATCTGATCCTTTGTGTTTACAGATGAACCCCTGGTGATAGTGACCGGTATAACAGGGTGTTTTGTCAGACACACATTTGGAGCAGGTTCAGGAGATGTATTAAGTATTGTAAATGCAGAGCTGTCTTTCCTTTCAATAAGAGACCCCTAGCAGTAATGCCCCTGCAGGACAGGATGTTGACCGGTTAATTCCGGTTTCACAAAAGTTTTTTTTGTTTGTTTTTGCATTGAAAACTGGAAAAAAGCATCTATATTACTCCCTGAGTGTCTGCAGTCATTTAAGGAGCTAAACTTCTTAGCCGCCCCTCCTCCCCTTTCCTGGAAACAGAAGTATCTCGTTAGCATTGACAGGCTCTTTATAGTTTAACCTCATTTGAATGTGCTTGATACCCGTGCGGTTAAAAGTAATGAATCGCTCCTCACTCACAGGCTCCAGTCGCCCGACTGACTCCAGCACTATGGATCCAGCACAGACGAGAACAAACTTCTTCTCGCCTCTCAGGGACCGAGACAAAGCGAGAGGGAGAGAGAGAGGGAGAGAGGGAGTGTCGGCTCAAACCTGTCAATGAGTTTGGTGATACTGAGCCGCAGATTGATCCTGGAAACACTGTTTAAAATAGAAAGCAGTTCATCAAGCGACTTGGCTGCCTTGTTAGTGGGCTTGGTGACACAGAACCCCAGGCGCCGTTCATCCCAGAGTAAAACAAGACAGGGGGCGTAACTTTGGTTTTTAAAAATGAGGGGACAGTTTCTGTAGCTGGGGCATAAAGTAATAAAATGCAAAAAATAAACGTTCATTTCATTCAGACTGGCGCCTTTGTGGTCCTGAAATCCCTCTTTGGAGGACAGTAGGGGGGGATTTCACAGCCACTCTACGACAATGAGATCCCAATGTTCATATAGAACATATTGATTTGAATGTGTAGCTAATAGAGCTTATTCACCTGACATGACCTGCTAAACTTGCATTTACAAATGAATGTGCATTTTAACATGGCGTACCATGCGGGTTTGCAGGGTAATAATAAGCACATTCTCTCCAATATACTGTAGGCAATTTTCTTTTGGACAAAAAAATGTCAGCAATAAGTAAATCATATTTATAGAGAAGTCAATGGGATGTGATCACAGGAGGTTATTGCACCTACTGTTGCAAGCCTAAATAAATACCTCATTTACGAACAGCTAACTTACCCATTCCTATTGCATTTCTTGTTCGACAACAGAAACTGAATTATAGAGGCAGACTGAACCCACAGCATTCAATACGGTACCCTGTAATTTCAGTCTTTGCTGCTGATCTCTGCGTCCTGTCTGTTCTGAATGCCACTTGTTTACATTTCTCCCTTTGCTCTGTTTTCCCAATCTATTTCCCCGCGTCGCTGGATGAAATTGTATATTTAATCTATACACCAAGGCTTTCAAAAGCCTGCTGTTATCTTCAGTATTTACAGTCACAAACAGTTGTTTCTTAAATGGTCTGCATTGTGCTGCGATGGCAATATTTTTAATGTGCTGCAAATGTATTTAATACAGGAGAGTTTCTGAGGACCGGCAGTTGATATAGTCTTATACATTATTAAGGATACGTTTAGTTTTTGAACCAGGAAACCTGGAAATGTTCCCTGTTGTAACCTATATATAAATCCAAGGACCATTGCTAGCAGTAAGCCCTGATTGTAAAATGAATTATTCAGATAGAGTTTAGGTTTTTGGCAAATTGCTTCTTGAATGTATCTGTCTTCAGATCTGAATTTGAAGCAAAATCTTTAAAAAAAACAGTGTATTGAGCCACATATATTCATAGGTATTAGAATCTGCCCTGAGGTTTGTTTTTAGTCACAAATCCATTGGGTTTAGCAACCGCAACTCAGTTTGTAGTATAGCAGGTACCCCAGTGGTCACAGAAAAGTGGAATTCAATTAAAACACTTCAAAATACGGATGCATGAACTACAAATAGTTTCACTGTTGTTACCTTGTACTAATATTTAAAAACATAAGAAAATCGAAGCTCGTCCAGTTCTTTGTATCTGATTGATCTCTGAACTTTGTCAAGCTGGGTCTTAAAGGGTCCCAGTGAATCTGCCTCAACAACATGACTAGGTAACCCATTCCATCCCGACTGCTCTCTATGTGAAGAAGAGCCTCCTTCAACAACATGACTAGGTAACCCATTCCATCCCGACTGCTCTCTATGTGAAGAAGAGCCTCCTTCAACAACATGACTAGTTAACCCATTCCATCCCGACTGCTCTCTATGTGAAGAGGTGTCTCCTCTCTGTCTATCTCCTCTTTAACACAGTGCGTTGTATATTTAATCAGTGTAGTCCCCTCAAGGATCGCCCAGCTGAACTGCAGCAACTTGTTTCCAATGCCGTCTCCATTCCTCTCACACAACAGGAGGTTAATTGACAGCCCAAGGTTGTGAGCGAGCAGTCAAGAGGGATTTGTATTAAACCAAGGCTCTCCTGCCTCTCGGCTCCAGAGTAATGGGAAGTCAATGGATTGCTATTGTTTCTTGGATGGCAAAAAGCACTTAGGAAAAATAATTAGTGAAAGACAGAAGAAGTAGGAGGAGGGAGGAAGGACCCCCATCCAACCACTCGGGCTGTTGGAAGACCACCCTGCTAAAAAAATAAAAGAGACCTGTCACCTGGGCAGGGGAAGTGATTTTCAAAAAGTTACCTGTCTAAAAAAAAGGACCATTACAGGTACGGGTATTACAAGTTACTGAAAAAATGTAATCAGATTACAATTGTGCGCTACATGTAATCTGTAATAATTTGGTTTTGTTGGTAAATTTTGACTCTTTAAAGCATCTTTACTTTCCTGCAAGTTTTGTTTTTATCATAGAGCAAGCTTATCTGCTGTCTGTCACAAATCAACAAATACCAATAGAATACCTCTGTCAAGAGTTACAGCAGCATTAACACCATCTCTTGAACTGGAACCGTGGGTTTCTTATGAAAGAAATATCTAACGCACAGCAGAAACAGCTACAGTATGCTGCAGTAGACGAAACAGTTTGCACAAAGAGAATAACGCATTTACCAGGAGCAAATGATACATTTCAAACTGGCACCAGGAAATTTAGCGGAAACCTTTCAGCTGAAAACGACGAACTTTTAATTGATCGCCAGACCCAAGGGCAGGCCAGGCGCTTGTTCCAATTATTCTCTCAAACTTGCAGATAAATTAGGAGGACACACTGTAAAAATGTCACTGCAGCTGTCAAAAATGTATGTTAACATTCTATACAGCCTTAATTTAAACCTACATTGAATGTCGCCATGTATTTTTTTAACAGAACCACCACCTTTCTGTATTTATTTATTCATTCTTTAAGCAGGAAAGCCCATTTGAGACCCAGGCCTCGTTTACAACAGTGTCCTGGAAAGAGGAAAGGAAACAGCCAGCAGTAATTTCACATCATTAAAAACAACATCACTCTAAAAGACAATGTCCCCGTACATTCAAGCTGGGATCAGAAACATTCACACTTTCATAATTCATGGAACCGACTCACTGAAATAAATAGCATCTTAGTCATTGTTTTATGTTTACATTTGTTTATACTATTCCATGCCATAGGGGGCGCTGTGACTAAATTGCTGCTCGACCAACACAGAACCTTCTCCAAGGCATTTGATAAGCAAGTGCAGGCTTAGATCATAAACTGTACTTAGATATATTTACATGTAATATCGAACCTTAGAATCATGCTGCAATGTTCATTGTTCCCTAAGATTCTATACAGAAACACGTACCCCTGTCAGCTATATTGCAATAAAGCTCACACCAAACCCTTTCTTATATTTTGGTAATATAAGGTTACACAGTTAGTTTTTCATTTCTCCCAGTCCCTCCAACACTACATTTTAAAGCAAGATGAATAAAGGGCAGGGTGTTTTTTTGTCTCTTCTGTTCTCTCTTCGCCTACATTGATAAGTTTGTTATTAGCTTTCAGCATGCTGTGTTTTAGCCATTGCTGCATCTGTAGAATTGGTTATTTTCAACAGTAAAGCCTCAGTAATCAGGTTTGTGTGCTGTGAGAGTAAAAACACCGGCCCCTGAGGATTACATTCAGGCAGGTTTTATTCCTTGTGTCTGTGCATGGGGCGAGCATTGCAGAATCTACAATGTAGTGCTCGTTTCAAAGCAAGGTTTGGCAGCTAGCCTTGCATTTGTGGTCATATAAAGTATTTGATTTATTTCTTTAAGGTCCTGTTATTGTCACTGTTCACATCATGTAGCCTCCTGTGCACCGTCATACTTATCAGAGGCCTTGTTAATAGTCCAGTTTGTTTGTACCCCCCAAATGGAGTTTTTAACTCCATGCTTTTACTGTGGGGAACTTTTATAAGGGTGCTTCTTACAATTGCAGGCATGCAGATATGGAACATGCAAAAAAATGTCTTTAACTCATGATTAGTAAGTGCATGCTATAAAGCGGACAGATCTGTGGATTTGATGCAGTATTTATCTGCCTTGCAATGACATGATGTGTATGGATGATGTGCTAATGCAATGCTGATAAATATTGCCTCCCATCCACTGAATTCATTGCATGAACTTATAATTCCTCTAATTGAATTAGAAAGTAGGTCGTGCTCAGCAATCCCTCATCAAACAACTTGCCGCTCTGTGGATTCAATTATACATTAAGACCTAGCTGTCAAAAACCTATCCAATTTTCCGCTAATAAGTCTAATTTCAGTATATTATCATTGCCTGGAGGGTTGCTTGGAGTTTTAGCGCATTACAGAACTTCATAATATGACGTCATCTGTCAGCTTTGGGTTCTTGAAAACTTGAATACTTCAGTTGTCTGAGCTGCGGAGGGGGTATAGTGGAGCCAGTCGTACGGACGCACCCTTTACATTTTTTCCATGTATCTGGAGAGCTGTTTATCCACTTGTCATGAAACTTGGTAACAACATTTTTTAGCATACGCTATTGAGAATATCAGATTCTGTGTGTCCGTGGCACCCGTTCCTTCAGTTTGCACAGAATAGTACAGAATAAGAATTAGCGGTGAAGTGCAATTTGATAAGCGATTCTCCATGCAACGATGAAATTGCCGTCTGCTTTATAAAGGAGCCGGGTTTTAAACTGGTCACGTGTTAAAGCTTTGTGAGCAGGGCTTCATTATCACTAACTGTAACGCCTGTATCACTCCCTTCAAAAGTGAACCGCATAACCGCATAACTGTTTTGATTAATTTAATCAAGAGTGTAGTTCATGATTTTCAGCTGTTTTAGAGAGGGTTTGTTCCTTTATTCTCATTAAAGCACTGCTTAACCCATAAGACAGTCCTTAGAAACGTTGTTTAAGTTGACTGTTTTAAGGAATGTTTGGTTAAGGTCTGTTGTTCTGAAGTTCATTTCGATTTATTAAATCGGGCTTGCATTTCACAAAACCTTTCCAACAGTTTTACCACATTTAACTTAAGAAGGAAAAAAGTCCTTAAAGTTTGTGAACAGGGCTTGGTATTTCTTCTTCTCTTCAAGGAGCAGAAGCCCTACTTGAGAAGGACCAAGCACTTTTTAATTTGAGAAACACTCTGGCATTCACAGTGCATTTAATGAACAGCTAATAAAATGATGTTTAATGAACAACTAATAAAATATTTTATTAAATGTCAATAGCCTTTTTAAATAGGCCTTAATACATTAATTATAAAGTATCTGTTTTTTGGGGTTTTTTTATGCAGTATGACATTGGCCCTTTAATACAATTTGCTAGTGATATCAAATATTTAATGACGTTCAAGGCTCCGTCCAGAATTTTAATGCATTTTTGTGATTAGGCTTTATTAAGATTTAATGGCTCGGTTTCTATGTCAGCCTGACTGCTGCCTCTGACTTTGTCTGACCATGCAAGACTGAAATGAAGAAGAAACCCTTTGTTTACAACATGGTGGGACTCAAGACTCGAAGTCTGCGACGTGCGAAACGATAGTCCAGCAGAGGCACTGCAGTTGCAATGGTTCTGTTTTCGTGTAACGGGCAGGGCTGTGTGATGCGTCACAGATTCTGTCCCCCAGTCGCTGAGATGAGATCAAGTTAAAAGCTCTACAACCACGAATGTAGGTGAGCCCGGCTCTCTTGCATTGTGGTTAAGATGCTCTCTTGCGGTGTATGGGGTTGCTGGTTTGTGTTCAGCCTCTGCCCTGTTACACAAGGAGGCAATGGTATCTCAATGGCAGCTGAGACATTGTTATACTTTGATACTTTCATACAATAGTATTGCAATGGTATGGAGGGTAACACACTGGTGAATCCATTGCTGGTCCATGCTACCATATCAGACAGTCTGCTAGTGCATCAGGTCCACTGTGCAATATCAGTTACAAATCCATTGTATTGCCATTGCAGGTGCTACTGTGGTATGCTAATGGTTTCTTCAAGGTAATGCACTTGTATTATAATGGTATCTCGAAGGGTTTAATGGTAACAATGGTATAATGATCCGTCGTACTTTAACTTCAATATACACAAATTAAATGTATGAATCAATGCAAAGACAGGATTGTGATCAGTTTTTACATTTGATAAATTTTTCTTTTTTCTCTTTTTGTTACAGTTCGTTATGTAGTTATTGTTTGAAAAAAAAAAAAAAAAAAAGTACGGGTCTCTATTTTGAAGCAAAATAAACAAACCCCATTGTGGTCAAGTGGAAACAAGAAACAATTCTAGCTAGGAGCAGCCAGGTTACTGTTATAGCTGTTAGAACTTTCGAATAAGGCATTCCTTTCTTCTTTCAAAACAGGGCTGGTATTGTTTGAATTGTGATCATGTCTTGTATGATATCTTATGAATTCGATCTGTGTACTGGATATGAAAGCGGCTGCCTTTGTGGTTGCAAAGTGTTGGACAGAGTTTGTCAAGCTGAGTTTAGGTCCCGCGTGGGTGAAAGGTTCTATAGAAATGCTAATTCCATTCTATTCCTTTGTCCTGCAGCAGTATCTGTCTGATAAAGACTCCAGCCCTTCTACACAAACTCTATCACCGTGATCGATGCACAATGCAGGAGGTTTCTTTTTCTTCTCCTCTGTACCTCTGTGTCCTCTCGAAAGAAAAGACTGCTCGCCATCTTGATAGAGCACAGTGAATTCTGATTATTGTTTCAAGAGGAATGTGCTGAAGAAAATGGGTGATCTTGGATTGGTCAAGAGTTTTGCCTGGGCTATTGAACAGTACCTCTCTGTACCTTTATTCAAATCTACTGCAGCATACTTTTGTTAAAATATAGCAAAGCTTAGTCAAATGTAGTGAGAGCAGTATAAAGCAAAAGCAAATATGGTAAAACACATTACTAAACAATACTACATGCACAAGACAGGGGCAGACCTCTTTGAAGATACATTTCAAGCAAACATCCTTCATTTTCAGCAGCTACACAACATTAATGAAGCGATTTATCAGGATAATAACATGCTGACAGCGTATTTGGTTTTCAACCTCATTAAAAAAAATTCCACTTTATTTGGTAAACCTCTAAAGAATACCCTCCCCCTCCTTGAAACCTCCTGGGACATGCCCCCAATGGAGCTGCCCATTATCATGCCAATCCCTGCATTCATAGCCCCCGCTTTGTTCCCTTCTAATGCCTCCCCTTCAGCAGCCTCTCCAGCCATTAACACCCCCCTCACATTCATCTAGTCATCCCCACGTCTTCTCCTCTACAGATTTTGTTCTTATTGATAAAGCAGTGTGATTAGAAACAATCAAATCAGTTAAACATTTAAAATAATACAAGAAGATGATCCCACAGGTTGGGTGCCTAATCAATTGATCTGAACAGTAGTGGATCACCGACACTGAGATGTGTGATCCAAGGTTATGGAAACTGTGTAAACATATGTAAAACATCAGGGAGGGTGCTATTTTAGTGATTTAAAGGGCAGCAATATTTAGATGAATTGAATGGACCCCACCCTGTTATATTGTCAAAAACTGTGATTAAATCACCCACAAGATCCTGTACAGTCAATCAGCTCCTTGGCAGAAATCCTGGCAATTTTGCTTTTTTTTATATCGACTGATTAAGAGATCTTCAGATTTTACCCGCAGTCGTATCACATGGTTTATTTGCATCAGATCTCAGATGTTAAGATCCAGGTCTAGAAAACAGGCTAAAGAAATCTGTAACTTTGGAGTCACGTACAAGTGCTGGGGGTGATGAGGTGGTGACGGTGCCTCAGCAGGGGTCAGACTCCACTCCAGTTCAATCAACAGTGCTCCCAGCGAGACGTTAAGCTGTGGTCATGAAGCCTTGATTAAACTATGCATTCTCCATAGTTTACATGTTTTTGTTTTTTTTTAAATATGCTTTACCATACCTCTCTGGGCTTTACAATGCACACCTATGCTTTGCCATTCTTTCAATATGCTTTGTTACACTTTCTATAAAGGCATGTCCTAAACTGGTATCTAGTATAAAACCCATTGCATCTCTCAGCAAACGCACTTCTCTGCAGAACTGGAATCCTAGAACTACCTCCGCTGTCATAAACAAGATGCACAACGTAACTGAAAAGCCTCCGACTAGACGCTGTTTACCTCTCCATTTAGCATTGATACAAATATTTGAAATTGGATATAAAAATGACAAAGATGTCATTTGTAATATTGAAATAACGCCGGGAGAGACAATCAGCCTCACTAATGGCAGCTTCTTGGCAGAACGACAATGAATTAAGAGCTTATGTTACTTATAGATTTTCCGTATTGATCTAAGTGCTGTTTTTAAGTAGCTCGGAGAGGTATACACGGGACAGGATGGGTTTGCGGTGTTCGGGAACTCTTATTGTGCAGAGGAGAGTCAAATGCAAAAATTGATCCTTAAGTTTATAAGCCACATTATACATAAAGAGTTCACATGTTCCCTGATCTGTTTGGCCTCCTGTTCTTTTCATTTAGTGATCTGCAGTAAGGGGTGTTGCTGGCTTGGCATGTACAACACAATCAATGCAGTTGAAGGACATGTGGGTTCAAATACGGCTTGGCTATACTGTGTCTTTTAGGATCTGTTAAGTAGTAAGGATGCAGTCCATTTCATTATAAACTGCTCAGGAACTTTCAGCCAATCAGAGCGCACGCTTTGCCTTCTGTATTCCCCGACACATCACAGTTGTTACCATGCTGTAATCTCTATATCAGCACATCAACATCATCTACATGATGATGACGTCAACATCATCTACATGATGATGTTATGTTAATGAGAGAGCAGAAAGCTTTGGTTATTACCCCTTTAAGACATGGATGACCATTGAATGCAGATTAATATTATCAGCCCCGCACCGCAAAAGCACTTAGGAAACATGTGTTGTGTTATTCGCTTGACTTGCTGTATGTCCATTCGACTGCGATGGACCTGCGTGTCACACCACTCACAGCAGGTCCATGGTCAGTGCGGAGCAAGGCACCCAGAGATATGACACTATGAAAAACAACAGCATTCTTCAATGCTATGCACTTCACCCAGGAGTTTATTTACTCATCCTCTAAAAGCATCTCTTAACTGGTCACAACAGGGAATTGGACTTCTTCAATATCAGGTCCTAGATTCTTATTGCCCACTGTCCGGTGCCATCAGGTTTCACTATCACAATCATTTTGTATTTTTACCATGCTTCTCCCCTATACTGTGCATACTGCTCCATACTTCCTTGCACTTTTTGTAATGCTTTTTCATGGTATACAGTCCAACGTCAAGGGTCTGCTAATAGAATAATCCACTGTGGACCAGGGGACATGATTTTAGAATTAAGGGAATGCATTTTTGTTTATGTATTATGTATATTTATGTATTTGCAGCAGCTCCTGTATATGCTTCAAGTTCTCCTCTGCTTGTGAGTCGTGGTTTCGTGCCTAGCCACTATTTAACATCATCTTCAGGTTTGAACAATAACAGTGGCGGGCCTGAGCGAGCGACGACACTGCTGTTGTTAAGAGTGCTAGTTTTTGTTAACGTTTTTACATTTTGGGTATAACATTTTGCTCATAGACGACGCATCCTAAAATATACCGCTACAGAACACTTTTGTCGTTCAATTCATGGAACAGGAAAGTGTCATTTCTTATTGTGCATGTTATGTTAATTTGCAAACAGAATAATTCTCACCTGTCAGACAAAAAGGTGCCGGATCTGTGATCCGGTGCGATCCAGCACATTAACTCGCGGTTACAACCGTATCCCAAAGGGTACTCTGGTGAGGTTTTTTGCGATTGTAAATGACTGCGCTCTATACGCCAGCATGCAAATGACCCGAGTCACTGTACTGAACTGCAAGAGGGATCTTGAACTACACTTTTATCAGAGGGTCCTTATTTACTCCATCAGGCTAGCGAATCCCAAATACAGCTGCAGTTAATACTGAAGAGCCCCTAACAGGCCTCTGCTGAGCACTCAGATAGAACTACAACACCCTTCGTTGATGGTTTACCATGATAAACTATACAGTGTCAGTCAGTCCACTGAGCAGCAACCTGGGAGAGCTGGCACCTTTCAAACAGAAGTGAAGGCCGTTGCTGGAATCCTGTCGGTCGCACATGTCTTGTGTTTTACCACTTGAAGTTACAGACACAATAAAAGTGGAACTATTTCTTTCCTAATGAAACGTGGAAGTGTTGCATTCTCTTCACAAGCTCACTGTTTTTGCTTCACCGTACCTGTTGTGATTTTCCATGGTTGCCTGAGCCTTACCATGCTTTACTAACACTTTGCTGTGCGTTTAGAACGCTATGCCACACTACCATGTTATAAAAGCAGCTGTGACCCTTTGAAAGGTTACCTTTTAATTCCAGTTGTGGAACCGGCTCTGCAAAAACACTAGCGCAGCAATCAGCAGGGACACTGCTCCCAGTCAGACAGACAGAGCTCCCTTTATCCCAGCTGCCTGTTTACACGAATGTCAGCCAGCCGATATGCATTTCAAAAGCCAGGTGCGGCACTACAGCGCTCAACACAAGATGTGTAGCACATGAGAATCAGACAAACCTACAAAGGCTTGGGTCTGATCTACAGCAGGAGCTGTGTGTGTGTGTGTGATGGCACAATCCCTGCTTTAATAAATCCTGGCTTTCTTTCTTTACCCGAAGGACCTCCCTGAGCGTTAGGCTAGTTGATAACAATGCCTTACAGTACAGTGCCAGGTGGCACTGAATATTCACTTGCCGATGGTTTAACTCTTAGCACTCGGCAAGGTTTATTCACAAAAGATCTTCAGTAATGCCTATACTTCTGTGCTGTGCTGTCACAATAGGACTATTGACTTCCCAACATTAAAGTAACTACTGTACCTCCTTTTAAGATTACTGCCCATGGAAAGCAAAGCTTTGAGGAAAGAAGCAGTCCCCATATAGGATTTCCACTGCAATCTGCTCCTGGGTGAATGTTTGAATTTCTATGTTCACAATTTAATGGGATTTAAATTGCCTATTTGAGGAATCGATTCCCAAGTCCTCTGTATATTCCTCTCTATATGTAACTATCCAGTTTGGAACTGAAATCAGGTTATGGTTTTAATGGGATTCAAGTGCACACAGAAGCATTGATCCCCCCTCCCACCCCCCGATTGAGTTTGGCATGTAGATTCTGTCCATTTCTTTTTCTGATTTGTAACAAACAATTACAAAACGATGTATGTTTTTATGCCTTGATTTTGAGCACAGAAGTTAATTCCACACTGAATGAGAGCAGGGAAGTTTGAAATAACACATCCTGCCGGTCTTGCGCTGGCAGACAAGACCGCAATTCGTTTTTTTTTTTTTGCTGGCTTGTTTGTTTTTGTTTGTTTGCTAGTTTGCTGGCTTCTTTCATGGCACACTTTCCTTAAATCCCTCATCTTTCTGTTAGCCAGTAACTCCATCCAACCGGGCTTGCGGCCAGGATTTGAAACCCGTCAGGTGCAACCGGCTCAACTCTTCAGATGAAGACCAAAGCAAGCAGTCTGTGTTCATGACATTCAGAATCAGCACTATGTTATGTTGTCTTTAAATGGCACTAGGGTTTTTTTTTTGAGGGTTCTGGTATTATTGCTTTCTTTATACTTTTTCAAGTGCAATAAACATCCTTCACTCTACTTTGCACTTTAAAGAAATATGAACAAACAAAGCGACATCCTATCCCAGGGAAGAGGGGGCTTCGAAATGGGGTATGTAAGTTCAACTTCATATCTATATAATGAATAGCAAGGTTTCAGAGTATTTTGGTGCCCAAAGGTACCTTCCATTAATTTAAATATTATTCCCTAACCAGCACACGATAAATGTTAATTATGATTCAATATTTAAAAGGTCTCTTAGAAAAATGTACCGCTCTATTATTGTGTGGTATTTTTGCAGTTTTCCCACGGCTATACTAATCCATTTACCATAGTTACCATTTTTATTCATATGCTTTACCATACCTTGAAATTCTTATCTATGCTTTACCATGCTTTCACTGTGCTTTATTACACTTTGCTATGCTTTTATTATAGGAAGCTTACATAAGGGGCTCTGGTCCATAGCCAAGACTACCTCCAGTTCTGAACCAATCAAGCTAGATGAAACTAAAAAGGGTGATGATAGAGGTCTTCAAGTATTCAGCAGTGGAAGTTGTCTGTTGAGGGCGGTCTCCAGACTCCAGGCTAAACCCACAGGAGGTCACACTGAAATTTAAATGAAGTTACATAAAGAGGGCATCACTACCTAGAAAATCTTTTTCTCTACTGTATGTATAATTGTTATTTTTTTATTTTAGACTAATGGTAACACATATGTCCAGTTTCTAAGATCCAGATTAGCACTAAGTCATGGACGCTGAATTGCTGGTTGGGGGCATTGGTCTTAGGGAGGAAAATCGGCTGGGTTCAGTCTTGCCAGGCGGGGTCTCGTCTCACGAGGGTTGAATAATTGTTTGCTCCAAAAAAAAAAAGAAAAAGCCTCACCTTTCCCCTTGCCCTTCCCTTATAAAAAGTTTCCTGTAGTAGAGGCACAGAAAATAAACCAGAGAGAATGCGCTGTAAAGCACAGAGAGCTATGGTAAAGCATATTAAAAAACATGGCAAAGCACGATAAACATATACGATATTGTGTCATGGTAAACGCATTACACAGCAGAACCATTTATATGACTTCCTACAACTTCTCTGTATGCAGCAGATGATTGATCAAGCAGTTCTCTAATGAAAAAGCCAGATAAAAAAAAGTGAAGAATTGGTCACCAATGCTAAATCTTTTCCAAATTCATTTTCATGGCAGATGAGGACATTTACAGCCTACTCCAGAAGGGCTGGAGAAGTAGCTGGCTGAGACACAGGCTGTAAAAAGAGAAAGCCGACTGCACACTGAATTATTTAGACTGTGTCATGGACCTAACTAAAGACTTATTAAGGTTGAAATACAACCTGGATCCAAAGTAAATTGCAAACGAGGATGTAAGTAATTATTTCTCGGTACAGCGTTTCCCACCTGAAATTGGATACAATAACTCTTTTTTTTCTTAACTTTTCCCTTTTTCTCTTAACGTTTGCCTCAACGTTTCTCTCAGTAGGCGGTTTGCTCGGAAATGCAAATGTACAAGCGGGGCTGAGAGAGTTCAACTTCAAAGGGGTTTTCAAAGTGTACAAGGCTGGCTTTTTCAATGAGGATGCTGAAATTAGTTTGCCGCTTAAGGCAGGAGTTGCTTCAGTGTTTTTGAAAACTGCATTTCAGATAAGGGCATGACTCTCCCTCTCACTCCATGAACTCCTTCACAAGACTCAATCCTTGAGGGAACGTTAGCCCTGCAGCTGGCATGCACCTACACAAGTTAAACCTGTCAGGTCTGGCGTCGAATCCTTCCACAGCATAGTGAGCGGAATCTGTTGGCCCAAGCCTCAGGTGGGCATGAGCCTACAAGAAAAAAAACATAAAACCCCACAAAACCACCACACAAATATGAGTCATAATGGGCAGCTTTTAATATAGAATATTGTTTTGTTATGAATATTGTATCGGTTTATAATACAAGCTGATATGCACTCAACGACAGGTCAGATCAGCTTCCTATGTGAAGCACAGATAGTTGAGCTAAAGCACAGTAAAAAAGCATGGTTAACCCTAGAACTGTTCCTGTTGGTCAAGAGCAGTGGGTGTGGATGATGGAGCTACAGCAGCTTCTTCTCAGTCCAGGTCACCCCGAGTCAAGGACACAAATAGCCCCATTCTCCCTCAGTCATCTGACATAACTCAGTCTATCGAATTGAACTCGAGTTGAATCGAGTTGAATTATGTCATCGCCAGACAGATTAGCATAAGCTGTCTTTTTTGTTTCCAGGCTGGAGGAAAAAAGTGTTGATAGAAATGATATTAATCACAAGGTTTTAATCTCACGCAAACATAGAAGAAATCGCTATGATTTTAAGAAGATTGGAGCATTTCTTTTTTCGTTCTATTTATGGACTGGTAGAAGAGTTACTCAGCGAGAAAATAAACTCCAGGTCTCATATGCAATCCCATTTTGCAGGAACATATTCCACTTAGTCAGGTAGACTTATGTTTTTGGCTGATACATACATTCATCAGCATTGAAAGAGTTTAAAAAACACCCACAATCCTCCAATGCATTTAATTTCCAGTCTCAGAAAGGCATTCTGTTATGAATCCATCAATAATCTGTTGAATGCTAAACCAGATGTCTTTCCTACTGCCTTTGGCTTATCAGTATCCCAGACTCCTGAGTTGGAATATCTAATCTGTACTTATGGCTAACGAATGGGGTTCGTACCTCATGTGACTCATCCTGCGTTCCACGCAGGGGTGCTTTCACTAGGTGAGTCCCTGGGGACCCCCTTGTTGTATCTTCTCATCTGACGATGCAAGTGTCCAGTGCACCCCTCTGTGTTGTGCCATTTTTACTTTCTGGATCCATAAACTTCAAAAGCCCTTAAACGAGTTTACAAGACCACCTGTGGTTCCAATGCATTTCCTATGCCTATCCATGCTTCTGTATACTGACCTCTCCACCCCCTCTGGGTTGAACCACCACCACAGGCTATACTCTGTGCTGGTCATCAAACAGTTAACAAAGCTACTGCCCTTTGAGTATACTGAAGACCTTCACATCATTATTAACAGCAGCTAACAGGGATCTGTATTTTTTATTCTGACAGTTTGTTTCATCGTATTTATAAAAGTTCTCTTCTAAGCTTCTTAATTGCACCCCCTCTGAATTCGATATTGGTTTGGAGAACAGATACAGATGGCCAGAGACGTTGTAGCAATCTGACAAGACTGAAAAAAAAAAGGTAAAGGTCTTTTTTTACGGGGGTGGAGACAGAAAACAAGCAGAACATCTTGCAGTTGTTAAAGATAACTGAACAAACCCAAGGAGGTGAAAATGGAATTACATTTCCAAGTGTCGGAGGAAGCACTGCGGGGGGGGGGGGGGGGGGGGGGGGGGGGGTCTATTGTATTTTGAGCAACACATTTTTTTTCTTCATTTCCAGAATAGCTGGGAGCTGTGAAAGAAGTGGATTACACACAGACCCCCCAATGGACTGATGAAGGAAAAAGAGAAAGAGGGATGACGGTATAAAATCAGATATTGCAGAGACAGACAATATTAACCTGCAGTGCCAAATGGTTTTGTGTACCTGTAATATATAGTTTGCTCTTGTAGGTTAGCAGGAGCGGCTGTATCCAAGACTGGCACAGACAAGGTGTGTCTAAATAAAAGCAAAATAATGATGCCAGTCTTGGCTTGAAAACAGTGCTATTCGCTGTCTTGAATTTTTGGAAAGAGATTCCTGAAAGCAATATTTTGTTAGCAACAGGAAATTATTCAAAATCAACACATAAAAGGTGGAAATGTTCAGCAAAGTATAAGACAACTGGGTTACTTATGCATTTTTAAAAACACCTTAATTGCCTAATATGTACAATGTATGTAGCTTGCCAGCTTGGTTCTCCTTGCGACAAGCATTGTGAAGAAAAAGTTTTGTGCTACAGAAGAGGGAATTAAGCCTTGAAGGAAGAACAGGCATTGGCCTGGCTCCAGAAACAGTGAAACATGAACCTGAGGCAAAAACTTCTCCAAATTGAATTCTACAGCTGTCTAGTGCTGTCCACCTTCCTTGTTTTGCTGAGAATGTGCAAGGTGTATGCTACTGTCATGCAAAAAACAACATAACATACAGCAAAAGCAACAGGGGACTTGTAAAAGAGGTGTTTTCAAAGTCTTTGTTAATTGCGCCCAAATTGTGTCCACTGAAGAGATCTTTGAGATCAGTAACCACTTACCACCTAAGCCTGCTTCAATCCCCAGCCCTGAGAGGCATACCGCTATATAATAACCACTCTGAATTCAAATCAAATTTATAATTAAAGATCAACCTAATGTTTTTTTTATTATTATTATTATTTTGCCTATACATCCCTCTGTGGACTGTCTGAGGGTTGGGTCTGTCCCCTACTGCCTGATTAAAATTGATCCAAGTTGTGGTCCTAATCGCAAGCAGACGCAGAAAGGGCAAACGGACAGGGCTGACATTAGCAAACTGCAGCTGCTAATTGCATTTCATTAATTTTTTAATGCACACAGTATAGTACATTAAATATGTATTAACAGGAAACATATATGCAGTAATACACTGGGCTTAGGTTAAATGACCCACACCCACACAAAAAGCAATGATAAAAACATAGTAATAATACAAGGCTTGACACAGACAGACCGACAGATAGGTGCAGGTTACTTGGTTTTCACCAGTGCAGTTTTAACAGCTATTTCTACTGAGATTGCAGCTGATCAAAGGGATTATTATATTAGCATTATGCAATGATCATTTGTAATAGTATAGACCTGCTATGGCTATTTAAACACACACACAGGCAAATCGTCACGGGCCAACTGCTCCGGGACCTCTGCTGAAAAAGCTATACACCACGGCTGTACAATAAAATAAATAAATAAATAAATAAATAAAGCAATGTTCCTCTTACTTACACTGTACATCTGCTTATAATAAGTGTTAATAATGACAAGGACCAGGTTCAATTACAGGTCAAGGTTTCTCAGCAATACATGGAAATAAATAAAGGGTAAAGTTAAGGTTGGGGCCAGGGTTAGGGGTAATAAAATGCAATGATATTTGGGTTTGTGTTCACAGCTGTGTAAATATCAAGGTATCATACATTATCTGCACCGCTGCTGTCCCCATAAGGAACATTCTCTTAAGTACACAGCAGCGGTGTAAATAATGCACGTTTCCTATAACGCATAGGCATAAACCTGTCGCAGTTTTAAATCTTTAATTTAATTCTAATTCTGAAGTCACCAGCAGATTGCAAAAAGTGCAACGAGAGATGTTATTCAAAGTGTGGGTGTTCCTGGTGTATTCTGAGTAGAAGAAAATAAAAATAAAAATAAAATAAATACCGTTTATCATAGAGGCTATTTGACACGGAACATTGCATAATGGGGTTCTTTTAAATGGAACGATTTTATTACAGACCGGGGAAAAAAATGATTTGAAATTATTATTTAATTTTAATGTGGGCGTGCATATTTTTAGCACCAAACTATTTTGCATACTGCCATGCTGTAGCGGAAGGGGAGGTTACAGAGATGTACAAAGCGTTCCTCCCACACTCTGACTTCAATGGGATTTATGCCAATTCCTCCATGTCAAGACGGACACTGGGATGTTTGATGATTTGCACAAAAGAAAAACTACCTTCCGCAAAAACCATGTTTTTATACGAATCAATGTCACTTACAACTGCCATTTGCAGATGGTTTTAACTCCATTTGAAATTATGACGTCTCTGCTGTTTAAAAAAAAAGAAATCACACACCCTTCAGTACCTTAGTGCCATCTATCGGGCAGGTTGCACCAGCTACTGAGCAACACGGTTATATATATATATATATATATATATATATATATATATATATATATATATATATATACTTATATATAGATAGATAGATAGATAGATAGATAGATAGATAGATAGATAGATAGATAGATAGATAGTATGAATTCACTGCGATAAAACTAAACGATTACTTGAACAACAACAAAATAAACATATTGTTGATTATCCATTTCCTTAAGATAAACCGTCATCTGCCAATACTGCAACACTAATGCCGCCAGAATGTTATTTAAACATATCATTTTTTTTTAACTAATCCATTAATTCATGTGTTTGCCAATAGTGTACGAGGGATTGATTATAAAGTGCAACAAACTAGTCCTTTTTCTTATGCACCTATCTTTTCACAACCGGTCTTGTCTTTACCAATGGCATTTTGATACATTGTTCAAGAAAATGCTACATATATTTCATATATTTTAATTCTCGTTGATATGACGTATCTTTATTTTTTGCAATACGGAGATACAATTGTATAGTTTAATGTTTTGTCCTGTGCCTTTAAGAAATAAGAAACGAGGGCGGGGCGCCCACCCGTGTGACCTCATATCCGCTCTGTCTCTTCTTTCTCATCAGTCGTAAGCTTTTTGTTCTCACTCGGATTCCATTTCCAGACAGCAAGGACGGACGGAAGGAAGGAGAGAGGGAGACATTACCAACCGACAACAGCTTATTAACTACGACAGAGCTTTCCCCACCTTGTAACGAATCGAAAACCTTGAAACCCCCCCGCGACAAGAGTCGAGAAATACGTTCTTAACAGTTTTTCAAGAGTTTGTATTCAAAAACAAACACAAAATGGAGCCCGAAAGCAAATACTTGCCCGAGCTGCTGGCGGAGAAAGATAGTTTGGACTCGTCTTTTACTCACGCGATGAAACTCATATCTGCAGGTAAGCTTGTTCTCTCAAAGGGGTTCCGTCTTAACGTTGTTTTAAATCTGTATTTGGTTAATGGTTGTGGCGTTTTAATGCATAGGCGGCGCCGAATCAACTGCTGTGGAAGAAAGTGAGACCGAGGCGTCTGCACAAAGAGGTGCGCCGACTTACGAGGCCCGACTTTGTTGAATGTTTCTGTTTTTTCTTTCCTCGGTCCAGACTTCTGGTAATACGTATGGTTCAGCTACATAATTCGGTACTGTTATCCTTACATTTTACAAGTGTTTGTTTTTATTTTTTTTTTATCAAAATGCGATGGAACAACCGCGTTTTTTGTTTATCTGCTTCAAACTTTCACAAAGCGAAACTGCAACGTGAACGAAACGCAAGCATGCCAGAACCTTCTGAATGTAAAACGAATGCCTCTTCGTGTGTCCAAACACCAGCAACATCTCTAAACAATTTGAATTTAAAAGACCTTTTTTGAGAAATAGATATCGTCTAAAAATAGATATCGCTGTATTAGACGGCGTTTCAGTTTAACCACGAGGCTTATGAATGGCGGCTGCGTGTACCACGTTGTACGAATGGCTTACACTTACAGTTGCACTCAAACGTGTTTTTTTTAATGTAGATTTTTTGTTTACTTTCCGAAATAGTATATTGGAACAGGTAAACTACAGACCAAGCTTGCACAATACATTTCAGTTTACTTTTTATGCAATTAAATCCTGGATTATTTCCTTTAACATGTAATAAATTAATCGACATGCATGAAATGCACGAATAAGGAGAAACCGTGGTTATCGTGTAATACGCCAAATAAGAGCTGATATGTAACTTTACTACGACTATATATGCAACAATTAAACGATTTGCATCGACTAATTAAGTCTCTTTTAATAATCTCATAGTCGCCGTTGCAGTAAATTTATCTGTATAGTTTAGGGAAATTGTATGCATTATTGTTGCATAAACAAGACAGTCATATTTTTCGTCTACTATGACAAATGAATGTACTTTTTATTATAAAGGTCGTGAATAAGAGTTACGGAGTCTTTTGGTGCGCATTGGACTTGGTTAATTGCACGCTCGGGCGGGCTGGCGAATTAGCATGTTCAAAGTCTATTACTGTACTGTAACTGCGGATTCTGCTGGTAAAAGCGAGTGTGGGCTCTAAGGCGCTATCTTTGGAGGAGGTTCTTAATTTTATTGCAGATTAACTTTAGCATTTTGTGTATGCATATCTCACATTGTGAAACCTCTCGCCCACATACCCCCTGCTTTTTATTGTCATTTTGTAAGCAGTTTTCACACGCTCACTGCAGCAGCACTCCACGGGCAGGGTTGTATGATCGTACTGCTCTGCTGGTATATTGCCTGAGTGGGAAGCAAACTATTTTGAGATTAGTTGATTCTGGTTGCCGTCCAACCATTCAAACAAAGGGGAATGCATATTACGATTCTGTTGTGTGCTTTTTATTTTCTTGAGATTCATGCGAGTGGCCATTGTGTACATAATCTAGTCCTCTTGCCAGCAGTGGTGCAGTAGCTGTCCGCTGTGTTGGTAAACTTTGATTAAGTACAGTCAGCAATGTCTTGTGCTCACTTAATGTAAACGTGGCATCCACAGACTGGCGGGGGTACACTTATTTATTTGCAGCATTTTTAGAACTAGACTACTGTTTTAAATGTTACCTCCTATCCACAACTCTTGCTGAATCAAAAATCTTAAAACCTTTCATTTGACGTAGGTGATCTGTTTCTTGTAGAGAGAGAAATTGGCTTTTGAAAGTATACATTTCCTCTGTACTTTTATGTTAGCAGAAGCTTGACAATTGGCCAGAACATAAAATCTTGCATCTGTTTCAAATTAAACGAACAAGCCTCCTGCAGTGAAAGTGTCACTCTACTGTTGTGAATATAGTTTAATGCTTTCCAACAAACTGTTCATATTGTTGGGAGATCCGATACTGTTGAAAAGATTATCAATATTGTTGTGTACGAAACAGCAGACCCCATCTGATGCATGCAGTTGGCAGGTCAGCTTGCAACCACTGACCACAAAGCAATGTGCCATCCTGCTAATAAATGGGTAATTGGGAGCCTAAAGTATAAGGGGAAGGGTGGTATAAGATCTGGATAATTGCAAAATGCTCGGGTGTAGCTATTTTAAAATAAGTACTTTATCCACTCCAGGTTCTGCTTAAGATGTTAAATTAAATTACAAATCCCTGCACCTTCTCCCTCTTAAATTTACTTACTGCTGAGTTTTGAAGAGTCTTAATGGCACTAAATGCAGCCTCCAAGATGCTGGCTTTTGTAGCAGTCTGTATGTGCGCTGCAGTTGGTAAAGAGCTCTGTTGGTGTAAACCCCTCCCCTGCTGGGCCTGTTCAGATTTTTTTTTTATTGCTGGAGATTCAACTTTCCCTTTTGTCACTGCTGGAGTTACAGCCATCTTAGTGACTGCTGTGAGGTCCTTTTTGATTTTTAGCAATCCGAATGCATTGCTTTTTTTTCTCTGCATCTGAGTGGAAAGTCTAAAAAACATCAATAAAATAAACTTTCCACCTTGTGACTGCAGGACCAGATTCGACAAGCTTGCCACAGACAATTTTAATGAAACTGCTGTTATGAGATGCCAGTTTAGCGCTGGTTGTTGTAGATCATTTTAATTGACTTTCTACCCTTAGACAGCATTTCTCACTGGGTGGTGCTTGGTTTTTAAATACCAGAGGAATTGCCTCCCTGTTACGGCTTGTGCATATTTATCAGTATTTGTGCATGACTTCAATCGCCATACATTACTGAACCTCAACTGCAGGCTGCAGCAGTGAGTGGGAAAACAAGTTCAGGGCATGAGATTATGAATCGGTATGGGTAATGTGCCTGGTGGATGCTGGGTGTAAAGGTGGGTTAAAGCCATCCTCCTGGATTAGGATTTCATTCTTTTGGGCAGATGTTTACAGGCTCTTTTTTGAGACCAGTATCTGCTTTCAGTTTCCAGGTCTTGTATCCCTATTGGATTTCACTCTGTCATTTGAAAAATGCCATTGTGACAATCTGGATTATAGTGTTTTTTATTCTCCCTTGCCTTTGATAAAAACCTAATGTTATGTCTGGTTTTCAAATGCTGAAATAAAGTAAGCCTAAATAACTGGTCAAACGCTATTTTGCATGCTGTTGTGCTTATTTCTCAGTAGCAGGTTTTGCTCCTGCATTGGGATGCCTGTGGCTTTGTTTTTGTTTGTTTATAACTGTTCAGTTGTTGCAGGAGAGTAACCTTGTTTATGGTTGTCAATCCTGCATCTTGCTGAGCAATGCTCATATTCTGACGCTTGATTTATTAGTAGTGTACCAGGTTTGATTTGTAGGACTCTGTCCGTGTTACTGTTCTGCAAGTCAACAGCTGCATTTAGTGCTGGAAGCTTTTAAGACCCAAATTTATTCAAAGAAGGAATTACAATCTGGGTGTTGAACAATGTTATTGCGTATTTAAGTTCACCATCTTGCTTGATTGCATGCTATTGGTAATGGCATTTACACAGTGAAGCTGATGCATGCGTTTCTTTTTCTTTAGAAATTGAAAGGATTCAAAAAGGGGAGCCAAAGAAAGAGGAAGAAGACTCCTATCTGGACCTTTTTGCACACAAGAACCTCAAACTGAAAGAGAGAGTCCTTATTCCAGTGAAACTATACCCAAAGGTGAGCAGAACCGAACATGTTAAATTACGTGCAAAAAATCCTCTCATCCCAGCAAAGGATCTTCCACCCTGTGTGTGGAACGTAATCCTTCATAATAATAATAAAAAAAAAATTCTACAGACTGCATATTGTGATCCCACATGAGTCTGCTTAGACTGGAGTAATGCCTTATTTTAAAACAAACCTGAAAGGTAGTTTTTGTTTTGTTTGTGCTGGCTGGGTACTGAGGTATCTGGTGGTGGTCTCGGCTAAGCGGATCGCTCTTGTACTCCAGTTAAGCAGTTTCACATGTTGTGTTTTTATAGATAGATAGATTATACAAACTTTTGTTTTGCATGAAATCTTAAACGGGGAATTCTCCCAACAGCCAGACTTACCTTCTGTGTTCTGTAAGCCTAGTCTGCCTGCTGTTGAGGTCATTGACTGGGAAGGGTCACAGCTGTACAGCAGAGCGGCCAAATTATTATTTTTTAATGTATTTAATTGAATATAAAAGGACAGCCTTCTTTGAATTGCTGTGCTGGAAGGGACTAAGCGTGTACAAATGCTAGAAAAAGGGTTAGGGGCTTAAATGGAAGCCTTGAGTCCTTGCAACTTCCGAGCATCACTATTGACGTGCCTTGAGTCCACTTAATCATCTCATCGATCTGAGCTGCAAATGTGGATGCAATTCTGGAGCGTGCCAAGGATGCAATATCTGCTCAAGTTAAAGACCCAGTGACATCTGTGGTTGTCTCTTTGCCTGCTTTTTGTAGTGCTTGTGATTAACTGCTGCCTTTGTTCTGCCAGAATTAAACTGCAGAGTGTATGTGTATAGATAGAGGCAAGTGGTGGGGGAAGAGTGATAGTGACTCATCCAGTGCTGAAACCAATCTTAAGCTAAATGTACCTTCAGAAACTAAGGGTTGTGGGCTTAAATATTTACATCTTGCATGTCTTTTTGCAGTTTAACTTTGTGGGAAAAATCCTGGGACCCCAAGGAAACACAATCAAGAGACTTCAGGAAGAAACTGGAGCAAAGATTTCAGTTCTTGGGAAAGGATCAATGAGGGACAAAGCAAAGGTATGGCTATCCAATGGCTTATTTTAAAAGTGCCTTCAATGAACAGAACTTTGGACAATACTAATTCAATTGGTATTTAGTATGGGGCTCAGAATATTCAGAAATAACATGTAGCCAATACATTGAGTAGTTTTTCACCTGTACCCCCTTTGATACTTAATGAGCAAATTGATTGGATTTGCTGATGAAATTGACCTAATCTCTTGGTAATTCTAAGTATTAAATGAGAACTATGGGGGCTCCCGAGTGGCGCACCCAGTAAAGGCGCTCTGCGCGGAGTGCAGGATGTGCCCTATAGCCTGGAGATCGCAGGTTCGAATCCAGGCTATGTCACAGCCGACCGTGACCGGGAGCACAATTGGCTGAGCGCTGCCCGGGTAGGGAGGGCTTAGGTCGGCAGGGGAATCCACGGCTCACCGCGCATCATTGACCCCTGTGGCCGATAGGGCGCCTGTGGTTCTGCAGTAGAGCCGCCAGATCTGTGTTGTCCTCCGGCACTATAGGTCTGGTGGCATTTCTGTGGATCTGCAGGGCGAAAAATGACGGCTTGGCAGGAGCACGTTTTGGAGGACGCGTGTTCCAGCCTCCGTTTCCCGAGTCGGCGGGGGGGTTGCGAGCAGTGAACCGAGGATACAGATAATTGTGCGTGCTAAATTGGGGTGAAAACCGGGGTAAAATAATTGGCGACTAAATTTAAAAAAAAAAGAGAGAACTATAGCTCTGCCTAAAATACTGCAACCCATGTCCACAGCAAAACAATGTAAATGCAATTTGATGTGCGAATACTTCTAGTTCTCATATGCATCCCACACGTATTGGGTACAAAACTAATCGCACTGAAATTCTGTTTTGCAGGAGGAAGGTCTACGAAAAGGTGGCGAACCGAAATACGCCCATTTGAGCATGGAGCTGCATGTATTTCTTGAAGTTTTTGCTCCAGCACCTGAAGCCTATTCACGCATGGCCCATGCGATGGAGGAGGTGAAGAAGTTCTTGATTCCTGTAAGTATTGAATCTGTAGATGCCTTTTTAGTGTAGTCTATTACCTGAGCTCATCTAATGGGCAAGGGCTCCTCCTAGCACACGGCCCTATCAAAATATAACCCACCCCGACACACAATTTCTTGAATTCAGTCTCACCAATCTGTCTTGCACCCACCATTCCTGTATTGACGACCTCCTTATGGGTTCTCCAATTCCTAAAGGGAGATGTGCTACTGAACTGTTATAGCTGCAGACTCCCACGCTCGCTAAGTATTTTTTATTTATGAAAGCATGTTTTAGGTTTGCTTCAGTTTTTTGCAGGAGTAGAAGGTTGTAAAGTACATCATTAATCTTTTTAGGTTTGGAAGCAAAACTGAGTGCCGCCCCCCTCCATATGTCAAACTAAATCTCTTATTGTACAATGACTATTCCAATTCTAGGGTGGACACAGGCTATCTTCACTTCCTGCTCTGCGTTGAATTTGTACAGCCATGTTTAGCCTGCGATCAGCCTTTGTAAAACATGTTGATATCCTAGTTTTAACCTTGATGCAAAAAGCTTGCAGGATATATACATGTTTTCCACGCTAGTATCCTGGCAGTCTTCCGTAGTGTTTACATCTGGCTGAATGCTTTCATTTTAAGCTCAAAGCATTAAGGGATTATTTTGCAGTACCAGATGGGGCTGTCTTGTCTGCAAGAGGAGACGTGTATGAAAAACACGGCTGAATTTGTGCTTATGAACAGCAATATGTACACTGAGCATATCTTTACTACCTTCCAGTTAACCTTGAAACAAATGGGGGGGTATTTGCAGCATGACTAATTGAATGAAATGTTTAATGCAGTGCGTCATCAAATGTTTTTTGCACTGGTAGATAAAGGATGTGCAAGTTTCTTTCAATATTGAAACATACTGTAGCTGTCTAGGGGAGGGAGGCTGGGGTGTAGACTGCACCCTAGTTTGAATTATTGGACTGCAGATAAGCATTACAAACCATTATCTCTGCTCACCGAGGGGATAAACCTTTTCTTTACATTGTGGTCCAAAAATACATGGACAGATTCTATCAAAGACTATTTTTATATACAGTTCTAAATAAGTCCATAATGAAGGTGCTGCTCTTTCTTTTTAATATGAAGCAGGAAATGATGGACGATATCTGCCAGGAGCAGTTCATGGAGATGAGCTACCTGAATGGAGGACAGGAGCCTGGCTCCCGAGGGAGAGGAGGGCCCCCTGGGAGGGGTCGTGGAGCTCCACCCCTACAAGCAGCTGGTGGCAGGTAACGTTGGGATTTATTGTTCCCTTTAGCCAACCTTTTATCTAATTGAATTCTTTGCGCCCTAATGTCTCTTGCAATCAACTGTTTTGTTTGTACTCTTTGAACAGTAAATTGTAGTTAGTTCCAACACACACTCAAAGTGGCTGGTAAGGATTTTCTTTTAGTCTTGAAGTGTCTCTGTTGCTGTTTGGTTTTACTTACCACTATCTCTGTTTTTTTGTTTTCCAGGGGACGTGGCATGCCACCGCGTGGAGGTGCCCCGCGAGGTGGTCCACCCAGGGGTGGCTCTGTTAGAGGAGGGCCCTCTGGTCGTGGGGGACCCCCAGCCCAATCCCCCAGGGGAGGGGCTCCAGCATCCCGGGCTAGGCCTCCTGCTCCAGGTGTGCAGAGAATGTCTGCCCCTCATCCACCTGCTCCAGAGCCCTACGAAGAATATGTAAGATTTATGAAGATCTATTTGTTATATTCTGTCACTCATTATAAATTGGTACAACAGTGTTGCCTTGAGCTACGAAGCGACTTAGACATATGACTTCTCTAAATAGATATAGATGTTCATATTCTGTTGGTCTAAAAACAAAATCAAATGCAAACTATTTATTTTAGCGCTAAAAGTAATTGTACTTTATTTATTTTTTTCCCTCCCATTGTAGGCATATGAAGATAGCTATGCGGAACCAAGTTATGAGACCTATGAGAATTATTACACCCAACCCCAGGCGTAAGTAAAGGCTAATGCCTGTTTTTACAATCCATTTTTGGAGTAATTTACTGAGCAGCATGAATGACAATTGTGCTTTTGCCGCACTTTGGACAATGTGAAATGTCCATTATAATACAACACTTTAAATAGTTTATACTGTAACCTAAGCTTTTTCTGAGATGCCCGAGTGCTTTTATTTGATAACTTTGAAATGCTCTCAGGTTATTCTCTAAGTACCTGAATACATTTGTTGCTATGATGGCAGGTGACCTTATCATTGTAGCTTGTAGTTTCACTTTTGGGGGATGGGTGGACTTTTTTTTAGCATATCCAGTATTTAATGTTCGTTTTGGAGTAATCATTGAATAATTGTTGTTTCAGGGATACAGAGTATTATGACTACGGGCACGGGGAGGCCCAGGATGCTTACGAACCATATGGTAAGGTGGCTGTCTTGAAAGTTGAACCCTTTTCTGCTTTGCTTTTTAACTTGCTTTTAAAGGAACAGAAGTAAATTGAGGCTGCATTAAGGGGGTCCAGTTTACATTTCCTGGGTGTTCAAGATCCAGAGCATGTGGTAATTCAATCCCCACCCTTATCTTTATGTAAAACAAAGGTACTATTTTTAGAGGCGGTTGCATGGCTGAAAACCCACGCAACTTATTAATGCTAAGTCTTCAGATGCGTTCATTTTGTTGTGGTTGTACACTGGAGTAGGGGTGGCTTAATGAGACAGGTCAGTTTTCTCTTTTTATGGCTGTAAAAAGCTATTGTAAACTATGAAAGAGGGTATTGGAACTGTAAGTGTGCACCTCCTGACTAGCACGCTTAATATTACACAATTGTCTACTTGCTGATTGAGCTGAGCTATTAACTATCCCTGTTTTTGTGTTTTAGGTCAGGATGACTGGAATGGAACAAGAGCATCCATGAAGGCGCCCCCAACCAGGCCAGTGAAGGGTGCTTACAGAGAGCATCCCTATGGTCGATACTGAAAGAGGAAATTTAAAGAGCAGCAATTTGAATAAGAGCATTGCTCACTGATTTCTTCTGTCTCCTGTGGCCACTGTCGCTTTACCTACAGACAAAAGTAATTGTCCGTTTGTTTTCTACTCTGTGGACTTATGTATGCATTGAAACGTATTCAAACAATCTTAGCAGTTAGGCAACACAGCTAAACTTTTGTTAGTTTTTTTTTTCATTTATACACCTTGACAGTTTTGTTAAATTTAAGTACCCTATTAAAAAATAAATAAAATGCTTGAATTAAGAAATCTAGATTGATAAAATGAATGATTTGCTTACGACTGTAGTTTAACATCCTGTAAGTTTGTGAAGGTTATGTTTTTTTTTTTTTAAATTTTTTAGATTTTATTTTGTTTTGCTTTTTAAATGAATTCGTGCTTAAAATTGCAGTTGCAGATTCCCATTTAGGCTACATTTCAAAATTCTGTTTAATTAAAAAAAAAAAAGTGAAAAAATATGTACAAAAACATAACCATTAAATTAATCATTTTCTACTTTAAAAGTGAAGTATATAATATAGGCAACTTGGATTACCTAAAAGACAATTGCAAGAATCTTTTAAATTTTCCAGCCAATGCTGTCCTAAGAACTTCATTTTAAATAGTTTCTTAAAAGATGTTAATTTAAAGTTTAGGAATCATATCTTTTTTGGATTAAGAGTTTTGAAATATAGTCCCAGTAGACCCTGTTGCGATGTCCTGACTGTTGAGAAATTGTTACCTCAATACTTGAACAAGTTAAAGTAACAGATCACTGCTAATGGTAAATCTTCATACAGCTATGCAGTTGTCAAAAGTACTGATTTTGGCGAGAGTTGGATTAAAAAGCACACATGTGAAATCCCTGAATTTGCATCAGTCTGAAGGATTGACACATCCCCACAGGGTCTACAGATGCTTACAAAAAAGGGACACTGCAGCTAAACCCCGAAACTATGTATATACTTTAAACTTCAAATAAGAACTGTATTTTGCCATTAAAGTTGTACTTTCTCCATAAAATGCATAATGTTCCTTGTGTAAGCTTGCCTAAATAGGTAACTAAATATCTGTCCAAAAATGTTTTTGCAGCAGTTTGTCAATAAAGTTTAGTCTTTTTTTTTTATCAAACTATAAACTTGTTACTTTCTGTTTTTATCGTAAAATAATGTTGTTAAATAACTTTAAATAACAATCAAAGTTAATGGTTCATCAAATCTGAGTTTTTTTTGTTTGTTTTAAATCTAAATGCTTTGCATGTAATTTTGAAATCTTTCATTTTAATAAGTGTCAACTTATGAGTAACAGTAAAGGACACTATCTTTCTCCTTTTTTGTTTAAAACAAAAAAACAAAAACAAAAAAAGGATCTAGAGGTAAGAACTTCTATGTCCTCCCTATAAAATAAACTCTCATAGTTACCTTTAACAAAGGTTGTGGCCAAAACAAGGCTTCAAATGCAGCAATGCCTGGGTTTGTATTTAAAACAAAAGCCAACCATAACTGAAAATAAACTTGATTGTCTCCTACCAAATGAGAAATATGTATTTTGTAGTCTCTGAAATAACAACTTCAACAACCATTCAAGTCAGCTTGCAGGGCACTTATGTCATTCTTGATGCAAAGAAACGTGGCTGGTTTTAATAAAGAATTATCGCGGGAGAGAAAGGATGAGTAAGCCTAAAGTGCATCACAAAAAAAGGTAACGCTAACCCTAAATCTCCTAATTTAATATCTTTTTATATAAACTGTGGTAGTAAACTGCGTATAAGCTTAAAATCTGTTCAATAAAGTTAAAACAAAAAAAAAACGCAGAATAAAAATCTAGCCATAAAAGTTGTTTCAAAATAAAGTAGTCCTTATGTAATATGGCCCTGTAATGACTGTAATGCAACTCTTGCTAACAAAAAAAAGGTAGCTATTAAATGTGTATATATAAAACCAAAAACAATTAGATGTATGTAGACCACTTGAGCTGCTGCTATTTAATTTAATTTTTTTGCATATTTGTGCCTTAAGTAATTTTAATTAGTCTTCAAATGTAACCATACAGTTTAATATTTGCAAGCTTGAGTTGCATGACCTTTTTGCTTTTGTAATTTTAAGCATTGCATGCAAATTATTTGATGTACTTTTGATTTGCTTTTTCTGGGCATTTCAGTTGAAGGGTTGTAAAGTACATATTTTTACTTTTGCAGGAAGTAAAATAACTGTACAGAACTAACCTGAAAGCTGGGATTCCTCCCTCAGACAGGTAGGTAACAAATTACAATAGCCTATAAGGATATGATCCAGTGCTTCTCATTGTTTTGGATGTTGTGCTGCTTGCTGCCTTTTAATGTAACTGCATACATAACAAGCACACTGGGATGTCTTTAGGATATTGGTGTTGTATAGCTGGTTCTTTCATTTCTGTATGCCCTTTTGTCTGCCAAGGGATTTTGGGCTGGTTGCTGTTACCTGTTTTGCGCAGCAGTGCGACTCCATTTAAAAAAAAAAAAAATTTCCATTTAATCTTTCACTACAAAGGATATGCTTTCTGCACAATCTCTGCATGACATTCGCTCTTGCCTCAGTTTCTCTTGGCTGCATTCTGTCTGGAGTGACTTGAAATGCATTGCATTTGATGCCATTAGCAGTGGAGGATAGACTTTTTTGATTCTAAATGACCCACCAACAGTCCTCAAATGAGCAGCAAAAACATGCAGCCCACCATATCAGCTGTTTTGCAGGTTGATCCAGCAGCAACTCCAGTTGGATATCTGCACTAGACAAGCTCTACTTTCACAGTCTGTAATAGTCTAGTGATAGACCAACTGAAGCATGTCAATATTTACAGTATTGAGCTTTATTAGGGGGAGGGAGATACACTAGATGTCTTGACTTTCACGGAGGCATAAATAGTTTGCCAAAAATATAATGTACTTGCAATTCTGCCATACAGACTACATTGCAATGCAGACTTTTTACTTTAATTAAATGCAATGGCAAACTGTTTTAAAATAATAATAAAAAAAAATGTAAGTTTGACCCTGTAACTATTCCTCTAGGATTTCTGAGCCTAAAAAAAGACATCCTGTGAAATCCCAGCCAAGGAAGAAAGGTGGATTGAACCTGAAAACAGATCTTGGGTACTAGACTGTCCTGGATGTGAAAATCGAGGATATGCACATGCCAGGAGTGAAGCAAAGATTTTTTTAAATATATTTATTTTTTATTTAAATTACAGAAATGCCAGATATTACATTTAGAGGAATTTGTTACGATTGTTTCTCGAAGGTATGAAAGCTGCTTATTGCAAGATTTGGGCAGACTAAAGCCATCTGGATAGATTAGAAAGGCTGGGCTATTAAACCACAACTCTGTTTTTTAAAGTAGGTTTACCCATGGTGCAGCCCTGTGTCCAAGGTTTAAATTTGGACTGTGGGTTTTTTAAGTTTTTGTGGCAGTATTTCTTGAGTGTCTGCTAAAATAATAAAATTAATGAATCGTGTTGTATATTTGGCAGCCCAAGCAATGCATTTTGAATAATTTCAAGGGCTGATCCTTACACTAGCCTATTAAAGTGACAGCTGTAGTGAGTCCTTAGTGGGTTAATGTTTTCATGACCATTAAATGATTTACAGTCTGCTTGCGGTTATTGTTGTGAAGCAGGAATGATCTGCATTTTCACACAAGATGTTTTTTGCACAGTATCTGTGCTTGGGTGGTGTTTGTGCTGCATCAGCACTGAACCGCCACAGTGATGAACAATACATCAATACATAATCCATTGTTTGGGCTGTAATTGTTTTGGAGAACATGGCATCTACATATATCCATGGTTGTTGTGTTGATGAGTCTTTTAAATCTTAAACCTGCCATAATAAACGAGAGCTGCTCATTGCTACAGATTTAATGAGCATTAGCTGCCACAGAAGCTACATTTAAACAATTGGAAGGTTGCTTCAAACGGTAATAAGTGCAAATGTAATGAAACATTTGATAAATCCCAAAAGCAGTGAACAGAATTCCATTAACGTCTAGAACAAGTTTCCTTCATCCCAGTTAATGCAAATGTAATATGGACTTCACTGCATGAGGGGATATGCTGAAATGTATTAAAAGCAAACTGCACTAAACCTTGCTGTTGTGCAATGCAAATTGAGACAAATTGGAGGCCAGAAGCACTTGTAATGGTACATGTGGTTGCTGAACTGCCCTAAATGCAAAAATGTAATGCTTTCATTGATTGACCTTTTGGCATTTTACAACAGATTCAGTCTGCAACAGTAAGCATTTTAACATCAGTGTGTGTGATATATGGGGTGGGGTGCTGATTCACTTGTATGTACTGTAATATGATAACTTTTTTCTTAATTTTTTTTTTATTCTAAATAAATTCTATATCAAATCCACATGGTTCTCAATTTATTGGGTGGAACAAAATATAAACCTGGCTACTGAAATGGGATTTCACCAGCTGTTGTCTTCACTGTTGGAGGTATTTGCTTACAAACTCCTGGGCATTAAAAATCTACTGTGTGTTAATTGTATTCAGCCAGACTGAAATAAATGGCTGTTTTAGAAAATTGAAGTCTGTTGAGATAAATCGTGGGATTTCAAATTGAGTGTCACGTTTCTGAGGGGGTGCAGACAATGTGATCAAATATCTTGGTATCCAATAATATATAGACCAGTTCTCTGTTACTACCTGCACAGTTTACAATGCGTTCCTCACATTCTGCAATCTGTTCCTTCAGAAGCAGATGTTATCCTGCATCCCTCGCAGTCCAGTCTGACAGTGCATCTAGACCTGCACATGTGCCTAAATGCATTGCAGAATCCTTCTACATCAAGCAAGATGTTTCTAAACATTTAAATGAAGACATTGAAGTGTTTTGAACTTTCACATGGTATCTTCACAATTTTAGATGTAATACACAAGCCATTGTGTGTTTATTTTCAAAGCGTTGGTCTGCCACCTGCCTCATGCTTTATTAAAAACGAGGAAGGATTGTATCTGCAGAATCGCTGAGTGGGCCTTTTTTGCTTTCATTTTTAAAGGGGCTTCTGTAGTAGTGACTGCAGATACGTGTGCATCACAGTGACAATATGAACTTCCTCACATTCTTAGACTGCCAGTGTCAGTGGTGAGATGGGTCTTGTGAATTAAACTAGTGACCACACCCCAGTACTTAAGGACCCATTTCAATATGTAAGAATTTGCTGAAATGATCCCATCTAGGTGGAATCAGTAGCCTTCTCATTTAGTTTTTTCTCTTTGAAATTGATGTTCTGTGCATTCTCACATTTCTTACAGTGGCAGACAATCAATATCAGTGTGATGCCTACAGCCAACTTTTTTTAAAATTGGGTTGTGTGTGTGTTATATATATATATATATATATATAAATTATACACTGTGCCCATATCTAGGGCAGCAATCTAAACCGAAACATTAGCTAGCAAAATAAAATCAATGAAAATTGGAATCGGTAATAACAAATAAAATGTGCAAGTCATCCTTGCAGGTTTATTATTCAATGAAGTGCATTACTCCCTTCTGTTATCCAAGAACGTACACACAGATCATCACCAGTCTTTATGCAACCTTTAAACAGTTATGACAGGTAACCAATAGGCATGCTGGCTTCAAAATTCTCTACATTCTTCTTCCAGTTGACTTTATATGATTTGGAATCTGTTTTGTGAGCGATTTGTAGGGAATTGAAATCCTGTACCAATCAATTCCTGTTAAGTGGATGTTACCTGGGGTCCAGTGCTTTAGCCTTGCCCAGCCCAAGCTATCAAAAACAACTTGCATTCGATGTACTGAGCTGTGGGTGGTCACAAGCAAAGAGAAACGGTTGACCTGGTAGGCCTATTTCTCTACATGCTTTAAAAATATATATAGATAGATAGATATATTTCTTTTTATTGTGTCCTGGCAAACGAGTAAAACAGATGTAGTATGTACCACACAGTGGCTCATTTTGACTGGTTATTGACTGGAATGGTACAGCTATGAAAGAAAATACATTTGCATAGGCTTTTAGCCTCGGTTTGCACACTGTCACCTGGTGCTCCATTTCCAAGAGCATGCACTGTCATCTTCATTTTACTTACACGCCTCCAGTCTCATGTTCAGGTCTTGCCTAGCTCAGCTGTATTTGATTACAGTTGGTGCTTTCATCTCTCTTTAAATAGGTCCACATATTCACATACCACTTCAACCTTTATCTCAGTTAATTCTTAACCTGCAAGTTATTAAAACAATATTTCTCTCTTTGTCTCTCTTTATATAAATATATATATATATATATAATCTCTTTAGTAACAGGTTTTAGGGTGAACATTACTACAGATTGCTCCGTTTATACATACATCTCTTGCACGTGGTTTAATAACTAGACGGCTATTGCTCAAAATCAAAGACTTTCTTTGTAGTTCAACACATTTGCAGCTGGTCTCCTCAATCCCTTTGAAGCCGAATAATTCGGCGCTTCCAGCTGTCTGCAAACACGCTTGCTGTTTGTTTGAGAATGCCTGTCCCTGTCTCGGGAGTTATCATTACCAGTCCAGTGTACCTGAGGGATGGCCGTAACTCCACTGTCTGTTGTTTATATTCTCCGCAGGTTCACAACGGCCCCCAAACAGATTGCCGATTCACAGACTTTTTTCATATGTTAATATGAAGAACCAGCTTGATTTTTATGGCACAAGCTGACACGTTTGCAGCAACTGTCACCTGTGTGATTAAAAAGCCTGCTCTGGGATTTGGTGGGGGGAAAAACATTGATGATCACTGTGAGACAATCCAATCAAGGATATAGAATATCTGCAGTATGTAGTAGAAAAGTATTCAAATGAAAGGTGAATTGTACAGTAATGTACGCAAATCAGTGTATCACATAGCCCTGAGCTGCATTGCAATCTACATACTGAACTCCCGAGGAGATCCTCAGAGAATTGAAATGGGTACCAAAAACCACAACGATGATCAACATATATATACACACACACACAATACTGTACTGCAGGCAACTGATACTGTACTCCAGTGAATTTAATATTCCCATCCCAAGCCTAGTGGGTTATCAACATCTTGTGTCAGCCTTCAGTACTTGCACACTAAACTAACGGTCTCGCTTGTCATTAGACGGCAGAGTGGCAAACTGGATTAGGGGTTTATGCCAGTCGTAAGCACCCCATCGCAGTAGCTTAATCATGAAAGAGTCAGTTAATACCTGATGCATTTCAACACTGAAGCTGATACCCTCAGATATCAGGTTCACAAACCAGTATTCGTTTCGCAGTCCTGTCTCATCGCAATCCTATTATGCAAAGGCAGTTTTCAGATGTAAAATCTTAAACCTGTACAGCAAACCTAATGAGGGGAATTCAAAAACAAAATAAAACACACTATATATATATATATATATAAGAAACCTATGTCAACAGAGGATGTGTGGCAGTGGTTAATTAATCAGATTGTGTAGCCACTCAATAAACACAAAATAAACACAAAAAATAAACACAAAAAATACCTGGGAATATTCATGACTGGTTAATGGCTTTACTAAGTGGCGGATGACAAATGGAGATGGTAATTGTGTGCAGTATATCCCACAGCTCTGCTATAGTGGGTATGACTCGAGGGCCTGGCCCAGCAAGATATTGTTGATGAAAGTGTTTTTTTTTCTTTAATTCTTTCCTTCCCAGCTCCAGTATGTCCTTAATCTGTTTAAAATGGAATTAAAGTTTTTTTCAATTCACTTGTCACCCTGCTCTCCACAGTGCAGTGAGTTCTGTTGCTCTTATAATTAGATTTTTCTTTTAACTCTTTAGCTTGAACGGATTAGCCCAGAGACGAAACCCGCTCTTTCTGAATTTGCGCCACTTGGTTCGGAGTAGTGAGTGCGGGTGTTTATTTACATGCCTGATTAAAAATAAAAAAAGTCACTTCTAGCTTATATCTGCTTATATCCTGAACGAGGCCCCTTCACTCTGTTTGCGTCTGCTATTTTCCTTCTCTTCCCCTTTGAGCGCTAATTAATTTCACGCCTTTAAATTGCTGCTACAGGACCTCAGGGTGGTTCAGATTCACAGCGCCACGGTTGTCTATTAAGATGCCTGACTGGAAGAGCTCAAAAGAATTTCTCAAGCATGACAGTATGAGGTAAAATACAGAAGGGGTTGGCACAGGTTCTTTGGTCCCAAGCAAGAGTCAGGAGTATTTTTGTATGTATTCTGATTGCATGAATTACAAGTAGTTGACAAAGATATACAGTACTGTATATAGAGAATAATTCAAAACAGCTTGTGTATTGCAACACATGTCTAACACGATTGGTTTTTCAACATTAATAAACTTATCAGGGGGAAAACAACTTCATCTGAGATAGATGGGACCTAGGTAAACCAAGTGTACATGTATGTATAAAACATAGTATTTGTGATGATGATTGTGCATTATAATACTACAGCACAATCAAGGGGATCTAACTGAGAAAGAAAAACAAGAGGCTTACAGTGAAGAATGCATCTTAACTGAGCATGAGGAACCTTACTGCTGCCTGGTTCTTTATAACGCTGTCTGTGGTCGATTATTTTACGATACAGCATTGACCATCATCTTTATTCCCTTTATAATAGGAAGCATAAACACATAAAAAAAATACCTGCAATCAGGTTCTGTTGTAAGAAATCCATCTGTGATAAAAAAACGGAAAAGCAAAATGTTCCTTTCATCATTTTAGCAGTACAGTCCTGCAGTTTGTACCTGTGGAGAGAACGAGAGAAGAGGGAGGGATGGGCAGAGGGTAGTGTAATAATAATTCAGCCCAGAGGATCGTCCTGAAGCAGAGCTCTCGGCTCTCCAGCCTGGGTTTAATCATCTTGTTTCGCTGTCCCAAGCTGCCTGCTAGAGCAGCAGAACTGTAATATTGTGTGCAGAATTTCATTTATACCCCCCGGAGATTTTTGAATGAAAGAAACTGGGTAGTTTTATTTTGCTGCAGTGCTTTTCATTATTAATATTATTATTAGTTTTTATAAATCTCCTTGTGACCTCCTCATTCACATTGGCTTTTCTGTATTCTGAGCTGGAAATAATTCTGTGTGGCAAACAGTCAGGCGCCTTATACACAGGGTGTGCGTTATACACAGGGTGTGCCTTATACACAGGGTGTGTGTTATATGCTGCACATTATATTCCAGAATTGACCAGTATATTCAGAAAGTGATATACCCCCAGTTTCAGTTCTGCACATGGATTCACTGCAGCAGCCCGTCTTCATGTGGAAGGCAGTGTGAGGGGGTGTGGGTGTGAAGCTCCAAACACGCATCCTATTTAAAGCACTCAATATTATTAGAATGGGAAACTGATTTCATCTCCTCCGTCCTGGTTTCCCTTGATATTGCGAGTAATAAATATGGGTTTTAGACTTTCTGCTACTTCAATATCTACTGAAGCCACTGTGAACGTTTTTACAAATGAAATCTATAACGCTTATTCTGTAACCCTATAAAATCACATCTAATCAGGTGTTTATCATGCACCTATAACCGTGTTACTAATCAATATTAGACATGTAACAGTACAAACCTGCTATAGCATTACAACAAATGTGTAGCCACAAAGTGGCATTGTGTTCCCTCAGTTTAAGACCTTTATAAGGAAATCATTTCTTTGTAACTGTAGATGTAGTTTTATACCAGTAGTGTGTCATTAATAACGGATTATTATTAAATTATTATTCCTGTTAATTAAAAAAAGTTGGATTCCAAAGTGTAAAGCTGAGGGATCATGGTTCAGGATTCAAGGTTTCAGGCCACTGCAACGGCACACCAAGGGAGACTTGGGGTTTGATACGGCAAAGTTGCCTCAAACCAGGTTTCAAGCCACTGTTCCTAAAAACGTGGCTTTGTGTTCCCTCGCTTAACAGAAATAATTGCGTCTGCCATGGAACATCTCTGGAACGGTTTGGGAAGCCCTATCCAGCACTCGCCCAGTTCTGTGGTGGCTGACTGATCTGAGTAAAATAAATTGTGGTCCGTTCCCTTATGCAATGTGGGGGCGGGGGTGCAAGGGTGTTGATATTGATTTCCCAGCAACCTCCATTTCTACAGAGTTATCCAGCTCCTTGCCTCTAGGCTCAGGAGAGAGGCTGCCCGCCAACTCACACAAGCACCATATGTGTGATTGTGGTTCATTTCTCTCAAAGGCCCTCAGATACCTGCATTTTAACCCTCCTGTTAAAAGCCTCCTCCTGATCCTAACAAGCCTGGACAGGGATACCCCTTGGCTTTACAAAATCATATGAAATATACGTCTTCCCTTCTGTGTTTTTTTTAGTTGTGATCCATGTAAAAACTACCCTATAAAAATCTGATTAAAAAAAAAAACATAAGAAAACAAAAGTTTGGTCTTAAAGTATCTTGGTGATTCAGCGTAAACCACATGACTAGGTAACCTTGTTAACTCCTTTTAAGATTTTAAAGACTCTATTCATCCCGCAAGTTAAAAGTATTCTACTATTACTGCTGCTGACAGCTAGTGCTGGGTTAGATATTTGAATATCTAAACAAAACACTGCAGGAAATGTATTCGGTGACAAAACTAAACATGTTTGTATTCGTTCATGTAAGAGGGTTTATACATGACTGTATCAAGGCAAACCTAATGCATACATGATGTCTGGAAATTAAGGTAATGTTGTCTAATAACATGGACACAGAACTCTCTTGGAGAAGCATGCAGTATTTTAAGTCAAGCTAATGAACTCCGTCAGTGACCCTAATTTGATCATTATGTTTTGAATCCTACTCCACCACTGCAGGATCGAATCATGGTCTTAAAAGCTCTGAAGACTTTTGGAAGGCTGCTCCAATGCTGAAACTGAAACGTAGGCTACTAGTACAGCATATGAATAATTCTGGCGTGTGAGGCTGGGTTTAAGAAATAATAATATAGAGGGGTGGCTAAGCATTGTACCACATGTGATATATAAATGGGCATGACAGTGTTAGGAGCACCCTCCATTCCCTTTGCGTTTCTACTCCATTATATATTTTTGTGTTACCTACTTTTATCCGTTCCTGGAATTTGCAAGCCTAGGTTCCTAGAGCCCTTTGCTTGTGTGTATACAGTTTTCAGTGTCGTACATCATCATTGTATCTTCCCTACAGCAGCTCCCCTGAAGTATTGCAGTGTGTGCTGCTTGTTGAGTGAAACAGCTTTATCAAGCAAACTGTGTGCCACTCTGTGCCTGGAAGGGCATTACACAGTATGATGCTTGATTACATGCAGGTTACTGAGATAACAATCATACAACTGTTCTGTTAGCAAATGCATGGGTTTTAATTTGTCTCTTGCCGCAGTCCAAAAAGGATTCTGTGGAACAAACAACACAGATTAAAATTAGGGAGAGTCTAGCACTGCCTGATGTCAGCCCGGGGCAATGTGTTTATTATTCCACGCTGGGATTATGATCACTTCTTTTAGCATAGAGACATCTGCTGCTTTTTTTTTTTTTTTAAAACATCAATATTACCATATCCTGTGATTTTGTTGCACACCTTTTTCAGCTCCTGTTTCCTAGTCAAAATGTTTATATAGTTTCTTTTTTTGGTTGTTATAAATTTAGTACAGCTGCAGTAATTAACGAATAAAGCTGCCACGCCCCATGCTAATAATAAATATTTACACTAATGCATGCAAGTCATTCCGGTCACACTTTAGTTTAGGTTTTGAGTATCTAATTACTGTGTATTTACATAGCAGTTACTCAGTAAATACATGTGTACTTACATGTAATTACAATGTTATTATGCATAGTTACACTGTACATAATGTGTAATATTGCATATTGTAATAATTATTGTAACATGCCCTAGCAATACAAATAAATCAAAACTACATTTTAGTGTGTAATAATAAGAAAGCAATAACACATGACTGGGTGTTCAATTATGGACCAATATTGGCATGCCTAGGGTTGTTGTTTAGATTTGAACACCCTGGAGTGTGCTATTGTGCTGATAAAATGGAATTGCTTGGTGTTTGGTAGCTGCCTGTGTACTCTGCATCATCAGAAAACCTCCTTTGAAACCCCACTCAGTGTGAAGCAAAGTAGCTGTAGGATATCAATTACATCTTCGAGTTAAAGCACTGCCAGAAAGAAAAAAAACAAAACATTACAATGGAGATCGCCAATCAAGAAGTGGAATAAAGTATAGAAACAAAAACAGGGAATAAAAAAACAATATTTAATACAAAAGAAAAGGACACCAAAGGTAACTATCAGTCAGGGATTTATTTATTGTAATTTATTTTTCTGTCCAGCGGGGAGTGAATTCTCAATGCCTGCTCTTGAAAGACATTTGAGTCCGCTCTGCAGTATTATGAGGTCCTGTTGCTCACAGCTCCAGCTCCCTGCCTCTCAATCGATGCGGTCTGTCAGCTTCTTAAGTACACACCGTGTCTGCTTTTCTTTGTGATGAATTTGCCTCTCGTGAAAGACGGCCAGACTGACAGCACTCAGAAATGCAGCTCCTCTGTTTATCCAGGCAGCTGCGGTCCTGCAAATGGACGACGCGGTGACCGCGATTGCTTGCTAAGCAACGCCAGAAATCTGCAGAAACCTCTGAAGTTAAATATCATCTCTGCTTGCTTAACATTTCTGGGGGCTATAATGGAAATATCAAGCCTCAGATATGAAAGCTATTATCTGTAAATGTAGAAACTTTTAAACCTTCAACCGTGCAGTCACGGTCAGATGTCAGGAGCAGTCAGGGTTTTCAATCATTCTGGATTGGGTTGATCCCATATTGAGTTGTTACGGTATAAGTTCGCTAAATCAGCCTTTACAGGCTTTGAGCTGTCATGTGACAAAGTGAATGTAGGAGCAACAGGACCCATAAGCACTCAGAATGGCTGCAAACACCATGAAGAGTAAGGGAAGTGTTAACAAGCATTTCAAATGAAACTTCAGGGTAGTTACTCTTTATATTTCGTCAAACGTGATCCTACAGAAAAATATGTTTATTCCAGATTGTTGACCTAAAATTGCGTGCATTATTACAACACAGATGATTCCTTGTGCTGGGGGATACAGCGGAGCGATAGGAAATGAACTGTTTCGAAAGGGGCTTTATTAAAAACAAATCTCCTGCAATACCTGCTGAATTCTCACAGGATCTGTCCTGTTCAGTCGTGTTCAGATTGTTATGAAATAGCTCCAGAAATTGCATTTTTTTAAATTCCCTTTGCCTTTGATTAATACAAGGAATGGTCCCGGTTTTTATTGAGTTTTTTATTAATGGCATCTGGAGCAGAAACAATTCTTTACTAACAATAACAAGCACCATGCCTTTTGTTTTCAGTAAAGGAACGTGGTATAGCAGGGGTCTCCACCCCTGCTCCTGGCGAGCCCCAATCCTGCAGCTTTTATAGGTGTCTTTACATCACCAATAGCTCTGGAACACATGTTAATCTTGACTAATTAAGCCAGTAACTGATTCAATTAAGTAACTGAGAGCTCGGTTTAAACGAAAACCAGAAGACCCAAGACCAGGATTGGAGACCCCTGTGCTGTGCAGTAAAATCAGCCAAGGACAATACCTGCCCTGTTCTAAGTTTACATGGGATGTGGAGTCCTGCACAGAGGGTGGTGTTGGAATTCATGACTACCGGCGTTTATGTAACTGTGTATCATCTTCCACTTTGCACACTCTGTCACGGGCCCTGTCTGCAGCAATGCCCCTCCCTCCCCATGTCATTTAGTGCCTGACAGGCGACTAACTCTGATTTGATGATGCTCAGACTGCAGGTTCAGACAGGTCTGCGAGCGGTGATCAGGGGCAGGAGGCTGATTGCAGCGGCTATAAATGAGGGGGGCTGGGGTAAAGAACTACTGGTTCAGCAACGAAACAGGAGTGTGAGTGTGAAAGAGGCAGGGATTCCAGAGAATGAGTTGCCAGTGCGTGGCCTCATTCTGTCAATCCGGCACTGAGAAACTGTAAATTGACACCGGGTAAGAAGAAGAGTCAGTGTTGTCTACAGATGGGAATGCAATGAGTCTGCAGCGTCGGTGCGGCTGTGGAAATAGTCAGAACAAGCCCATCTTAAACATGGTGGAACGGGTTAAACTAAACATGGAACAGTTGGATGGGCTGGTTGGTGGCATCAGTGTAGAAGAATGTTTTATAAGAACGTAACAATGTGATTCAATGAGATGTTTGCAGCTCTGTTAGCTAGACGTCTGGTCTTGTTTGGTTGGGAACAAGCTGCCCCCCCACCCACCCCCCTCCCCTCCTCATATGCCTTGGAGAAAATCAAGTTCTGTACACGCTTTGTGGATCCTGTGAAATATTCTCTATTGCATGGCAGCCCTTTCTCTATTGTTTCCTTGGTCCTCTGCAATGCATCTCTCTCTCTCTCTTAGTCCCTCTTTTTAATGTATTGTTTTCTTTTTTTTTGTATTTGATGGATTTCATTATATTCAGTTTGTTCTGACAGCTGGAAAATCAATAAACAGTTAAACATTTTTTTTTTAATAATGTTTAGGCCTGGTGACACATTTTGACAAACACAAGCTGTTAAATGGGTTGTAAACACGTGTGTCCTGGCAGTGACATGTGGTCCATTGTTCTTCAGAATCTTAGCTTTCTCAACTGCATTGCATGGTCCAGCCAGATCAGCAAATGCATTATCATGTCCGCTATCGGTTAAGTCATCTCATTTTGTACAGCACTGTATATCAAGCTGTACATTGATATAGCATAATACCTTTTGTTTAAAACATATCTGTTTAAACTGCCCTCAGATACTTATTCAAGCACGTAAACATTAGCACATTATTATTAATGTAGCAGGGCTTTAACATATCTCTAAGGTCATGCCTACAGTTACATTAATACAAATGGAATAATAACACATGGTTTCCAACTTCACATGCATTCAACACTAATTCATATGAGCAACCATGTGTTCATGATAGCAATGAATCGCGATGAATTCCTCAATATGAATTTCATATGAATTACAATGTAATTACCCAATAATTATTACATTGCCAATGACCAATGATGTTAAGATTACCGTAACACAACAGGATAGACAGACCAGTTGCTTTGTTAAATTGTCCAATTCCTTAATATATCCGTTTACTTGAAGCTTCAGAGCCAGTTACAAACATACTGGAAGTGACTGGGTCTTTATATAGAGAGGATGAGGGATTCAGCTAGATGGCTAATATTCAATTCCTGTCACATATATATCATGAAATATCCACATCCTGTACTGATAGAATGTCACCGAATGATATTTTGCAAAAAAAGGGCAGCTAATTAATTGGCAGGCCTGTTGACAAGTGCAGTGGAGTCTCGTTCGTTGTGTTAGGATGGCAAGACATGTCTGGGTTGTACTAAAGAGCGCAGGTCTCTTTTTGATTTAATTGCCTGCGCATTCCTGGAGCTTTCAAACAAGATCCGGAGAGTAATGAGGTCTACAGCAAACACAATCTGGAATATGACATTTTAAATGACTTTTCTACCTGTCACAATTTGCTACTCATGAACCAGGCTGATCTAACACCATTCTTGGCATGTTTTGTCTGTAAGGAATTGTGGGCTGGTCAAATCGGAGAAGAAAATATTGATTTTGTGTTTCTGGAATAAATAATGAAGGTGTCATTCTTCTACTGTATGTTAACCAGGCATTGATTAACAGGAATTATGGATTCATTCATAATTGAATTTTATTTCATTCTGTCTGCGAGATTAGGGTTAAGGAATACTTGATATCAAAAAGGCTGATTGTTGGGAAGTGAGGCGAGGAAGGTTGCACGAAGCTGGAATTTATTTGGCACTGGCAAGGCACGCGGTGAGCTCCAGCAGACATCTGCAGAATAGAGAGCTCCATTACATCCACTGTTGAGCTACTGGGTTAAAAAGAGTCTCGGCTTGGCAGTGGGTTTGGGAAACACCCACTGACCTTCAAAGGTCCTGAGCTATTTAGGGGGAAGCAGCGGTGATGGGGAATAACTGGACATTCGAAATTGGGGAGAAAAACAGGGATACAATAACTAGCCAATAAAAAAAGAAGTTGAGGGTGTCGGCAAAAAAAGAAATTAAATAAACACTGTAACGTTATTTATCAGCAGTTGTACTGTAATAAAAAGATGCCGTGAGTGAACCCTGGATACAAAACCACTGCAACCACAGGGAAGATCCAGAATAAAAAGGGTTAATTTCTATGATGTTTTTTCTCCCTGTGTAGCCGACTATATAGATCCTTCTTATTTTTTCATGACGTTTTTATGGAGCAGCTGATTGCTAGAACCATACAATGTACAACTGTGTTAATTGAATGCAGCTGAGCATGTCACCTCACAACTGGTTTATTTGGCACCACTAATGGCTGCAGAACTGAATATTCAGCAGTGAACCTGCAAACAGAAAGGGTTTCAAATGCATTAGTATTCATCCATTGATAAAAGATACATTATGTTTTCCCATTGAAAGCAAGCAGCTCATTTACAGAGGGTGGCCTGCACACATATGGTAACATGATTATTACACCACAACACGTAATACAGGATGTATTTGATTATCTCCTGGAAGGATCCTAACAGGAGTCAACTGTCAGATGTCTAGGAGTAAAGATTTGCAGGCAAGGTAATGCCAAATAAAAGCAAATGGGCTGGAGCCGGGTTCAAATCTGGGCAGCTGGATCTCATTACAGGCTTGCAACGCGACCAAGAAAATTGCCAAACTAATTTCTGGAGCAAATCACGATATATATTTTATTGTATGAATCGAATGAAGCATGTTGCAACACAGACTTACTTTGTTATTATTGTGTAAATTTATAGTGAGAGACACTTAATGTGAAATGCTACTGAAATTTGACCAAGCATTTGTATTATTATTTTTTAAATTAATGTTTCATCATTATTGTAAACTTTCATGCAAGCCATGGTTTAAAATTTACACCTGCCACCTAAGCTGTGATGTAACAGGAATCAGGAGATTTTCAGAATCAGGAGATTTTCAGTTTGTGAAATATTACTCATGCCTCCATTCCCTTATTCTTTATGGAAGGGCTGTGACTCTATTCATTATTTATAAGCGTATTATAAATGTACAGTGAGTGTCTTGTTCCTCTAATGGTCCAGCTTCTCATCATAAACTGACAGCCTTGCTCTTAAAAAAATAAATGATAAATGCATTTCTGTTTGTCAGCATCCTTTGGGACAATAGAGACACCTGTACACTACACTGAAATATTACCAAAAAACATTCAATGGAACTTGTCTGTCTTTGTAAATTCAGAGGAGCAATTTTGAGTAGTATAAAAGAATATCATTTATTTTTTTGCCAAGCATGTGAGCATGTGATAGCTGACAGGCCTGTCTATTTGACGTTCTTTCTTATATTCTTATAAAATTATCCAAACACAGTAAAAAAATAAATAAATAACTACATACAATAAATGAGTCGTTCCATTCAAATAACAATATAAGGACATTTTCAGCAAGACAATAGACTGTATTCATCAAGGCCTCCACACCCAAGTTCCCAAGAGTTTGCAGTGTTATTTATTTATTTTTTGCTACAGTGTTATTTATTTAGTTTTGTAACTGTTACAGTTTTGTTTAATTTTCCAATCTTTGTTGCTGACTTTCTCTAGCACAGATTACTCTGTGGCACAGCAAACAGCCAATATATACCAACAGTTAGTATTATTAAAACTGTGTGGGACAATGCATTTTTTATAGGTGTATGCAGACCTCTGCAGGCCTTCATATGAGGGAATGTGACTCCCACAGCTATTAAAAACTCACCGAGGTGCAATGAGAATTACAGACTACAGCTCGAACTGAAATAAAACAGACAGGATGAAACGCCCACTGTGGGGGCCGGATAAAGTACATTAACTGTAGACGCATTCGAGTTTGGCAAACGTCTTGCCATGCTGTCTCGGCCAGACACACTCCATTGGCCATTAGCGATGCTTTTCTCCCCACAGCAGAAGCTGCCCGAGGCATGAACTACAGTACAGCTCAAGGATTCATCATTTGTTATAAACTCTCGCAACGCTCCCCCACAAACGATGAGGGCACTCGCATAAATATAATGCGCAGTTAGAAGCACTCAGTGGCTGCCTCCCATCACGTTGAGCTGAGCGGTTTTCTCACACTATTATTTTGTGCATCTAGGTATTTCATCTTTCCCTGGGATTGTCAATTCCAGGTCTGGGGCAGACATTGCTCTCCAGGTATAATAGGTGTAGAGAAATAACTACTTTATGAACCGGATTGAGAGTTAATGCTATCACAGTGGTAACAGTTTCATGCAGCATTTTGACACAGCAGTGATATATGAATCCATGCACTCCTTTCCAGTGCCATGCTATTAACTGAGGCCTAGTATGCTACTGTAGCATGACCACTGTGCAAATTCATTGTGTTTCCTTTGCTGGTAATGCTGTGGTCTGCAGACGGTTCTTTACCCAACATCATACATGTCTACAGCAAGAACACTATAGGACAGATCTGCACACGGATGTATACATCATGTGTATACATCATGAAGCCTGCTAGTTTATGCATGGCAATGCATGAAATTGGGTATGTAGTGTTATCTGGGGGTGGGGGTGGGGTGCTACCAAAAGCAATTTAAATTAAAGGTGGGAAAATAATTGTATTATTACGGAGAAGCTGGTTTGAATTTGAGGTGGTGGGAAATAAGAATAGCTAATGCTGCCTTTGACCCGCCTGAGTGGGAGTTGTACATTCATCACAATGCGACTGTGACGGCCTTGGAGTCTAATGAGGCGGGACTGGTGGAATTAAAATCTATTAGACGTCAGTGTGCATGCTAGCACCTTCTAATGCCAAGATGAAATACAGCATAATGTAACGTATATATCCCCTTCGGTCACTCATTTTCATTTTTAGAAATTTTGAAACAGTTTGTGTGAACTCAGGAGTTTGAGAAGTTGCCCTGCCATAACTTTGAAAAAACAAAAATAACACATATGCATTATGAAATAGATTCATAGATAGGAGGGGATATCGGGACAATGAATTTTTTGAGCTAATCTTACCAGTATGCTTGTCTCATATCTCGGCTATAAAACACGATGGCAGGAAATGTCTTCCCTCCTCCTGTGTAACATGTAAATGGATCCCCCTCTCCTGACCTGACCCCCATATTATAACAAGCACTTTTTTATTATCACAGTTCTACCACTGGCTCATACCACTACCCTTGTACTACCATTACCCCTTAGTTCAGAACCATTGCCATTGCATACAGTGAGGCACCATCATTGAAGACAGTTTTGAGAGTCTTTTTATTTCTTTTAATAACATGCAAGAGTCCCCACAGTGGCTAAGCTTTGAGACTTAATCATTTCACTGGTTGACCTTTAAAGGTTTTGTGCCATGAGACGTGAAGCCGTTGCACCTTTCCATGACAACTCGCTCCTCCAGCTTAGAGATTCCCATGCCTCTCTAGATAATGCGGTAATTATTGGCCATGGAAATGTCAGAGCACTTGTGAAGAGACTGAACGTGCTGTTCTCTTCTGTAGCATGGAAATCTCATCAGGCTTTGACTGGTCAAGCCTGGGGTGAAATCCTGCCAGGACACATCCGTATGCAACCCTGCGCTGATCTCTTTCGAGACTCAGAATTCACCCTTTTGTTGTAGATTTTGGTGGCTTAGTGTGAGTTATCGTTACCCCGATGGTTACTACTTTAGAGGTTTCTTTAGAAAAGCGAGAGACTGGGGAAAATCCATTCATGTTTGACATGTTAGTAACAGGCTCTCAAGACGGCATGCCAGCCAAGTCAGACTGGAGCTCTATCCCTCTGCTGGGACCCAAATATGAATTATGCAGCGCTGAACCAAAATGCATATATAATCCATGCAGCTTTAGCATAATACCAAAGGCTTTACTTTACTCAAGACACAGTAAAGTGCTGAGAATTTATTTTTACATAGTATCTTCTTGTAATATTCATGTCTGTATTAAAATAGCCCAGATTGTTAAAGAAAATGATTGAAAGTGGATCTAAGGAATTGTATCTATCTATCTAAGACCTATTTAAGACCTGTCTGTCTGTCTGTCTAAATGGGTGGATAGCTAGATATAAATGCTTTTAGTTTGAAGGGTTTATATTTTCTAATTTGTGTATTTACTGAATGAGCTTGATGATTGTTTGGTATTATATTTTTCATTGTCCTAAAAGTGATTTGTGAAAAAAAGTGTATTGTAAAGTGTAATGTTTTATGTGATCGTTGAACATCATTGAATAATAAAGGTTATTTAAAACATAAACCTACAGATCTACAGTATATACCTATCTATCTATCTATCTATCTATCTATCTATCTATCTATCTATCTATCAAATGTCCCAAGCCAAATTTCAGAGAAGGTCAGTTATCTACATATATTGACAGCTAAAGATAATCATTTTTAATTATGATCTCAGGTTGTTTTTTCCAATTCAAGCTGCCCTAAAGCTTAAAGCTCTGTTAGCTGTGGAGGTCATCTAGCAGTGAGATAATAGCTGCACTCCTTAGAACACGATTGAGAGAATGCATGAGGTTTCTAGTAATACATGGTTAGTATTATTGCAGGAGCTGGAATGAATGATTAAACAGGTGCACTCCAGTGTTGACTTTATGTAACAGTGACAGTTTCCCCACCAAAAAAAAAGCTTTTAAGTCTGGTTCTGCATGTAGCTATTGAGTCAGCACTCGGGGTATTGAAGGGAAACAGAAAGAGGTGTGGTTCATAAACAGCCCAGGTGCAGCAAATCATTTTTTTTTTTTTTTTTTTAAATCGGCCAGACCCGCTGGTGGTAGCTGTAAACCTGAAGCTCTAAATGCTCTTGATAAACCTCCCTTTTACTTCCAGTCTACCGCATCAGCAGCATCGTTTTCCATCTCACCCCTGCGCGGACGACTGCATTGATTTCTGACACCGAGACGGGTTTGCAAAGGTTGTGTGGCGAGAGCTCTTTGGGAAACGACAGTAGAAACATTAGCTCTTGCCAAATTAATAGTCTGCACATGTGCGAGTGGGCACCGATTCAAGGCATGAATTTTTAATGGGCTGCACTTGCTGTTCACGCCTCTGATGTGTTAGAAGCAGATGTCTGAGCCGGTGCCTGAAATATCAGAATTCCTGGCAGAGCTGGAACACCGCTTAGGAGAAGAGGGGAGCAGCAGAGTATCAGTTCTGTCAAGCTCATCCTTCACTAGGCAGGGATAGATACCTTCCACAGCACAGCCAATAAGGGTGTAGGGCCACTATGGGCTGTTCTGATGATGACATTGTTCTGGAGCAGTCCGTTGCTGAATGGCTGCTGTTGAGTCCAGGACATGTAGCTAATATATCGCACACCCACTATTTTATAATGCAATTATTTCCATTACTGGGTGCTAACTCCGGGGTCAGTCTCCCAAATGTCCCAGCATTGATCACAATTGATGAAAATAGGAGCAGCGCCATAACAGATCGTAGATCACATTTCCATTCTTTGTGATCGATTATTTAAAAAGAACAAAGTGCTTTTAAATAGGTGGTACGACATTCAATGTTGTTATCAGCCTTGGGAGTAATCAATACTGCAATGGTTACAGTCAGTAGAAACATAGCAAAGTGTACTAAAGCATAGTAAAGCATAGGGAAGCATTGTAAATCCCAGAGAGGTCCCATTATATATATATATATTGTATTATTTTACCATACACAATATTGTGGAGGAAAACGTTTTGCATTGGGGTATATGGGCACGTTTCATCCAGTCACAGCTTGTCTTTTCAATGCTACCCAAGCTATTCTGTGACTATCATCGGCTCTAATTGCTGTTATTCAGTTGTCAGTTGGAAAAGAAGACAAGAGGGTTCTTAGTGTGTGAAATTACAGGGAAGGGTTCTTAGTGTGTGAAATTACAGGGAAAATAAGGGTGCAGAAGCAGTGGTCAACCAGGAAGAGTAATCATTCTTTTTTTTAAGTGCGTGTGAGTCAATGACCTTGGTGCTCAGCTTGTTTTCACCTTGGTTTAGTTTAAGATACAATACATTCAAGACTTCCAGCCTCTAAAGATTAATTTTCAAAAAAATCCCAAACCTGCATTTTTATTCTTGCCGAGCAATCTTCCACAACCATGGTGTTTAAACTACCATGCACTGTGCAGAGTGTAGCTTTCTTAGAACAATCTTCAATGCAATATGTGTGCTTCCCTGGGTTCAAACAAGACTGATCATCATTCTGTCACATGGTAGTTTCCTGCTGGACTCAAATCCTTGAATAATTGTCTCTTTTTAAAAACCACAATACAATAAATAATTCAAGAGAGTCACGCAACCTTCTGCCTGGATAACTCGGCACGAGGCTGCTGGCAGATGGACTTTCTAGATTTCCAGTTCTGCTTTTGCCTGCAGATCCTCAGCTGCAAACATTGCATCCCCATTTGTCAAATGCACACGATTCATTTAGCAGGCTGGCCATCAGGAGCTCCAACTTGCTAAATTATGCAAATAATAGCTTTCCGCGGGCTCCTGTTCGTGGGCTGTGCAGCCGTGCGCCAAGGCATATGGCTTCCTCTCAGCACTGGAATCCAGGGCTTGCTCTTCTAAATCATCTCGCTGGCCATCTGTGAGCCTGGAGTGCATGCCAAAATACAGAGGTGGTGGATCGATTTAGTCCATCCTTCTATCACTCCATAGCCCACATGGGGTGCATCTTCACACAGCATATCTGACGCGTGAAGGTTAAACAGAACACGCACTTGTCTCTTCGAGAAGCGGGATTTGTTTAAAATGGAATATCGCCCTGGGTCACCCAAACTTAGATGCCACATTTTATATTCAGAAATGATGTTGCTTATGCATAGTTACATTGTGTACTGTAGCTGTATATTGCTAGGTATGTTTCTAGACTGTACCTCACCTTAAAGAAAAGTCTGAATAGCAGCCATATGAAATTAAATCAGTATGAAAACATTCAGGTATGGGTTTAAAATAACGTTTTTGTGAAGCTGTTACAGCCTATAAAACATAATGCTGTTTCTTCCAAGCTTCAGTATGTGCAGTTTTACATGCCATCATGTTACCATGCTTTATGCTCTCAGACTCTGCTGTGATAACACTTATTATCCATAATATACGGTGTGTTAATGTTGCTGTCAGGCTTAACATTTCATTACTGACGAAATGACAACGTGTCACGCACACCCACAAACACACAGGAATGTATTATGCAGACATTACATTGACTCTCATTAGTGTAGTTTTGTCGTTCTAAATTTCACATGGTATTGAAATACTACAACATTGAAATCTGAAACTAAACTAACAGCATTCAAATATTTCTCCTTAACCATAATGGCATGCTTTTCAGTCGATTACACAATTTAAAACGATACATGCACACTATTTAAAAATGTTACCTAAAATAACCCCCTAGTTCACAGGCATGGTATAGTTAGAATTCAAAACCACACCACAGCTGCTATCAAACCAATTGCTGGTGAATGTTTTTAGATGGAGAAAAGGGTGTTTTTTTTTTCATTTGGACTTAATGAATTATGTATGTGTCTTATGGAAATTATGTGCTTTAGAAAAAAAAAATCTTCCTCTAAAGGAGGATCTCAGAGAAGAAGTGCAATTGCCATCTGCAAACGTGAAGAATGATAAAGATGCTGAAGAATAAAGCCCTGCTCTACCTCTCCTCTTCACTGTGATTCTACAAGCTAGAAACAATGCAAATACCATCCCTCCATGTGAGGAGTGCTCATGGAAATGGCTACATGATGCATTGTTACTGGGAGATGAATCATTTTCACATTGGAAAACAATCATCTTTTAAATCCCTTGATAACACACACAGCAAAGCATGCCGATGAAGAGACTTTTTAAAATGCACAAATGAAATTGTTTCGTTAATCGATAAGAAAACTATTATATGAACATACCAACATTTGTCACTGTAAAAATAATGATCACTGGTTATTGAAGATGGTCTACTTGGTCTTAAAACCATAGTTGATGTTCTTGAAAGCAATAGTAGTTCTTTGTACATTAGTGCATGTTTTTATTGCAAAGAAGATTTTTAAAAAATGCAACCATTGAATCCAGTTGTGTGTCTTCTCGATTTGCAGGAATCACCATGCTGGTTACAATTCCAACAGAGATACACAACTGTATTCACAAGCATATACAAAACACACTCTTATACAGAGCTCTGCTCTCTGCCACAGTTACATCTCAACTGACTCCAGACTGTGGATCTTCCTGCTTATATACAGTACCTGCCCATGCATCACATGACCCATTTAGGAAGGTCAAAAGTTAAAAAAAAAAAAAAAGTTATTTCTTAAGCATAAAATAACTAGTCAATGTACATATATACATATGGATCCATACACATTAAACAGTACATTTTTATATTAATGAAAACAAACAAAAAACAAAATATGCCATCCACCCATGATCTTCTTTTAATCCTTCAGCAGTGCTCTCTAATGACAAGAACATTGACTTATTTACAGATATTTACGAAACTATGTGATATCTAAAAATAGGTATTTCAAGATATTTTATGATTAAACATAATATTTATTAAAGCAGACAAAAATAGCGTTGTCACATTCAAAATCGACCTTTTCTCAAGAGTTATAATGCAGCAAATGTTCCTAAATATTTAAATACCTGGAAAAACATAAATGCTAAGCTGTAGAACAGTGTCCTCCTTTTAAAGACATTCTATTTTCACCACCAGTGAATTATCAAACAAAAGAAAAACATAAATAAATGGAAGAATAACAACAGACGTATGAAACGTCCCCTTCTGGTACTGGACAGAGCCATCGTTAAAAAAACTACTGTGGTAGGAGATTCACTGTAAAAGAAGCCTGATATCCTACAGCCTCATTCTAGTGATCCACCCCAATTGAGATCCCATCACCAGACTTCTGACACTGATTGCTTTGTCTCTACCTAAACAAAAAAAAAAAAGCCTCTTGGTCATGGTGGCTAATTAGCTGAGAGAAACTAGAAAAGGTCTCTCCACTCCAGGGCTTTAAACTAAGCTTGCTACTAATGTATGCCAAATTAATATTAGACCATTTAACATGACATTGATAATCAGATGCAAATGCAATTCAGGAACCGAAGGCTCTCTCTTGATGTGTTGAAAGTATTACAATCGCCTTGCATTAATCCTCGGGGAGTACAGCGCGGTGCTTCAGACAAGGCGATACATAGGGGCCCAGATTATTTTTCCTTTTTAAAGACTTGTTCCTGCGACGAGGCCCTACTGTATAAGTGGCCTTTGACATGATAATAGGGCAGGTTTGCCAGCCAGATCACTCTCCTGATCAGCGCGGGAGCTGCGATTGACAATGGTCATTGAATTTAAAATGGTTCTCTCTGGCAGAACCCCATTTCTTTCTTAATCGGTGAAATCCCTGGCAAGGCAGATAATGCATCTGCGCATCAGTTTCAGCGAAGTTAGAACTGGACTCAGTTTGAACTCTTTGCCTGTTCAGAATTACAGCAGCAACACAAAAATCCCACTTAATAAGCACATGGTGCAGTACAGTATGCCCCAAAAGACCAATTAACAAGACAGGACTAATGCACCCTATGGGGTTAAGGGGCTTGACAAATTAGAGTGAGTTATTTCAGTGTTTAAAGTGTGCCGTTTCTTAATTGTTGAGCAGTTTATTGATTGTTCCAATGATGTACTTGTTAGATAAACGAGATTTAGGGTTGCTTCAATAGAAACGTGGAGATTAAACGGGGGAAAACAAGAGGGTTACAACGAGTAAATCTCCCATTTTTTCTTTAGTCAAAAAAATCAGTTCAGAAAGCACATCTTTGAATACACAGATAAGTATGGTAAATCGTGGTAAAAACTAGCATAAAAAACCATGGCAAACGCACTAAATGTGTAGTATTACCATGGTAAACTGTAGAATTACTGTGAAAGGATAGATAGACAGATGGATAGAGAGAAGGGAAACAGACAGCTGTTTTCTCCTCCTTGACAAATGGGCTATGTTTTGATTTTTCCAGTGTGAAACAGACGCAGTCCTCTCATTCCCAGCAGCAGTCTAACGCTCGTCAGCTGAAAGCGTCATGCGTTACATACAAGACTAGAAATCCACACTCTAATCAGAAAAACCCAGTGGGTGTTTATGTTGAGAGTGCGGATGATACAGACGTCAAGGCTGGAGGCCTTCATGGCATAACTGTCCGAGGAAAACACAGAGAAGTCTTTAGAGAAGGTATGAAGTTTCCTGGAAGTATTATAAAAGCCAGCTTTGAGAGAGCCTGCGTGCTGATACACCTTCTACCAGCCCAGAGATCAGCGGCAGTAGAGTTTTATACCCTGAGTGCAACCCTTCTGTCATCCCTCCTGCCCTTCCACCAGCATCGAGATTATGGCAGCCCCGATTGAACAAGCTGTCTGGATGAAGCTTGTGGTTGACTGCAGGAGACCTCCCTCTTCAGCCATCACACGATTTTGCTTGCCGGAGGAAGAAAATACATGACTAACAGTATATATCTGAGATAGAATCAAATGCACTTGTTTTACATTTTGCTACTATTTACTAATATGTACTACGTGCACATCTACCCTTAACAATATGCATTTAAATTATTTTCCCAGTCCTATATATGTATTAAGCAACAGTGTAACTCCAATGTTCCTGTATTTTGAAGTGCATCCAGAATAGCTGCTTCTGTTAAGAAATCAGTAAGCACTTCTATTAATTTTTGTAACCTGCTATTTTTACAATCCTGTTGTTCCAATATGAGAAGTTCTGTATTATTACGCTAATGCTGCTGTCTGCCCACTGACAAGATGGTACAACTCACTGTGCTCTGCTGTACAGAAACATTATTTATAGCAGGGTGTAATGCACAGTATGTGTACACTTTCTAAAAGACCAGGAAGAAGAAGAAGAAGAAGAGAAAGAGGAAGCAGCAGAAGATACCAATAACCGAACAAGTATTGTTAAGAGTGATTAAGATGCTGTAGGGATTCAGAATTCCCACGGACATCACCATTCAAGTCATACTTAGACAAGGGGCTCCAATCAATTGTAACACACTTGAATTATGACAGCAGTGCTATTTAAATCTGCCCGCATTTACATCAGTGTCGGAATCCTTAAAAAAAAACTATAGCTGTTGATGGTCTAACCTCAAACTTGCAATCTCAAACTTGCGCTGTTGATGATCTAACCTCAAACTTGCAATCTCAAACTTGTGCACTAAAGATCATTGGAATATTTGTCCTAATCTAGACAAAAAAAGGAATGGGTTGGACTGAAATGGATCCCGAGGGCCAGAGTTGAGCAGCACTGCATTATACAAATGGCTTCAAGAATGGGGCTTGCTGAATTCCAGGTCACAATTGGCCATTTCTTTTCTATGTGAAAATGCTGGAGGGAGCAAACTCTTAATGGCACTAATAATTCCACAGCAGGGTTTGGAGGAGAAGGGAAAGTGCATTAAGAAGTCACTTCTGATCTAAATTCACTTTTTGAAATTCTACACATGCCTCAACAGCCATCAAGAGTCCAGCATTTTTTTCCTTCTATATCTTTGTATTATTTCAAATGTATACGTCCCCTCATCCCCTCTTACTCGCCCACCAGGGGATTGTGACAAGTGTTCATTCATGCAGGAACGCATGCCTTATACATGTGACATGGAATGAATACTGGTCATTCAATCCACACGAATTAACAGGGCTGAATTCAAAATGAATTACTCCAGAACTCAGAGATAAGATATTCAGGTGTTATTCCTGTGGTATTCAGTCGGGATTCATTCTGAATTTGTGGTCATTATTTTTAAAGTGTTACCAGGAAAACCTGACATCAAAGGCCGAGGTTTTGATTCCAATTAGAAATGTTAATACAGACCACACAGTCTTGTACACAAACACACATCGCAGCAATTGAAGGAAGGCTTTTCTGACTGAGTTTACAAACATTCCCAATGTGGTCAAATTTGAAGGTTCAAATTTGATGCTAAAGATCAGGAAATGGAAGTGGACATTAACAAACCCAAATTCAGTACAGTGGCACTGCAATGGCAGTGCAATGGTTCTGTTTTAAGGGGGGATGGAAAACCAAAGGTAACTCCAATGTGATGAGCCATGAATAAAATGACTTGTTTTTGCCTTGCGATATAGAAGATCCATAGAAGAGAGATCTTCAGATCGTCTTATTCTGGAACTGCTCGCAATGATGATATTTAAAAAATAGCATCACTTCACATAAATGAGACATATTATACTGAATCAAAAATACCCCTCAGTGATATCTTTAATTATTAAGCCATTTGCACATTCTAAAATTTCAGTATCCAAAAAAATAAATTAAGATAAATTGCAACAGCGTAATGAAAGACTTTTTGAAATATTTAAATAGATATGATCTGAAATATTTATAGGCTTCCTAAAATGATTTTAAGAGATCCCGATGTGTTCCAGAATATCTTTAATATATCTCAGATTGCAAAGTAACAAGTCAGGCCCCCCTGCGTGATGCTAATTTACAAACCAGCTAGAGGGGTGATGGGAGGCCTGGTTATTTCATTCTGCTAGCAAAATTAATGAAAAAGTGAAAATGAAAACTCCCCAGCGCAGGCCTCCTAGGAAGTCTAGCATCCTGCCATTTAACAATTTCTAGTCAGCATTTTGATCTGTAAATAGAAAAATGTTGTATCACTTCCCATTAAGAACTGGCTTTATCTAAAGTGTTGCTTTTTTGTTTGTACTGTGTCATCTCCAAACTGTTTTTATTTTAAGCACACTTCTATATTTTAAACACACTTCGACAGGTATAGGTTAAACACACTTGGTAGCTACACTATACTTACGCTTTCGTAACATTATTTAATGCATGTTGACAGAACAAAATGAAAATGGCTTTGCTAAGTACGTGTTGTTATGAATGGAGTTCCATCCCCAGAGTCACAGAATTGTGTGCTGAGTGCATGTAGTAAATATTAGTGAATAGAGTCAACAAGGTAAATAGGAAATCAACAGCAAACATGTACTACAGCTCTAAACAACAGCTCTCTAAACGGTAGGCTCTCTGCGTTTCAGGGTTTAGTTCTGGAGTGTTCTGGCGCTAAAAGAGCATGCTGCCCTATTTATAAACTCTGTCTAGTGAGGTCAAAATCCTTGCAACCAATCAGGAGCATGCATTACATTTACAACTTATTGCTCAGCTGAATTCCAGGTGTGTCCATTACAAAACCGCTCATCTTACTATTGGTTTCGCAACAATGTATTTTAGCAATCTTGTTTCCCTTTGGGAATACTGTAGAAATCTTGTGTCATCCCTCAAAACCGTTGCTCGCACTTACTGATTTATCGATTTAAACGATTGTTAAACAAAAGCTTAATACTGAGTTCATTGCTGTTTTTTTTTTCCTTGAGCAAAGGAAAGGTTCCCTTAGGACATGGATCTGAATTGTTAAAATAGCTTTTCAGTTTAGCGAGCCTGCTTGGGGTAATGAAGGAGATCTGATGGAGTGTTGTGTGTTGCTGCTGCCTGTTCCTATGCATCCGAAATGCACACCGGTTATTTGCTGCATTTTTCAAAGGAAAGAAGCCAGGGGGAAGTTTATAAGGCTCAGGAGCGAGAGAACGGGCTCTGCTGGACCAGTGACAACATGAAGTGTCTCGAGGCTGCTTTTCAGTTCCTAACAGACAGCGAGTGGCAGAAAGTGACAACTTGTTAGGGTGATTAATTAGTGATTATCGTGGGCAGAGAAGCGAAGCAAGCACAAAGCTCCTGGGGTGGGGGTTAAGAAAAATTACAAAAAATACGTTTTTTTCGAAAAGTAAAGTGGCCCAGCGGTTGCAAGCTCCAGCCTATTACCTCTGAAAGCCTGGTTATGAATTATCAATCTCTAACTCAGTGAACAATCTGGTATTTTTAACAAATGCATTTTGCAGGAATGGCTCGAGACACCTTTGTACATTTGTAGAGAGTGTATGGAGACTGAACTGCTCCCTCATCCCCTAAGACATCTTTCTTACTTCTGTTTGAGGTGTCTTTGGTTGTACAGCTGCTCCAGCAGTTGCTGGATACGTTTAACAATTAACATGAAGTGTCTCTAAGTACTGTGTATTTGCATAGTAGTTACTTAGTAAATACATGTGCACTTACACATCATTCCAATGCTATTGTGCATAGTTACAGTGTACTTAATGTGTCAATCTTTATACCTTCAATACATTGCACTCCTATTGAAGATTGCGCAACACCAATATTCTTCCCCACAGAAACTCAGGTAGGAGGAGCCTTTTCAGATGCTGTATTTGCTGAAATAGTTGGTAAGCATGGCAAACAACGATCTAATCAGAAAACAACAAACATTAGAGAACAAACGCAACAGGATATTAAACAGGAAACACATTCACTATTAGGAAGATGCATGTGATGTAACGTACAGCAGAACTGTATCATGCTTGGTGCTTGTGTGCAGTGTAAGGTAAAGGCACACAGGCGATTTCTGTTGCTTGTGAGTAAACATGTAATAGAAATCATTTAGATCCAAAAGCTATTTGCTTTTGATTTCTTATATCCCAGTACTGGCATTCAGACACAGAGTCTTCTGACAGAGCCTTTCTTGGTTTGAAAGATATTTGTGAGTATGCACATTAAACAGGGTCTTTATTGTCTGGTTTGCTGATTCAGCAGCATCTGCTGTGAGGGGTTCTCTTTTTCTTTCTATTTAAAGATCCACTGAGCCTAATGAGCTCAGGGACAGTGCTGACTTCAAGTAAATGCAGCCAGTTATGGTACTACAATCACAGGCGATGTGTCAAGGAGCCTGACATTAGGAGAGCTCAAGCGCTGTGTTTTTCAATCAGCCAAATAGAGAAAAAAAAGACTTTATGCAAAAAGTTAGGCACACTATCCTGCTTCAGTATAATATGCAGGCTGTTCGGTTAACATCTTTTTGCATGATATAACCCTAACCCTAACCCTTTTCTGTACTTACCCCAGTGAGTATAAGAAATGCTGCATTATTCTAGAGGATATTTCGTACTATTATATGCTGCTGCCCTGATGCAGATTCCACTGCTCTAAAGAAATTGTGCTAAGGAATGTCCACAAAGCTTCATCAAGGTTTAAGCTTCATCAAGGTTTAACTAAAGCTGTATGTGCGACTCAAAGATAATCTTCAGATTGAAAACCCTTGAATCCTAGCATTTGACGCTGTCATACTTAAAACCACCTTGCCATCAACAGCCAGGCGCACGCATCTCATTGCAGAACAGCGTTCCAACGGACGTGCAAGGACACTGTAATCTGATGATGTAGGAGTCGTGTTAAAAGAACAAATGAAAAATTGGGGGAATTATTAAAGGTCATACATGAAGTGGGTGATAATGTCAGCAATCTCCGGTACAAAAACGTTGTATTTTTTTTTGTTTTTTTTTTCTCAATAGATGGGTTTGCTCTTCACTATGGAGAGACAGAAGACGACACCAGTTGCATCTCAATGAAGAAGGGAGAGGACAGATTGGGACAGAGAAAGAGAGAGATCTGATGCAAGGAAGCATTTATAGGCTTGTTCAGAGAATGAATCCTGGGTCAGTTTGAAGCTACAGCATTTCTCACATGAATTACATGTCATCTAATCTGCTGTTCTTGTTGATTTATTTCTTAGTTCTTTAGTGATGGATAATGGATAGTGAACTTACTTTCATCTTGTTGGATTATGACCTTTGCATAAAAATATCCAAAACAATCCTAGTTGTGTATTTACATAGCAGTTACTTAGTAAATACATGTGTACTCACACATAAGTACAATGTTATTATGCATAGTTACAATGTACTTAATTATTATTATTATTATTTATTTCTTAGCAGACGCCCTTATCCAGGGCGACTTACAATCGTAAGCAAATACATTTCAAGTGTTACAATACAAGTAATACAATAAGAGCAAGAAACACAATAACTTTTGTTCAAGCAAAGTATAAGTGTGACAACCACAATTCAATAATACAGCAGATAATAGTGATAGTTACATCAGGGTATGATTAAATAGTGATAGTTACATCAGGATATGATTAAATACAAAGTACTACAGGTTAAGCACTTGGCAGATTACAGTATTCTGAAGTACAGGATTAAATGCAGTAAAATAGGGGCAGATAAGAGCAAAATAAAGCACATTTACATGAAGGGTGATAGTGTTCCAGGATGCAAACAGAGGAGTTCTACAGGTGCTGTTTGAAGAGGTGAGTCTTAAGGAGGCGCCGGAATGTGGTCAGGGACTGGGCAGTCCTGACATCTGTAGGAAGGTCATTCCACCACTGCGGAGCAAGGGTGGAGAAGGAGCGGGCTCTGGAGGCAGGGGAGCGTAGCGGAGGTAGAGCTAGTCTTCTAGTGCAGGCGGAGCGGAGAGGTCGAGTGGGGGTATAGGGAGAGATGAGGGTCTGGAGGTAGCTAGGTGCAGTCTGGTCAAGGCATCTGTAGGCTAGTACAAGAGTCTTGAACTGGATGCGAGCGGTGATCGGAAGCCAGTGGAGCGAGCGGAGTAGTGGAGTAGCGTGGGCGAAGCGAGGCAGAGAGAACACCAGGCGGGCAGCAGAGTTCTGGATGAGCTGGAGTGGACGGGTGGCGGACGCAGGGAGGCCAGCCAGGAGGGAGTTGCAGTAGTCTAGGCGGGAGAGTACCAGGGCCTGGACCAGGAGCTGGGTAGTTGGTGAGGAAGGGTCGGATTCTTCGGATGTTGCTCAGGAAGAATCGGCAAGTGCGTGCCAGAGTGGAGATGTGCTGGGAATAAGAGAGGCAGGGGTCCAGGGTGACTCCAAGGTTCTTAGCTGAGGAAGAGGGAGAGAGTGTGGTTTTGCACAATATATGTAAGTACACAATTCTATCAGAAAAGGGTAAATGTATAACACTTGAAATGTATTTGTTTACGACTGTAAGTCGCCCTGGATAAGGGCGTCTGCTAAGAAATAAATAATAATAATAATAATAATAATAAAGAACTAAGAAATAAATCAACAAGAACAGCAGATTAGATGACATGTAATTCATGTGAGAAATGCTGTAGCTTCAAACTGACCCAGGATTCATTCTCTGAACAAGCCTATAAACGCTTCGTTGCATCAGATCTCTCTCTTTCTCTGTCCCAATCTGTCCTCTCCCTTCTTCATTGAGATGCAACTGGTGTCGTCTTCTGTCTCTCCATAGTGAAGAGCAAACCCATCTATTGAGAAAAAAAAACAAAAAAATACAACGTTTTTGTACCGGAGATTGCTGACATTATCACCCACTTCATGTATGACCTTTAATAATTCCCCCAATTTTTCATTTGTTCTTTTAACACGACTCCTACATCATCAGATTACAGTGTCCTTGCACGTCCGTTGGAACGCTGTTCTGCAATGTTCGATATAACCATAACCCTTACCCTTTTCTGATAGAATTGTGTACTTACATATATTGTGCAAAAATATTTACATATTAAGTACATTGTAACTATGCATAATAACATTGTAATTATGTGTAAGTACACATGTATTTACTAAGTAACTACTATGTAAGCACACAGTAATCAGAGACACTTGATGTAACGTGTTACAGTGTTTTTCACAGTGAAATTATTTTTATACTGCGTTCAAACGCATCTCTTAAAAAGCACTTTTCTTTGTGTGGTGGTGTTTTGCCACTAACATGCATTACAGCTTGTTTTTTTGGATACCCAGATAACCTTCCTAAGTTGTGGGTTTTATTTCAATTACACAACAAAGACGGTCCGTTCCTCCTATAATCAGTCACACGGTCTGTACTCCTTCTGTGCAGCTTCACTTCCACCACAGTAAAACAATTCTTCATCAGTGAAATAGCTCACCGAGGGGCAATCAATCACACTCTAATGAGAAAATCATGCAGCGGATTCAGAGGGTGTCTTACTTTTTATTTACGATAATAAAGAAAGGGCTGCTGCTTTTTGCTAACACACTTTAAAAGAAAAATGACAGCCATTTATGCAAGAAAAAAAAATCCTGTGGAGCAAGATTCTATTTCAACCCCCCCCCCCCCCCCCCCCCCCATACTTCCTGGTGTGTCTCTAAAACACAGTTCATTAGCCTGGCTGATAAACATTGATCTTTTTATGGCATTAAACCCACACAAACTAATTGACAGTCGATCCTGTTTACATGTCAGGTTTAAATAATCTCAGCAGAGGGTGGAAGAGTGAAAGATCAGGAACCGAACCCACCCCCACTAGCCAGTCAATAACACTGCATACTGCATAAAGCATTTGCAACAGAGAAGAGTCCAAAAGCAACTGCTTAGCCAGTGGAAATGCTGATGAAACACAAAACAGGTTTTTTATTTTTTGTTGTGAGTGTGTTGAGGTTCTGGTTGTCATCTGGGGACCTGATATTCAGTCCCCATAAAGATTAAATTACTTGAATTTCATCATAAAGCAGGGTGATTCAGCAAGCAAGTGCTGTACAGTATTTTGGTGCTTGGATGCACACTTTATGCAGTGCACATAAAGAAAGGGTGTGTGTGTGTGTGCGTGTGCGTGTGCATGTGCATGTGTGTGTGCGTGGCACACACTTTACTCCAAAGATAAAACCCATCAGCTCTGCTGTGTCCACGTAGAGTGTGCTGGCAGACAGCACCCTGTGTGTGGAGGACGAGTGCAATGCTTCTTTCCAAAGGTTAATTCATCAGATGTCTGTGAAGCCAGACCAGCAGACCTGCAATAATCACTTGTCTCCCTCGTTAAATTCTCTCTTGGTCCCAGTGACAGACTGAAAACCCCTCACATATAAACATAAGAATTTATTTTGTTCATAATTATTTCACCAACTACATCAATATGTTTACTTTATTTCTTGTATAAATGTTTAACAGAGTTCGTTTTTGTTGTTAAATGGGCATATTAACTGGACCCCGGAAAGGGTTCATTTTGAGCCTTGATTTAAATACCATTTCCATGTGAGAAAACTGATTGGTTGTCCAGTTAATTAATGAATTATTCAATTTGGTTGCAGCCTGGATGTTCAGTCTTGTAGCAACTGGGGATTTAGGAAGAAATGCCAGTGGCTTGCTGACAAAAGCAGCCACACGTTACCCCTTACAAAAATGTAATGCAGCTGTCTGAAGAGCATTGCACCCAACTTGACTGGCAGAGCAGAGGGGGGTCTGGCAAGCTCTTAATCTGATGTGCAACAGCCAAAGCATCATGATGCTGTCAACTGCACGATGATCAGGAGTGGAATGAAAATTGTATTACATTGCACTGAAACTGATATTTTTCAGGCTTGCATGACTTTTTTTTAATGCTCTGGTCATGCTTGTAGTTTTCAATCAGGGCTAATAAGCATTCACTGCGTGTGAGCATCTCTAAGAGGCCCTGGTCTCGTCTAAGCAGCTTCCAATGCTGCACGCTGTCTCATATCTGTCTCAGCTACAAGCTGCATATCAACAGACCTCTGCAGCGTGCTTGCGGTGTGATTGTGTGAGGTCTGACGGTGACTAAACTAAACTGCTCCCCCCCCCAACCCCCCCCCCCCCCCCCCCTGCCTACCTGCACAGGCCCTGCTGGACTGTTGTTTTTAATACTGTGCCCAGTTATCTATTTTAACACCTGTTTTCTCTACAATTTAAATGCTGGATTTGAATGCTGCTTTATTGCTATGGTCCATGTGCCAAATGAATATCAATCGATGATCTTGATGTCAAGCAGCTTTCATATTTTTATATGCCTTGGATGCTGCCAAGCTACTGAATCCTGGATTTGCGCTGAATGACTGACTGTCCCTCCTCAATACTGAAGTAACTTTACTGCCTTCACGGTCTTGTAATAACTCAATTCAGAAAACGCTGAAATCATGTTATTTTAAAATCTTACTCCTATCTATAAGGAGTTACATGACTTCCACGGTTTTAAAATGCATACCAGAGGTGAAAGGACACCCCTAGCCTTTGGAATTCCTTACCATTTTTGATCAGTCAGCTCCTGTTTTTAAATCTCGTTTAAAAACATCTCTCTTTGAAACGACATTTCCTGGTACATTGCCTTAAGGCTATGAATTGATTTTAAATATCTGACTAACAACTACAATGTGCTTTACAAAAAACATTTAAATAATATTTGCTCTGCTAAAATGCATTGCGCGCTCTGAGAGTACCTGGTCTTGAAAGGCACTATATAAGTACAATGTTGCTCTGACAGATACATCAGTTGATCATTAACCATTTGGTGCATTGCTTCTGAACTCACTTCCCCCCACTTGCATTGGCATAGAGATCTAGTCTAAAGATAAAGTGTTATTAGTTCTGCTTATTCATGCAAACACTACAAACACCTCCTAGACAAATCCCAAGGATAACACACAGGATTTAGCAGCCCAGCTAAGGGGAATCTGTCAAGCGCTGCTCACAACAGAGGTATTGATCCAAATACAGCCCTCACTTTCAGTAGAAGCTCTCTGAAGTTGCCTTTGTTCAGCAGATCCAGGATCACTAGCATCCGGTTATGCTTTCTAAGCAAAGTTAGCAATTAGGATGAAGTCTGAGATAATTGTTTTGCCCCCATTGTTCTTTTACAATCCTTTTCAGGTAATAATAATTCAAGCATTGTGCTCTTGTCTTGCAGAAACAAATAAAAGATTCCGGGCTCAATTTTGAAGCATCGTTTGCCCTCATCTGTACAGAAAGGAACAAAACAACATTGTTATTATAAAATTAGCGAGGAACAAATCGGTTATAGGCACTCTACAGGAAATTATATGTTTGCAATCGCTCTGCTGCTCCAATACTGAGCCTGACTTGTCTCATTGTATGGCTGTCGTACTGTTTTTCTTATTTTTATTCAATACTGTGGAATGAAAACTGTTTATTTTGGAGTCCCTTATTCCAGAAAGCCAAGGGAGGGAGACTATCCTCTTGAACCCTATTAGCTCAATATGCACTATAGTATACTGTGCTATACTATACTATATTGATTGTGGGTAGTAATGTTAATAATTGGGTCAATACATCACCCCTGGGGAGAAATCCCCTCTGAGTTCATTTAGAGTTAAAGATCTGTGTTATGTAGACCCACTGCTGTTTAGCCCTTTAAAATAGACACCAATGTGGTGACCAGAATCCCAACAGCACAGAGTGGAAGCATCAGAAAGAGCTAGGATAGAAAATAAATGAAAGTTAGAGCAACAGAAGTGGGATAGAAAAGTGAAAAACAGTCATTTCGCATTGCATTTCCATTTCTCTAACACGCACTTAGGAAGCTAGCTCTCCGCTAATTTCAAGCAACATTTAACAGCATAATAAAACAAATGGAACATTCAGCCATCCTTGCTTTTCCATAACTTCCCAGCATGACTGGACACACAGTACCAGCATGGAAGTGTAGTAAGAACCAGGGTCTCACTCGCTGCACGAATCCCATTGAGAAACTCAATCAAACCCATTTACTATGAAGTATACATGTATTCGCACAGCATCAGATAGCACACGGCGCAGTCTCAGACAGGGCTTATACATTAACAAGCTGCCTTTGATCATTTACAATGGGCAGGCGTAGCCATACAGGGGTCCCTGGTGGCCAAGTGTGAGCTGCAAGGGACGAACTCTGTCTTTCAGCTGTGGTGTTAACAGATGGGAGCAAGAGAGTCTACTGAGGACAGGTCTACCTGAGGACAGTGCATCCAGTGAGTGATGTGTGAGAGGACTGACAATGCCTCTTTGCAGAACAAAGTAACGCACACTCACAGTACCAGTTTTACCAGTTTCATGTCCTGTTATAGAAGCGCTGTATGTTTCTATGTGATTGTTTCTGCTTAGATCAATAATTTGCCAGGCTTACTAACAACTCCAGCAAGAGTTGCTTCTGAAAAGCAATGTGATGTGGAGAAGCATGTAGGTGTTGCAACGTGCGCTAAAGCCAGTGCGCTGACACCTATGCAACAACACAATGCTTCCTCACCTCTCAATTTTTGCTGGAATAGTTAGCAAGCATGGAAAATAATGATGTAAGCAGAAATGGCAATGAAGAATCCGTCAGAACACATATACAGTAATAGGACATTAACCCTTTCATGCATGGGGACGGTTACAAAAACTCTTCTCGTCTTTATATGGGTGCATATGGAAGACGCAAATTCAGATATTTGTTACGTGTCCAAAACTACTTTATGTACAGCTATTTTTAAAAATAGTGCATGCATGAAAGGGTGAAGCAGGCTAAACATTAAGAAAACATATACACGTCCTTTAAGAGCTCTTACAAGCACTTTGGCTGATTCTTGCTGCCGTTGCAGAGTAACATGCTCTGGCCCTGAATCTTTAAAATCTATTGCTGCACTGCATTGCAATCATGGGTGCAGTACCTGGGACACAGCCCAGTGTCTAACATAACGATGAGCTTTGCCTCATAGCAATTCATTCCTAATGCCCTCGTTCATCTCTGGGAATATCGCAATGGGCCACTGCAAATGTTACATTAGTGTTCCAGCATGGCTGATTACTGGAACAGCGACGTCTGAGGCATTGTATATCGAACACTCTCTTGCTATTTCGAGAGCCAGTATTAAGTAAAGGGGCAAAGCACCGTGCCCTGGAGTATACGGTCATCCCGTTTATTGATTGTTGAGCTACTGGACTGACAGAGAAGCTCAATAATGTTTTCACGTTACCATGTAACCATATTAATCCTGTGTTTGTGAAAAGAATTAAACTGCTGGGGCTTGTCGGATAACATTTATGTAACATACACATCTCCTCTAGACACACATCTGTCACCACATAATATTCTGCAAGGCCTTCATCAACATAGTGCGCTGTCAGTTGGGGTTATTTGGCGTAGTCGGTAACTTTCACTTTTACAAATGCTACAAACGCCCTGACTGACCTTGCACAAACTCCTGTGCCCATTGCACAAGATATATCCTGGCTTCTGCCCATATTATGACCAACTGGCTAACTGGTAATACACTGCACAGTCTATCAAGTGATTCTACTCCTTGTTCAGCTCCCTTAGAATTATAACATGTTACCTCATCATGTACCAACATAACAGTTGCCCTGTTCTTAAAGAATGATAATTACTGTAAGAAGTTTTATATGTCGCTATTTCATATACAGTATAGCACAGAGCGTAGAGGAGAAGTGCAAATGAAAACTCATCAATAGTAAATTGAGATCAGGATTTTCTTATACAGAGATTTAATAAATGAATAGACTAGTTTATGGGGTGATGTAACAGTCTAAACACCAAGGACATGAAATAACAGTACCCTGAGGCTCAGGAGAAGCCTCTACGGGCTGAAGATGTTCTCAATCATTCTCATGTTCTTATGCTCATATCTCAATTCATCCCTCGTGCTTTTTCAAGCTGCTGAATTGAATTGTAAGCCTGAGGAACCATCTGTTCAGTGGGTGTTCAGGCTCCTTGGGAACTGGTTGCAAAGCTGGGTATTAAATCGGGTGCCCTGGCTGTATTTATTGGGACCAGTTACCTTGTACTTTCATTAAAACTTGTATTTGTAATTTTGATAACCATTATCAATAACAATGTATTTATCGTGGATATGTTTAAAGGGTGAACACTGGGATATATGTATAAACATATACTGTTTGTCAAACACTATTTACAAACTCCAGTATTTGAAATAGGACGTTACATGCTGCAGCATGAAAACATATTATTAACAGCCATATGTTCATAAGTAATCAAAAGGTCACTCACACAACTACACTCTGACCTGTGTTTCAAACACACGCATACACACACACACACTCACACACACACTCACACACACACACACACATTCACACACTCACACACGCACACACACACTCACACACACACACACACACACACACACTGGTTCATCTTGGCTGCAGGGCCCATCCTCCCCAATCCATACACAGCTATGCATCGTGACCTTGCACCCTGGCCCATCGCTTTGAGGCAGCTCCTATTTTAACAGCAGTAATCTCCTGTGACAGGCGGGTTCTTCGCTAAATGGAGATTTTGTGGTCATTTTTTAAACACACCATTTACCAGGTTTTAGAGCTGTTAATACTTTCAAGCTTTATCTTCCCCTAGTAAAATATCGGAAATGAACACTGCTTTAAATGTTAACTGGTGTGCACAGGGGTGAGCTCAGCAGGGACAGCTCATTGGCCAGCTCTGACCAGCACAGTCTAGTCATGAATTTACAAAAAGGAAGTATGGGAAAGCATAGTAAAATCTATATGCCATGCCATGGGTAATACTTTATAGTAAATATCTCTAATTACTGTGTATAGTGAAAACCACAATAACACTTAACATTAAGTGTCTCTGATTACTGTGTGCTTACATTTTAGTTACTTAGGTGTGTACTTACACCTAATTACAAAGTTGTTATGCATAGTTACAATGTACTTATTGTGTAAATATGTGTGCATGATATCTGTAAGTACACAACTGTATCAGAAAAGGGTTCATGTTAGGGTTAGGTTTAGGGTTAGGGTTATGGTTAGGTTTAGATTTAAGGATAGGGTTAGGGTTAGGGTTAGGGTTATATCATGAATAATTACTATAGCAATACAGTACAGTATATAGATCCTAAACGCTAAAGCAATGCCCTGGTATTCTGCACCATGCATAGCTTGACTGAAGCCAGTTCTGGGAGCCAAATCCACAAGCAGACAGCTATAAATAAATAATATGTACAAAACTGTTCTTCAATGAAGAGACAGCACCTCCCATACACACCATGCCGCGATGCCACTGGCAGAGGGTGACACGTCCAAGATTTCAACATTTAAGCGTGCCACCTGGACGCGAAACAGCCCTGCTACCTGCTAAGCCAACAGCACTCCACCGCTCTGCAGCCCAGCGGCATGGCTGACAGGCTCTGTAACAATTATACTGTGTTTGTCACCAGTGATTACGATGGAAGCCGCAGAGCAATGACTCTCTGCTGCAGATGCCTTTATTTTTACATTACAGACGGCAATTAGGCACACGTGCACTGTTTCTGAAGGTTGTTTGTAAACAGGTGGATAAAGTTTCCCCAGAACTCTATAACATCCCCACCTACCGTCCTTCAACCTTTTGCTCATGAAATTGCAGGGTAGGTAATGTTTTGGCAACATAATATTTAAAAGCCTGGTTTGCTGAGCTATTGCTGGCCCAATGCTCTAATCTCTGAGAACAGCCAGTTAATTAGCCAACAAGAAGCAGGCAGGAAGCTTATGATAAACTCTCCCCTCCCCCCAAGTGACGAAAACTGCTGCAAGGTGGAAAATGGGGAGATGGTGATAGAAAGTAAACGGGGCGACAAAATGGAGAGGATCAGTTGAGAATAAATAGCATGTGTTGTTCTTTGACTGGATATAAGATCATCTTGGAAGCAGCAATATACTATTTTGCATTGATTGCTCTTCAATGACAGCACAGCGCTGCAAAGCAACGATTCTGTAATGATGGGCAATGGTAGCGCGTGGATTGCAGCTACAGTGGTATAAGCTATTAGTAGAATAGTTGTGCTACCATGAGTATCACAAGACAGACTGCTGGTAAACCAGTATTGCATCACACCAATTAGTCATCTACCATACTGTGCAATATTTGCCATTGCTGGTCAAGCTAGTTTTCTGATGGTTCTGTTGTTTTATTTCAGTTTAATACACTGTTTCTTTTTACCTTGGTATCTCAATGGTATTCTTTAAACATGTATGTAAGATCTGTCTTTGAGCAAGACAATACAAGAGGAAATGAAGATGCAGGTTTAAAAGGAAAGCCTGACAAAACTGTCGCTGTGCCCCTTATCACACTATGAAGAAACTGAGAATCTAAGGCAGGGGATATATTAAAGAGGTATAAAACCCCAGCTCCAGACAAGAGTGCGCAGGGGCACTGCTGGTAAATCCTCTTCAGAAGGTGTGAGATTTAGGCATGATAACATCACACTTCTCTGGGACTTGTAATTCCCAGTAATTACTTTAGCTTCTCAGCATGCTGGCTCAATATCTGTCAATTATCTGTGGACTCGATAAACGCGTCAAAAATAAACCAAGTGTTGCATCTGACACTAATTGATGTGCAGTTTTGAATACTGATATGAATGTGCATCTATCCATGCTTGCCTCTTTCTTTCTTTCTTTCTTTCTTTCTTTCTTTCTTTCTTTCTTTTTTTCATAAAGTAAATGCCATATATATATAATGTAGGTCAAATCAGGTATGTTCATAGATTAACATAATGAAAATTGTGCAATATCATATTAACATTTATCCAGAGTCATGATGTCATCTTATCCATATAAAACACACTCTCCACTGTCTTCTGGAGTCCTAGTACTGGGCGTTCTCTCATTTACAGTCTTGTCATGAGACTCAAAGGTTTCCGAAGCCATGGGTTACATGTGAATTTGCTTTTTTCCTTTATCTTGTACAGCGGCGTGGATGCAGCACCGAAACCCTGATAGAGAAAAAAGAATGTGGGTCTCTTTTTTCTTTTTCTTTTTGCCTTTGTGTTGCACAGTACAGCTCATTAGGCTGTCCGATAACATTGATCTCTCCCCCACTATGAGGCCGCTGGCAGCACATTGACATCTCACGGTCAATTCCATTAGCACAAAATACCAGCACCCCAGCAAGACGTCTGGCTAAGACAGAAATCCATACTGCCAAGGAGCTCTGCACTTCAGCAGCATACTGGTACTGCTACTGATGGGCAGACGCAAACACATCAACTTTTCTTGTTTCTTTTCCTGGTAGGAACTGAGTGTAAAGACCTAACATGAGTATTTCTCATGTACAGATCTAGAGGAAAATAGGTTTAGATAAATAGAAAAATAATGATAACTAAATATTGTAGCATAAATAACAGAACATAAATAAACCAGAATCACTCAGAATGATTGCGAACGCCTTATAAATCAAAATGTAAAAAAGCAAGGCATTGATACTTCTTTGGTTGACACAATCATTCCTCAGTCTGGGGACTTTCTAAATAGAGGTTAACCTCAGATATTGTTTTAAAAGGCCTAATAATACCAAAATGCAGAACGATAATTCAGTGAGGAAACTCATGCGATAGATTATTTATTAAATCTTACACTTGACAACACGACTACATTGTTCATATTTTCACACTGCATTCTTTGGCCTCGTCTTTCGAGGGCCCATAAATTAGCTTCCAGATAAATGGTGAGGCTGACTGTAGGGAAGCCATGGGCAAGAGGTCTGGATAGCTGCCCTCCCCCGGTAGACGACGCCAAAAAACAGGTGGAGGCTGGGGAGGAGGAGTCGAACTCTGGCGCACAGCGGGGACTTAGGATTGAGGTAAGATATAAATCCCTTCCTGGCCGATCATTGGATGTATTGGTTATCGAAAGACAAATAAGATGCTAGCTATCTGGCTGACGAGTATTGTAAATGCGTAAAATATGCTTGCTGTTTACTTGATTTGATCTAAGGTTAAAAGTGAGTTCCCTGCCTGAACCACTGCTTTGCTTAATTAGCTCCCCCCTCTCCCTCTCTCCCTCCTCCTCTCCCTCTCTCTCCCTCCTCCTCTCCCTCTCCCTCCCTCCTCCTCTCCCTCTCTCTCCCTCCTCCTCTCCCTTTCCCTCCCTCCTCCTCTCCCTCTCCCTCCCTCCTCCTCTCCCTCTCTCTCCCTCCTCCTCTCCCTCCTCCTCTCCCTCCTCTCCCTCTCTCGCCCTCCTCCTCTCCCTCTCTCTCCCTCCTCCTCTCCCTCCTCCTCTCCCTCTCCCTCCCTCCTCCTCTCCCTCCTCCTCTCCCTCTCTCTCCCTCCTCCTCTCCCTCTGCACTCAGGATCCACAGTGCGCTGGACCCATGCTTTGCTCTCCCCGTGGGGGTCCGTGACACACTTTGTTTTCATTTACTTTTCAAGGCAAATAAAAACAAATGGTGGTGTGCATTCCCAGTAGGAAAGCCGGCTCCAGTGATAAAGCATCCCGGGCCATTCATCTTTCCAGCAGCCTTTCATCCCCGTACTGCGCTTCTTCCTTCTAGGTCAGCCCAGATCCCAATTGTAAAGACAAACAAAGGAAATCACGTGAGGTGCCGAGATGAAATGCACGAGTTGCTGTCCCAGTTCTGCAGCTGAGAAATCGAGTGCTGTACTGCGGGCATCCTTTACAGTCATCTGCTTCTACCAACCGTCCTGGGGGACAGCTGATTAGATGAAATATAAAAACCAGGAGAAAGGAGCTTCTGGAAATGTATTTAACCCTGTGCTTTGTGGTGGCCTGTACACTGGGCAGTGACAGTGTATTTATGATCAGAATGTTGTTGTTATAATGTTTGTAGGTGCGGAATATACTCTCTAAAATTGTATATATTTCATTAGTATACCCCCCCCCCCACTACCACTTATATAAGACCCTCCAGCTAGATTAATACAATTGATCTTCAAAAGGTTTGGGGATTAATAAGAAATACTTATTAAATGTATTTTGCACTTAAAGTTAAAGAATAGTTTGAGACAGTATTTAAACACAGGGCTTTTTGCTAACACTGGTCAGGAAGTGTCATTATTATAGACACACGCAGTGGCTTATACCAGTATCTGCGTTTTGACAGCCTTGCATGTTTAAATTGTGACAGTAAACATGGAATAATGCAATTGTATATAAAGATTTCTCAAGGGTCTTAATTGAATCCATCTGTTGTATATAACTACTTTGGGGGAGGGATAAGAAATAAAGATTAACAAAAATATTTTCTATAATACCTTTACAGATATCTATACAAAGAGAATAGTCTATGGGTTAGAGTTTATTATCACACAATGTTACATTTCTCGAGGTGGTTTTGGACAGTAATACACGAGTGGCACACACTCTTGAGATAGGAATGCATCATGATGGAGAAAGGAGTATATCACAGGAATTAATTTTTTGCACGTATCTACGCGTGAGCATGAAAAACAGAAGGATGTTTCTTGCAATAAAGCGTTCAGTCACCATGGTAACATGGAATATGTGTATATATTTGGAGACTTTAAAAAGGCCTTCTTTCAGTGCATGAAGGAGAAGTGGCTAAAGGCTTATCTAGAATTAGCAGCGGGCTTTTATTGTGTCTCGGTCCAGAGTCCTCTTATAAAGAAGTGTTTAAAATGTTTCAGCAGGATGTTACTAATCCAGGCACACCACGGTACACACAGGCAACCTTGACAGCAGAAATAGGGAAAGAATGTCAACAAATAAAATGAAATAAACCCTGAAAATAAAATGAAAAAGATTCCGAACATCCTGTTATTTTTTTTGCTTCTTCTTTCAAGTGCTGCTGCAGGTTTTGCGAGAAAGCTGATGAAAGGTTGAGTCTGGTTTTGCATGGTATTAATGATCTGCATTCACTTTTACATCTTTTCATAGAACTGGAGAAAAATGCTAAGCTTCACTTTAAGCATAGCAGCTGCCCATGTTTGCAAAATGTAATGCTGCATTTCCATTACAGAAAGCGAAAGAAATCATGTTTGTTTTACAGACCAGTACGAAACACTACCTTTAAAACAACATTGCAAGGTTACTTCAACCTTAATCTGAAATATCGCAAGACTCAGGTTACTATTACCTAACCACAAATTTTATAAAACCCACATGACAAAAATATGTCATGCAATATCATTTTTTAAAACGTATACTTATTTTAAAGTAATCTAGATTTGAGTGCAACGTTTTTTACGAATCTGAAAAACATGACAGCAGTTTCTGCTTTCTGTACGAAAAACAGTTCTCGTAGGTCATAACGCTACTTTGTAAAATGCAGAAACAAAGGTATTAATAAGAAGACGGGTAAGGCTTCACGTTGTTTCTCAAACTCTGTAATTACACTGCAGTTGCATGTATAGTTACATGGTAATTACATTGTAAATACACAACCACATGTGTATATACAGTGTCATTAAAAAAGACACATGTTTAATTACTGTGCTACTACAGTGCAATTACAATGTCGTTAGGGGCACTTGTCATATCAAGTGAACGCTATGAAGTTGCAATTTTTACATAGCGCCGCTGCAGAAGAGGTCGCTTTCCAAGAGTTATTTTAAAAGAAGACTGTGCCATTTCCTACATGCATATTCCTTCTGAGGGCTCCCTTCTGCAAAGCTGCCGTCGATATCTGTGAGCCCCTCTGCCTGTGAAAGCTGGGAGGCAGGCTGCAGCATAGCCCAGCATGGGGTGAAAAAGCAAAGGAAACAGAGCCGTGTTTGTGGGAAGTAAATATGCACAGAAACCAAACCCATTCAAAACTCTTGCAGAGTCATCACTTTCTGGATGCTGCAGTATCTTTTGAAGAAGCTCTGGGAGTAAAATAGCCACAGCAAAACACTGGGTAACACTTTACATGAAGTGTCTCCAAGTACTGTGTCATTGTTTTGCACAATACATATGAAAGAGCACAATTGTATCAGAAAACGGTTGGGGTTAAGGGGTTGGGGTTATATCGTGCAAAAAGATTTACACATTAAGTACATTGTAACATTGTAATTATGTGCAAGCACACATGTATTTACTAAGTAACTGCTATGTAAATACACAGTAATTAGAGACACGTCATGAAATGTGCTCCCTCTTTATTTTACTATGTGACTTACACTTACATTGTGAAATATTGAAAACAGTGAATTAGTGCCCTTATGCAGGAAAATATAGAAATTTATAGTGAGATAATTATCCACGGGTGGGACATTAACCAGCAGAGGTATGAGTTGCTAATTGGAGAAAATCACATAGGCAAGAAAATAAATAGATTCAAATAAAATCCATATAGATCAATTACAACATGTAAAAGGTTGCTCCCTGCATTCTTCTACAAAGCAACTCAATGGAGTTCAGCATGATGGACTGCCAAACAAGAGTGTATCTGACAGTCTCAAATGTTTCAGTGTTGCATTTGCTGCAGCAGAACTCAGGGGAACAGCTGTTCTGAAAAAAATAATTTTAGGTCAGTAATTCCCATTAAAATTCATGTTGTGGGATGAAGAACCACAGCAGAGCTAGACGGTACCACATCTCCTGCTTCAGGCTTCCAGACATTGTACCCTTCAGGTTTACAATGCGCCTGCTCCACAGAAATGCAGGAGGAGATCGCAAATTGCGGAGAGTGTGAGAGAGAGGATGTTATCAAAATAAAACTCAAACCTGTTTTTAAGATACTTGAGGAACGAGTGTTTGTGATAAATAATCTGTCAGCGTGAGACTTCTTGGGGCTAAAGTCATATCTTCTGTGCATATCTAACACATCTTGGGAATTTGCCTCTGTGCAAGATGAGACTGATTAAAGCAGACACTTATTTTTGCTTAAAAGTCAAAGTGTGTAATTCTGAGCTACGCAGCTTGCAAGATGTGCTCCACGTTTTGCGAGTTTTAGTTTTGTATTTTTTTTTCTCACCCCGCTGGAGGCTTACTGCTTGCTTGAGGCTTGTTTTGGTCTCCTTCTGAAAGCCACTTTGCTGTCTCAGCCTGCACAGTGACTTAGCTGCCTTCATCGAATGTGCTTAAAATTGCAATGCAGCAGAACTAAAGTGGTACAATGCTAGGAACCACTGGAAAAGTTTAACCGTTTAAAATGTTGCTATGCCAATGATATCACAATGGTATAAACCAGGGGTGTCAAATCACGTTCCTGGAGGGCCATGCCAGTCCAGGTTTAATAAACTACGATATAATAAACTACTTCAGGGTCTGGCTGTATGTTTAATCGGTTCAATTAAACAATTTAGTTGGAACAAAGACCAGGAGTAGAACAAACACATATACAGAGGATCCACTGCATTACCATGGTATCACAGCCGAAACCGGGATCACTGTGCAATATTTGATCCAAATCCATTGTATTGACATTGCTGTAGATGCAGTGGGTCTGCTAATTGTTCTGCTAGGGTTTCCTATGGACAATACATTAGATCCCAATGTGATTTTAAAAGGTTTCTATGAGGGCAGGCTTCCCCACAGCCAGCACTGCCAATAGCCCTGTCCATGGTGCTGGAGTAGATTCTGCTGCCTCTCAGTTCTGGGCCATTGCCATGCCAATGTACAGCAGTGCCACTGTTGCATGGAAAGTAATTTGTACAGGGTGCAACTGTATGGGTTGCAGGGCAGAGTTTTTTTTAATATATAATCCTGAATTATTTAGTGCTGAGTTTACCATAGAAAAAGCACAGCAAAGTTTAATAAATCATAGAGAAAGCATGGGTAACCATTGTAAAGCCCAAAGAGTTATGATAAAACATATAAAAATGAAACATGGCAAACCAGGTAAACTATGATAAACCATGGGAAAACGGCTCAATTAACTTGCTAAATTTGCTGTGATACATTTGGGTAAGCCGGAATTAAAACTTCCTATTGTATCAGGCCAAGGAAGAGACCAGGCAGACTTCCTGTCGTAATGAGGACTGAGCAGTGAGGCATTTACATGCCATTATAGTAAGCTGCTGTGTCGCAGCTCAGCAGCAGTTTCGAATATATTATCCGGTGATGTCACAAAGTCACAGAACCTGAAGCTGAGTGTGACAGCTCTGTTTTCCTGCAGAGTCAGCCTGACAGGAGGAGCTCAAGAGGCTACCTGTGATCAGACTCTTTCATTTTCATTTTCACCGCAGGTCAAATCATAATCAACTGAACTTCAAAGAATCCCCAAAACAAGGCGTTCATATAGTCTAACTGGCACATTTGGGATTACATTTTGAAGCCCCTGTTAAAAATCAGGATTAACACAGATAGAATTTAATGTGGCACTGAAACACCCAGCAGTTTTATGCTTATGACAAGTGAATTGAATTACAAGCTCTTAGAATTCTTCCCGTAGCTCTTAGAATTCCCCATGCCTATCCAATGTGTTTGATCTAATCTGTCCAACACTCCCAACATGTAACTCTGTGATCTTTGAATTGTGTTGACTCCGCCATCACTGTTCTATACAATAATACACTATGCTATTCTGTGGAGCAGGTAGAGCCAACAGCGTTTAAACTTCACAGCCTATTATGACTAAACTACCTGTATCATGTACCTAGTAGAGTTTATAGCTCTATCAATGCAGCTTAACCCTGCAACGGTTCCTTTAGTTGGATATTCAAACCCATCAAGCACTTGCCTCTTTCTGGCACGCAACACAAAGAGTACACATTAAGACAAGCAGCCTCAGTCAATGCCCTGAGGAGGTAAAACAAATAGCGGTCAAGCACCAGCTACGGCTGTCACAGCTCAGGAAATGCCTTCAGTCGACATTTTCTGCTGCCCAGAATCTCAGTATAAAATGTCAGCAGTGGCCCTTTGTCAATATTGATTTACTATTTGCTCACAGACACACATTTCAATAATCAGCAACAGGCCCGCAAAGGAGTTCAATCCACTTTGACCCAGGTTTAATGCCTTTGTAACCGACTAGAATGTATATGATTCATTCCCGGGCAGGGACTGACGAACTGTGTGGTATTGCTTGGTATTTGTTTTATGACTTGGACTCAGGTCCACTGGGAGCTAGCTTGATGCCACCAGATTTATTTGATCTGTGAGCTGGATTTGAAGAGTTAAAAGACACGAGAGGATGGTGATTATCCCGCTACGCCACCCAGCCACCCTGTACCACGGTAAGATTTCTGAACACTTTGGAGACAGCACTGAAAAATACCCTGGGATGTCTGTGAGCTGCTGCTCTGGCTAATTAGAAACCCAGTCTTGCTGCTTCTGAGCCCCGGGACCCCCAGCGGCTGTCATGACTGTGCCAAGCATGGATATCAAGCCTGAGAGCTTTGTTCTGAACAGACACTGTTTGTCAATCTTTCAAAGATTTTAAATAAGTGGAAGATGAAGAAAAAAGAAACAGCCTTTTGTCCACTGAATCATTAATATTGATTTGCAATTTGTACGCAAAAAGGAATTTCACTAAGCTACATCATGGCCACAAAAGAATCTAAATCCATTTTCACCCAGGCTTTTAAAAAGCAAACCGCTTTTCTAACTGGAAATGAACACCAACAAAGAGGCAGTGCTCTCAGGGTTTGTATGCGATCTGTGCTATTGTTTGAGTTGCACAAGACCTTCAAAGTATATTTTCCATGTAATTCACTGTCATTGTTAGGCTAAATGTATTTCTCATCCATTTCTGTGTATATGTAGGTTATAAAAAGAGCGGTGTATTTTAGTTTTATTAACATTTTAAATTGTAAAAAACAAAATACAAGCAAAAGGAAGAAAATGAAGGGAGATAAGGTTGATACGGTTGCTTGTGCTGCTAAGAAGAAAGACAATGGATTTTAAAAGCTTGCTTATCGCTCTTTTTAAAGGAGTTCAATCTGTATTTGTGTAATGGTTCTTATATTTAGTGGCACTAACCTCTTGAACTGTGAACTTTGACCCTGAAAGACAGTGGTGTTTGTATTGAACGGTTATGTCAAAAAGCGTTCAGGGACTTAAGGGAAAATATCACAATTAATATAAGGGCTTTAAACAAAGGTTACACTTTACACACGATTAAACGCATTTCTGTTACTGTCGCCTAATCAATAATGATGACACATAACCCTCTAGTCTTTAATCAACCTGACCAAGTCATTTCTCATTGCCCTCTACAACACCTCACTTCAGTTCAATAACAGCATGTCTTATAATTAAGTTCAGATTACAGCACAGCCTATGAGAAGGTTGCTTGGACAAGTAAAACAACCCCAATCAAGCAGATATAATATCCTCTTCAGTCCTCTTCAGATATAGAATATTGTAAAGAGTGCTGTAAGAGTGACTTTGCTTTTTGGGCTTTCTGACCTTGACTGAGCTACAAACCACCTTGTATCTCACCGCACCTAATGTATTTGGTAATACCGTACAATAACATTTGTAAGTCAAAAGTGATTACATATAAACAGATGCACTATAAAATTTCAAAAAATACTTACTGCTAACACTAACATTAATTAATTATGCAACAGCATACATTTCAAAATATGAGGAAGTACTGAAAGTGTCCTGAATTGGAGATGACTTCATATGAATACAAAAGGAAATGTCTAAATGAATATATAATTACACTTGAATTACTGACATATAAAGTGTAACCATTTTTCTTATAATAGAATTAAGTTCATTTAAAGGGTATAATTAATCATTGTTCAAAAGCATACCCCCTCATTGCTTTTCAAATCCTGTAGATAACCCTGACATTTAACTAGATTGGACATGTTTTCTGAGAGAAATAAAACTTTAGTTTCTGAACAATTAAATGAAATTAAAGAGTGTATATATTTTTTAAATCCTACATGGTATTGTCTAGTAGATTTTCTATCTCTCTGACACTTGTCATCCCACAATAAGCCTCTGCTGTACTGGCACAATACAGTGCATTCAATGCCGTTGACTCAGATAGTTTACCTTGATGAACATTACATTTGAATGCAGATCGTATGAAGCTCATAACACTCAGAGAGGGGCCGCGTGATGAAGAAATCAATCTGATTACTCAGACGTGCCAGGAGACGCAGAGCATCCAGAGAGCTGTTCTCAAAGCAGAGCCGACATGACAACACACCCCAGCACAGCCGTTTCTCAGCTCGTCAGCAGATCAAGAGCCTCTCTAATGAAAAAAATAACCACCTGCATGGAAGATTTCAAAATATTGTCTCAAAAATAGAGACATGATATAATTGTCCTGCTGATGGTTTTCTCTGGTTTTCTGAGTAGGCTTTGAAGTAGTTTCTTGATTCTTGGAGACACTTGGAGTGCATGAAAGAAACAAACCCCACAATGGTCTTGGGTGTAGAGATCAGGCTGAGACATCGCTGCTGGCATCTTAAAAAGACTCCTTTGCAACATCAGGATCCCTGAACCCATTATAGCAGCACTGTACCAAAATAAAAATAACAGTACAGGCATTTCAGTGCGTTTCTATTTTTGATGCACCAATTCAGAAGAGACTTGCGCTTCATGTTGGTCTTGCCATTGGCTATGCCTGATTTGAAAATGTTTGCATAGCACAGTTACTCATTATCCTCTCTCCCAGTTCTCCCCACGCTATTGCAGGATTGCTCTACCTTAAGATCTATGAGTCAAAAGAAGAGAGTCCAATCTCAGTAAATTAGCCTCTGCCTCCAGGTCCCCTCCAAGTTGGAGTCCATTACCCAACGTGCAGACCTGCTCCTGCCTAGGGCCCCCTGACTCTAAGCCTTGGCGGCATTAGAAACCTGCCTGTGTGCACTAATCCAGTTAATTGGTGCCAGGATTTGTGCAAGATAACATTCTGATACTGCCAAGGGGTGAGAGACTAGTGTATATTCAGAGTGGGGATCCTTTTAAAGTACATGCAGCTAAAGAAAATAAGGTAACACTTTAGGTATCCGTTATAAGTGATTATAAACAACAGCAAAAAACAAACAAACAAGTGTATAATAACTGTATTGCAAAAACAAAGCAGCCCCATACAACTGGTGAGACAGACATACAGACTGACAGACAGACATATAAAGACAGATACACCTCAAAAGACAGGCAGACAGATTAAATCCATTACAACTAATTATAAACAAAAGCTAAAAAGAAACACATGCTATAGCAAACATATGTTTTTATTTAAAAAAAAAATGATATCTGGTTCCACAGTAGGTTGAATGGAATCTCTGTTTCGTTAAAGGATGTTAATGCATGGCTGAAAGCATGTCAGTTAATAGGTGAAGCAGCTGGTTGGTTAATGACAGGAAATAAAACATAAAAGGGGCGGGGACAATTTCACCCAAGAGGTAGCCAAGGCAGTGTGACGCTACCAGCACATGACAGATTTATGTAGTACCGGTACATTTTTTTTAGCTACAGTCACATATAGATAAAGCAGTGGGTAAAGGCCAGCATTCTCACTGCTTGCTATTTGCTGTATCAAAATGAAACTTTACACCCCAATGGTCATTTTACAAACCACCTCACTTGTATCTATTAGGAGGCTTTTCAGTCCCAGTTTCTGAAAAAAAAGCAAATTCCGAAGGAAGAGTTTAGTAATCCTGGTGAACAAATGATAGAAGCAGAAACAACAGTATAGAATGATACAGACCACACAAAAAATATTAAAGTGGTATAAAATGAAATGTGATGATTCCCATTAGCACATTTAAAACCCTTATATCTCACAGCTATAGCGCTTCAGCTTGTAAGGCTGTCTATTGTGAAGAAGAGTGTTAAATCATTCATTCAAGTGGATTTAATGGTTCCACCATACAGTCAGATCATAAAACGAGGTGTTTATCGTAATAGGGTATTTTGAAATCCAGGTACTTTGCCATAATTTGGCTGTCAAAACCGTAATTGATTTCACTTTAGCTTCATTCTGATTCTGTGCTCCTGACTTTCATGGAACCACCTTTATATTTCCGAGGAGGAGATTTAGCCAGCTATTGATCCCATAGCATCTGGCTCGCATGTCATTTGTAATTGTAATTGGCTTGATCCCTAATTACTGTACATGAGAGCTGGACAGCGCTACTTCTGAGACTTCCTCTCTGAACCCTTACTCTCTCACTGCCCAGTCTCGCTGACACACACACAAAAAACCCTTTCAGTACCGAGATCAATCACAGCTTATCTACCGACACAAGCAGTCTAACTAACTGTTTCTATTGGATATCCTGGGGCAGGTAGTATGTGATAATTAATAATGCAGCAATTAACAATGCAGTAATTACAGTGTTATTAACCCGATCATGAATTAAATATTGACAATAGCTGACAAAAAGGTAGTTTTAGACACATAATAAATATATTTTTCATTGTAAATGTTTTTCTATTTTTCTTCCATTGCAATATATGGAAAAAAACAGCATCCACATGTTCCCATATAAAGACAAGAAGACTTATCCATCCCCATATAAGGTCACCATGCATGAAAGGTTTAAAGTATAAGGTAATTATTATCGTGTTTAACTACTAAAGGACGTAACTAAGGAGTAAAAAGTGAACTTGCAGTGTAACTTCTTAATAAATCCCATTTGAGTTTGAGTATCCTTACAGAGTAAGTAGATGTAATTTTTCTTTCCGTTGTTAACATTTTGACAGCCTTTTACATTTATACCTTTAAAGTCTGCTTCAAAGCTCTTTTCAAAATGGCCGCTCCAGTGCACCTGAGTTTGAGATCTGTCCCCTAAATCACTGCAGGAATAGCAACATAACAAGTGCTCTGGCTTTTCTGTTCCGTACCACATCATGGATCGTCATTGCTGTGTTACCTGTTTGACAATGTGGGCAATGATCCTTACACTATCACTACAGCTGCCATTTTGAAAAGAGCTTGGAAACAGACTTATAAGTTATAAGTGTAAAAAGTAGTCAGGATGTTAACAATGAAAATTACAGATACGTTATTTAAACAGTTGTAGCAGCACGTGGGGATGTGTGATGCTATATGTTTCGGGACCCCGCTACTCACTCTTTAAGGAAAGGTGTTTTATGATGACCTCTTTCCCTTCGCAGAGCTGGACGCAGCGCGCTCATCAGCTGGGCAGACAGCTTCCTCGTCAGAGAGATGTAAATGAGGCAGAGGCTCTGCCGTGGCGCATGTTCTATCAAAGAGATTGTGACACCACCATCTGTCAGCCCAGTCCTTGTCACTGCAAGTGTATTATTGAGAGAGTGAGAATGAGAGAGAGTCACACACCCACTCACACAGGTTGAAGATGTTGAGTGCAGCCAGCTGTTACATGAGAGCTGCTGCATTTCACAATCCTGGTCAGTTTTTACACGCCAGAGATTTCTGTTCAGAAATGAATTGAATGGAAAGGCAAGGGCTGGACATGAACCGCTAACCCTGGTGCAGAGACGAACTTCTTATCATGCAGCTAAAGAGCGCGCTCTCCAATCGAGAGGCAGGCACATGTCTGTATGCTGATGTCAGTATTACTCCCTATGGATCATTGGACTCAAGTCCCAGGGTCTAGATTGTAACAGTGTCTAATAGAGATGTATTTGAGAATCAAATTGAATTGCTTCCTTGTTTATTCAATATGAATACGTGGTGTACGGATATTGTCAAAATAATCGATCAGTAAATACGTTTTTAATTTCCATAAGGAATACTGTTTTCAATGTTATTAAGTTTGCACGTGCAAGGAGTCAAATCTAGATTTCTTTTTTTTTTTTTTTTTGTAATACAGGACATGCACTAACTAAGCTAATCCCTCTGCTAAGGACCCCTGGTCAACCAAAGACTCACTGTTATCATCTCCCATTCCAAAACAGAGAAACAAATCAAAGGAGGTTATGAAGAGGTTTCGTGATTAACTGTTGAGGCTGCCCTTTGACTGGCTCATCCTTCAGTCTTGCAATAGTTGCCAGTGATGTAATCCTAAATCTAAAGGTACTGGAATGCCACTACAATATTGATGTTCTCAAACAAGAATTATTATACATCTTCTTTTGAAGAGTTATTTTCGTGGTTCCCTGTCACTACAGCAGCCGCTTCACTGTGTGCCATTCCGGGAAGATCTTCGTCTGTGTTTGTGTTCACAGTTGTAGTCGATGCACTGCTGCTGTCGTCTTCGTCAGCATTTTTAGCCTTCTTAAAGGAGTAGTTTCTAATTGAAGAAGTTCCTAATGCTCTTTCCATTGCATCAAGAGGACTACAGTACTGAATCAGAGAGTTGTGCGGGAGAGGAGTCATGTAACTTAGCTTGTCTATTATGCAAGTTCCGGCTCATATCCACCACTGGCGGCCATGCTTCGTAACCAGCTACAGGGGAAGGTTTTGTCAGGGAGGTCCTTCCTTAAGGATTGTCCCCCCAGAGGGAGACAGAATGTCCAATTATATTCGTACCAGCTCCTTACAATAACTCAGGAGAACTGAGGGTCAGTGGGCATCCTCCGAAACCAAGCCAGTATCCTCTTCACACCCAGGTGATTGACCGCAGATGATGGCAACCGGTCAATGAAGGACACAGGCTAGCCCTGCAGGTGAGGGGACTCAGCGCTTGCTGATTTTGCCTCCCTAACCTGCCGGAGCACAAGAGCCAATACCTGGGTCATCTCCAGTGAAGATTGGTGACTCTGTACTTCCATGAAAAAAAAAAAATTCTTATATATTATGAAGCACATCCCTTATAAAAGTTTAACACAGTATTTGTGCACAATATTATTTGCAGCTTTCCCATGCTTTTCCCATGGTTATACTATGCATTTACCATAGTTTACCTATGCTTTTATAAGGGATATGCCCCAAAATAAGGACAGGCAAGAGTTAAAAAATAGAAGTTAAATTGAAACCGTGTTCAATTACATTACCTTATGGTTCATGCCGTAAAAACCTATTCAGTCACAAAAGCCCAATGTCTTCTCATTACCAGAACAATGCTTGAAGATAATTGGGTTTTTTCCCTCAGTCAGGTTAAGCTGTATGAAACAAGGCTGGCATATTCTGAAACATCCCTCTGGAACCAATGAAATAATTTGCATTAGATTCGTCCAGTTCATTGAAGTATTTCAAACAGTTACTGAGATGGAACTGTGTATGTAATTTCAGCTCTTTCTTATATTTATGTATTAAATCAGCTTAAAACAGAGGGGATGGATGCTGCAGTACCATGAAAAAAGGTTACTGCAGTGTAGCATGGTAAAAAAAATGCAGCGATGTGTAGTGAAACACACAGTACGAATGTTTTTTTTTATTCACTATTCCATTCCTCTCATAAAAACTGCCTTTGCCTTGAAAATTAAATAAAGTATTTCCTAAATTGCAGACCTGAGAGAGCTAACGCTATAAGCGCTAGTATACTTATGGGAAAACGGGGAGCTGCAGGGATCAGCCCATTCTACTGTAGGTTTAGGAGCTATGCTGTTGCCTTAATGTTTAGTATATTGGTTGCTGATCACTGTATTTTCTTGCAGTGCTTGGGTTCCTTTGCACATATCACATGAATACAGTTGCTGCACTGCTTTTAAATGTACCTGGGACTGAGTTTTTCTTTTAAAGGGCATCATTTTGTCAGAGGCTGTGTGACAGGTCCCGTACATTTTAAAAGACGCACCGTTCTGTAAATGTTACCGTATGTGTTGCACTGAAAACTATTTTCCAACATCATAAAATAGGTTTTCATCGAGCAAGCAAGAAATAAGTATTGATTTCAGTGAGCAAGGCCTTCTTACTTGAAAGGTTCACTACGCGCCAAGGCTGCCGATTTTACATTATAATTCCATGATGCAGTTTAAAATGAGAAAATAGTTTCTACAGGTGAATGCCTGTGGTAAGCAAGGATTATTCCTGCTTCTAGTATTTTCTGGGTTACAATTTACATTGTCTCTAATTACTGTGTGTTTGCATTGTAGTTACTTAGTAACTATGCATAATAACACTGTAATTACGAGTACGTACACATGTATTTACTAAGTATCTACTATGTAAATGCACAGTAATTAGAGACACTTAATGCAAATTGTTAGCTTTTTCCAGAACTGAAGAGAGGAATTGCAGAAGGAAACGGCATGGCCCAACCCAGGAAAGGTAACTAAATAAGTGTGCATTGTACTGACTGTACTGCAGTGAGGCTTGTTAAATAATTCACTACAGCTGACTGCGACATGCAATAGATAGGAGTGATGCTTACCACGAGGGGGGTCGGGGGGGGGGGAGGAGAGGAGGAGGGGGAATTCTTCTGAAGGCAACACTTGCTATTTTCAGGTTCATCAAACTGTCACAATCAGTTACCACGCTGGAAAGAGGTTCATTACTCGAATGCTGTTTGACTGGGCTTCAGCAATGAGCAGACCACTGCTGCCGCTGAAAATGAAAAGGCAATATGGAGAGTGCTGGCTGCGTACAGCCCTGTGCTGCCTGGGAGCCGAGGGAGGTTCATTTACAAGATTGGGGAGAAGCTAATGACAGCCCACTGTTCCCAGCCTACAGTAACAAAGCCTTGTTATGATGGGCCTTGCTTCATTATTTTGTTGTAATATCTCCCCCCATCTGTATTCATGTCGTCATTATGCCTTTGCTATATAGTTTTTCTCCTGGCGTTTGTAGTTGTAGGTAGTTAACCTCAGAGCACAGACCAGATACATAGACAGGTATCTCACTTTCCCCTGGGTCAATACAGCTGTAATGACAGATTGAGAGAATGGGTGCACTGCAGAATGCAGGTACCGACTCTGGAGCTACCCTGTAGTTATACAACATGTTTATATATATTTTATCGATTGGGTGGTTTCACTTGACAGAGCAAGTAAAACAAGCAGTACAATTATTTCAACGTCAACTCACATAGATATCCTGAAAATACGAACCGAAAGAATAAAATGCATTGTGTTCCGATTTTAAAATAAATGCATTATCTCTGGCCGCTTCCTTGTGTGCTGCAGTTACTGGATATATTATGGTTCACTGCAGCAATACCTCTTGAAAATGTCTCCCATAGTAAAAGCATAGCAGTGCAATAAAGCATAGTGAAAGCATGGTTAAGCATAGGTAAAGCCTAGAGAGGAACAGTAAAAAAGGCTGTGTGGTCCAGTGGTTAAAGAAACAGGCTTGTAACCCGGTTCAAATCCCACCTCAGCCACTGACTCATTGTGTGACCCTGAGCAAGTCACTTAACCTCCTTGTGCTCTGTCTTTTGGGTGAGACATAATTGTAAGTGACTCTGCAGCTGATGCATAGTTCACACACCCAGTCTCTGTAAGTCGCCTTGGATAAAGGTGTCTGCTAAATAAACAAATAATAATAATAATAATAATAATAACACTGACACTGTTGATCACTCTATTCTACTATCATCTCTCGCTGACCTGGGGATCTCTGGCACTGCTCTGGCCTGGTTCCCGCCGCTCCAGCTCATCCAGAACTCTGCTGCCCGCCTGGTGTTCTCTCTGCCTCGCTTCGCCCACGCTACTCTACTACTCCGCTCACTCCACTGGCTCCCGATCACCGCTCGCATCCAGTTCAAGACTCTTGTACTAGCCTACAGATGCCTTGACCAGACTGCACCCAGCTACCTCCATACCCTCATCTCTCCCTACACCCCCACTCGACCTCTCCGCTCCGCCTGCACTAGAAGACTGGCTCTACCTCCGCTATGCTCCCCTGCCTCCAGAGCCCGCTCCTTCTCCACCCTTGCTCTGCAGTGGTGGAATGACTTTCCTACAGATGTCAGGACTGCCCAGTCCCTGACCACATTCCGGCGCCTCCTTAAGACTCACCTCTTCAAACAGCACCTGTAGAACTCCTCTGTTTGTATCCTGGGACACTATCACCCTTCATTTAAATGTGCTTTATTTTGCTCTTATCTGCCCCCTATTTTACTGCATTTAATCCTGTACTTCAGAATACTGTAATCTGCCAAGTGTTTAACCTGTAGTATTTTGTATTTAATCATATCCTGATGTAACTATCACTATTATCTGCTGTATTATTGAATTGTGGTTTGTCACACTTGTACTTTGCTTGAACAAAAGTTATTGTATTTCTTGCTCTTATTGTATTACTTGTATTGTAACACTTGAAATGTATTTGCTTACGATTGTATGTCGCCCTGGATAAGGGCGTCTGCTAAGAAATAAAATAAATAAATAAATAATAAAACATATTAAAAACATGGCAAACCTTGGTAAAATATTATAAATGCACTGTATAACCATGGGAAAACCATGGGAAATCTGCAAAATTACCTTCCAAAGCTACCATGATAAATGTTTATAAAGGAGCCAGGGCAAATGATGTTTTTGATGAACATGCTCTCGTCTGCAAAATCAATACTGGCTATTGCATATAGTTTCTAAAACGAAAAAAGTGAAACCCAGAATAAGCTACTGTATATAGTGGTTGCAGTTTGAATTCAATACATAGTTATAACTAGTGCTTTAGAACTTTTACACAAATACAATCTTTATACTCTCATTACATGTGATGGAAAGCAATATGTTACTAAATCTAAGTATATTACACATCTTGTTACTGCCTCTAAACACACAGCACACATTGATAAATGCAGGGGTTTTGCCACCTGTGACGCACAGCCAATGCAGCTTCAATCAAAGCAAATCATCCTGATATTTCTGGAATACCAAATGCTGCTCGGTAGAAAAAGCAAGCCCGGGGTGCTCTTCACTATGAATGGGATGAAATATTCATGTTTCTGCTATTTGTTTTTCTTTTAATTCGCTGCCTGATTAATATTTTATGAAAAGTATTTTCCCGCAGTGGTATTTTACAAAAGTTCATAAACTGCACCGCTTAAATTTGTAATAACCAAGGTTTACTGGGAGAAAAAAAACATTAGCCTGCTTCTCATTAGCATAACGACTTTCTCTCAAGTACCTTTTTCAGTAGATTGTTTAGTTTTTCACATTCCATTTTCACTAGTCTCAGATGACACCTGGGTAACACTTTACATTAAGTGTCTCTAAATACTGTGTATTTATATAGTAATTACCTAGTAAATAAATGTGTACTTACACATCATTACAGTGTTATTATGCATAGTTACAATGTACTTAATGTGTAAATATATATTTAATAATAATAATAATAATAATAATAATAATAATAATAATAATAATAATAATAATAATAATAATAATAATATCTTTATTTTTATATAGTGCCTTTCATAGTGGACCACCATCACAAAGCGCTTTACAGAACATGTACATCTTTTTGCAGGGTTAGGGTTAGGGTTAGGGTTAGGGTTAGGGTTAGGGTTAGAGCTAGTTAATTACACATTAAGTACATTGTACCAATGCATAATAACATTGTGATTATGTGTAAGTATACATGTATTTGTCTGCTTTTTCCTGATTTTTTATCTTCTTTTCTATTGGAAACTAATTTTGACACTGCTGCAGATTTTTGATGGCTGAAATATGAGAATTCAGGCACATCTGGGTGTCAGATGGGTAGATTGGTGTCCTTGGAGGATAAAGACACCTGAGGGGGGTTTGAGTACTTTTACAATGGAAATGGAAACCATTAACTCTGCAGCCGCTGCATTGTTTTCTCATACTGAATTATTGTTTTCCAGAGCCAAAAGTCTAAAACAAGCATAGCAATTAATAAAGCTGCATTAATTTAATAACAATGAATTAGATTGACATCATTTATTGGCTTTAAATCTTACAATGATAACAGGTCAAACTTTTTCTGGAGTATGCAACCTGGCTAGTCTACAGTGCTGTGTGATACTGACAGCTGGAATAAATAAATACAGACTGAAAAGGAAACAGCATAAAAAAAATGAAAGCAAATCTGGAAGATGAGAGAAAGCTGGTGTAAATACATCTACAATGAAGGCACTGGAGAGGAGGCTGTTGGTCAGTGTTACTGTGATCCTCCTGCAGCTATAAATATTTCTATTTATCTTTTGGAGGAGGCCATGTAAATGATTTATTGGCTCGCAGGAACTCGGTGTGGAAACAAAACCCAGCATGTAATCTCACACTGCATGAGCTTGCCACTCTTCTCCAGCGTCTACTCCGTGTGGCAGCCTTTATCATCTCTGGGAAAGAAGCTGGCAGCCATGCATGTTTAGGAAATGTTTTTTCTTTTTTTTTTGGTAACGCTTTCCATTAAGTGCCTCTAATTACTGTGTATTTACATAGTAGTTACTTAGTAAATACACGTGTATTTACACATAATTACAATGTTATTATGCATGGTTATAATGTACTTAATGTGCAAATCTTTTTGCACAATTTAACCAAAACCCTTTTCTGATACAATTGTGTACTTACATATATTGCACACATTTTTGTTTTTACACATTAAGTACATTGTAAGTATGCATAATAAGTTCACATTTGTATATACTAAGCAACTACTATGTAAATACACAATAATTAGAGATAATGTAAAGTGTTACCCATTGGTAAAGAACCCAGACAAATAATGTTGTTGTCAGTAGTGTAATAAAGTATTTAATCTTGCCTACCTGTATTCTGAAATGTATTCCTGTAGGAATATGTATTTTTCACATAAGAAATTGAAGTGAAATCTTTAGAAACCCTGATAGATTTTACCAGCAATTTACAAAGAGGTTAATCTCTAAATCTAATCTTCAAGTCTAGGTAGTTCCTGTGTATTGTCTTGTTCAGTTAGTGGTCTGTTATTGTACTGGATCTTATACGGCTCAGCCAGTGGATAGAGAATTGGTGCGTGTTTAGAAAGACATGTGATCCCATCAAAGTGTTTTACTGTGAAGGAATCTGGAGCCAATCACACTGAAAATCCCACCTGAGCTGTAATCCCTTGTAACAGAAACATCAGCGCTGATAAAGTAGGAATGAAGCTGTTTCATCCATCATTTATCTCTTCTTAGACCAGCTTCTTTAAATATTTTTGGCTTGTTTGCTTGTTTTAAGGAGGCAGATCTCCTTTTGTCTCAGACTGTGCTTTATTAAAACATCCTGAAACTCAAATGGCACTCTCCTCTTCTCAACCCACCTTCCCCATGACATGTAATTGGCTTTTTCTCTCAGCCTCTCCTGCTGAAGAGCAGTGCTGCGAGCTCATTAAAATGAAACGTGGCTTCGAACTGAAAAAAACCCACTTGGAACAAAGATCACGTATGATGTGTTTAATTCGAGCCAGTGACAGCACATAAATCATAGTGAGTTTCACACATACAGGGGAGCTGTGGGGGCTACTTGGATAATGTTGCCAATTTACTCAAACGGGTGAATCTTGCTTCAATGGTAGACATCGGCCAGAAAGTGAGAGCAGAGACTGACAGGCAGTGTATTGTACTGTATGATTAATTAACAATATTGCAGAAGTGTGATAGAGAGAATTAGCGATATGCAAAAAATGTGAATATTGCACTCCCTTTAGGGTTCTAATTAACACGTACAGATATCTGTGATCTAGTCATTAATATCCTACTGCCTGATAGCAATTTCAGAGCCACTTGGTCTCTTGCTCAAAGCTGTTTACTTCCGGGGAGCAATTAGTTTTATTCCTGTAATTAACACTGTGGTGTTATAGAACTAAGAAGCTCTGGTTTCACAACAAGGACAACTTTATTTTCACAAAAAACAGCGCAAAGTGCATCCTGGAGGTAAATATCAGCTATTACAGGAACTCTTTTACCCAGGTACAGATCTCACCAGAGCCTGTGGCACTGTGCTGTGTCTCTATGTTATTTGCAGTTACAAAACCGAACCTCCACACTAAGCCCCCCTATCCTTCTACTGTATCAGCCTACATGGATTTCGACTTAGTATTAGCCTTCATGAAAAATGGCAACACTTGGGAGAAATCAAATATGCCCAAATCTTGCTTTCCAAATAAACCTGGATTTTGTTTCCCTTTGGGGGCCTCCAGGCAAGGGGATATTGTTAGACAACCAGATGGTCTGGGAAGCAATGCCTTGGTAAATACCCTTCAACAATGGGAAGAATCCAGGTTCGGATTATGATAATCTCAACTCAATATAGTGGGGATGTGTTGTTGCTAAGAAACACTGCATTCAATAAGAAAATCTGGTGAGCATTGTAAACGAGAGGCATCGTGGGCTACTAGTAAGAGCTTCAGGACTAATATAACATACAATTTAATTTAAGTTTATCATTGAGCGTAGGGTTCTTGTTATAAGAGATGTGATCTCATGCAGGTTGGGCAAAAGGAGCTCGAAAGCGAAGCTCGGCTGCTCAATAGTGGACAAAATGATTTATTTTATAATAAGAGATATATACCCTACACACGACGAATTGACTTATTATAGCAGGACCTGTGAAGTCTACCAGAACATGCTAATTTGTATGATGAAAACAGCATCTGGAGGCATGTGCAGTGTCTGCAGTTTTTAATCGCTTCTAGTTTCTGCAGAGAGGTGAATCGGTAAAAAAAGACCTGATCCTTAAGCTTCAGGTAACATATAATTAGAAAGAGAGGGATGAAGAGGGGGAGGGAGAGATGGAGGGGGATGGAAAAACTGGAAGGAGGAAAAAGGAGGGAACAAATGAGAGAATGCAGGGAATGAAGGAGAGATGGTGGGAGAGTGGGGAAAGGAGAGAGAAGATGAGGAAGAGAGGATAGAGAATTCATTTATAATTGTTATGTATGTATGTATGTATGTATGTATGTATGCATGTATATATGTACAAGATGTATGCATGAAGATTTGTATACAGTATATAATCTGCACATATTTTCTTCATTTGCCATTAACTCAATGCTACAGTACATCGAGGCACAGTATATTGCATGCCATAAGCACTAAAATCTATGACCTGCTTAATGCAAATGGTTCTGCCGATGGTCAAGGCTGTCTCACTGATTAACATGCAATTCCACATAGTGAAAAACAGCGCCCTGTATTATACAGTAATATATCTGCTGTATTCCCCTTAGCTAGTAATCAATCACAGGAGGTACCCTTTCTCTGATGTCCATCTTCTTGCAAACTAATAAACCAGAAACCACAAACATGACTTTCATATGCTGTAATGCAGTGTAGTGATAATGGTGCGCGTTATATTAGTAATTGGGTTATTGATTGATTGATCCCAACGCAAAGAGCACCAAAAGAGGGGAAAGGCATACAAATAATGGGCAATTATTCTATAAAGCTCCCTGAAATAGCTTTTTAATGGGCTTCATGCAAACAAGTATGTGTTGCCCTTTGCAATCGCCCCTACATTACATCTATATATTGAAGCAGATTAGAACTAGGAGCTTGAATGAACCAATTTCTGACTGTATTAGTACAATTATAGCAGGTGTGCTACACAGTAGTGCTGTAACAGAAATGCAGTGTAATGGCTTTTCGTCAGACTGGCTGACAGAGATCCTAAGCCACTGATACAATGTCCTTATTATTTCACACTACAGTCTAGCCTTATTAATACCACCAGCTACTTCCCTGACTCTGAATATTACCATGTGGTGTCTTCATTACTCCTTTTCACAGTTTTTCAGGGGACAGAATTGATTTACTCTTCCATTAAAGACCCGTCTCACTCCCAGTAAAGAACTATGAACTTCTCCAAACTACAATAAAGACACTTTACATGAAAGATGGCATAGGTTAGCATTTGTACTCAAGGGAATCCTGGTCTAAAATGCACAATTCAGATACAAGAGCTGTGAATAAAAGACTTAGGATATACAAGGGTTAACACCCGCCATAACACTGTCAGCAGTGTTGCTTAACTAGAATTCTCGATTGACATTTAAAATAGGTAAAAGCAAAGAAGCTGCGTGAAAACGAAATAAATAATTCGAAATAAATAATAACGAAATAAATAATTCTGTAAACAGGTGCTCACATATTAGCACATGCATCTTCATTTAAAATGTGTTTGAAAATGTTACGCTGTCTGACAATGTACTTAATGTGTAGTGTTTTTTTTTTTTGCATGCTATAACCCTAACCCTAATCCTAATCCTAACCCTAACCCTGACTCTAAACCTACAGTAGATCAGACAGATCTGTTATCACAATGAGTCTGTCTTACTAATGTTATGAATCATTAAAATCATTATATTTAGATTATGAGGATCATAGTGCTGCTGGATGCACAGTGGGCTTGCCCAGGCTTCTGATTTTAATTAAACCAACAGCAACAAAAAAATCCCCGCCAGTCTCTTTACTAAAATGTGCAGCAGTTAATGAAAGCAATTAGAAAAGTTATATCTATTGATCTCCCAAGCACATTCTTCATAACTAATTGCAAAAGTCTCTTGTATTTACAGATAGAGCTTTCTGAGCTCTTGGTAACACTGTTCATCAGGTATGCTTCAGCTGTCTTCAAGTAATTAGATTTGTGGGAGATTTTATGATAGCTGCATTTTAATTTTTACTAGGAAAGTACAGAAGTCTATATGCCTTGGTCAATGCAAATCTAACTGGAGCAGAGTTCAGCTAGACTCTTCTTTTGTAGAACTTTGTGTGATGTATTTGTGACGCAGCAGGCAAGGCTTGCTCTGAATACCACTGAGCGTATTGTTCGCTTCATTCCTGTCATACTTCATTTCAATAGGGTAATCAGAAAAGCTTTCATTCTCTGCTGCAAAAGAACTCAACAGCCCAGCATGCATACAATGTTTCTATCGGTTTACCTGATGGGGACAATGCCGAGAGCTCTTTCCTCCCTGTTGAGATTCAACCTACCTTTCAAACAGCTAATCATGCAGCTGCTTACTTGCATAATAGCCCAGAGTATTTCTTAAATGATTATGAAAGGAACTACATTTAAAAAAAGTGTGTGTGCGTGTGTGTGTGTGTGTGTGGGGGGGGGGGGGGGGTCCTTTAAACCATGTGCAATCTCGTACAAGCTCACTAGCCTCCGTTGCTTGAAGGCCATTAACTCTGCTCCATTGAGCACCCTTCATCATGCACCCTTCATCATGCACGGGCTCACAAATGAAGCAGGATCGACCTGGATGATGTGGTTCACTGGTGGGTCCTACTGGAGAGGAAGACTGATGAACTCCAGGTTGCCCTACTGTATGACTTGCAGATAGAGCTACCATCTTCACTGGGATCAGAAGGGTCAAGCAAATCCAACCAATCACCTTGACTGATTGTCAGTTCGGATTTATAGCCCCTCCATTATCTCGCTCTGAGTATATCTTGGACAGCTGGTATCATAGCACCTTGCCTAAGTTAACATTGGGGGGGGGGAGGGGGGGGGCAAGATTACCACTAATCGGGGTATGTGATACCAGCCAAGAATGTTTTATTTTAATTGTTTGGTCTTACCATCAACCTCCCCATTAAGGCACTGTGACATTGCTGCTTCAGCCTCTTGCTCTATGGTACTCAGGGATATGATATTGAAACACGGCCACTGTTCCCATTTTTAAGACTATTATAAATCATGGATCAGAAGCCAAACAAAGACTGTTAAGGGTCTGTCAAAATTTCAATACATCTTAGCATCCTGTGCAGAGAACCTGCTACAGCATAGTTCTATTCAAATTTCTATGTTTAATTGTAGTTCATGAGTACAGTCTTTGTCATTTTTAAACAGCCAGAACCCAAACTGCACAAGATGACAATCAGCGACAACCTCCACAACCTCCACATATTGACTTAAATTAAAGTCTTAATGTCTTTTAGAAGAAGGTTTATCCAAGCGGCTTCATATTTTAGAATCATACACCTCTTGCACAAATGTACAAGGAATGGAAATGCCATGAGAATCCTGGGCAGGCTTTTCAAGTGACCTCAAAATAGATCATTCTGTACCAGCCGAACAAGGACCTCAAATGCATTGCAAATCTGAACTGTAGTACATTAGCACTTTCAGCCTTGACCTTTTTGTTTCTACTTTTAAAGAATATGATTAAATTGATTATTTTATACCATCTAGATTTTTGCAATGTTTATTGTCTTACCTGTTTAGTAGTCTATTGCGTGTGTGTTTTGTATTGCCTTCTACTTAGATCATTATTTACAATGCTTCTGAAAAGACTCCTCAAGGCTGATTGCGAGGTGGGGAAGCATATTAGCATGCTGCTGCACACTGAAGCCCGGTTGAATTACCTTTGGATTAGTGTGCACAGTGCTTTCAAAGTCACTACCCTACAATCAGCCTTGAAAATCCTTTTCAGAAACAGTTTTTGCTGGAAATAACGAGGCAGAAACAGAAACAGAGAATCATACAGAACACATATAATGCTGTTAAACAGGTTAGAAATTAAATATAGGAACATTTAGATGATAAAAAGCATCCATTTAAATTGCAAAGGAACGTGACATTTGGCCAGTGCCATATTTGGCCATTCTTTATTCCTTTTTTTCCATATAAGTTTTAGGAAACACGTGTTTCTCAATGGAGTCAGGTATTCCCTGGCACAGCCTAGGAAATATAATATTTTTGTTTAGAATCGCAGGGCTAACCATTGAAGCCAAGCATTTATTACCAGGAAAGCCGCAGCAGAACATACAATCCAGGTCCTGCCTTCTAAAATATCCGTCCGATCGGATATATTCCTTTACTTTGATTATAGCAGCTGGTGAAAGCATTAGGCTAGTCAATTATGCAGCAGCTAGGCATGGCAGAATGAAGCTTTAACTGCATTCTAGACACATCTTTAAGAAATATAACATTAGCAGATGATTGCAGCTTTTTACTTCTCAGTATGTGATTCTCTCAGTCTTTACTCTTCAGATAAAAACACTTATTTGTATAATGACTTGCTGGCTCCCAGGTCAGTCTCACAAGTGGCCAACAATGCCTCAGTGGATTTTAATAATAAAGGCACAAGCAAGCACAGCAGCGTGCCCATTACAGAGTAGCTTGGCAGGGAAGGAGTTAGAATACAATTGCTTCATTGCCTAGAGCCATTTGAAACTTTTTTTTCTTCTTAATGAAGTATATGATTTGGTAAGTGACCTCGGGGACTCCCATTTTAAGTGCATGGAAAAACAGAGGGCTCTTGAAGGACTGCCTTCGTTCCACTCCGTTCCAACCCATTGTTAGGCCCTGCTTTAGTTTTAGATGTGCCATTTGTAGGAACAGCACCGAAAAGGGAGATAATGTCCGTCTCCCATTCAAACAGAGAAGGTCAACGGCATAAAGAGATTAGATTGGTCTGTTCATACGGCGAGCCTTTCACCGTTGCTTCAGAATTGAAAGCAGGAACCATCTTAAGGAAATAAAACTGTTTTAAAAAAATGGAATAGATCATTAAAATAGGGTCCTTTGGGTAGCAAGGTTTTGAATTCAAACATCTCAGGTCTAGCAGTGCATGTGAGTCTCTTTAATGTTTCTCTATGTAACAAAATGTAAGAAGCCAGGAAGGGACTCTATTGAGATCTGCTGCCACTCAGATCAATTCAAAAAGACCCTGTGCAGCCCTGTCATCCAGAACTCCAAAACACTCAATCAGAATTCAAACTTAAAACTATAAGAAACTGAGGTAACACCTGAAGTGCCATGAAGTGTCTTTAATTACTGTGTCTTTGCATAGTAGTTACTTTGTAAATACACGTGCACTTACACATCATTACAATGCTCTTATGAGGGGCTGCAATTTACTTAACATCTATCTGATATGCATTGGGATGCGAGTTAAAAATAAATCAATAATAACTGCTCCAAATAGGAGCTATGCGGTTACCCTACTTCTTATGTTATTTGTTTTCCTAACAAAATCCAGAAGTGATCTGACACTTATTTTTGTCCCTTGCAGTTATATACCTTAACCGAGAGAGGACAGTGCTGGCAATACAGACTGAACCTCAGGGTCCTACCCCCCCCAAAAATGACAATCTCACTATTGAACTAAAGGATACGTTTCACTAATTCAGGTGAGCACACATTTCTTTAAGCCGGCTGGACATGGAAAATGAAAGGTGTTCAATAGCATCACTTTGCGATTTGTATTCTACTCATTCATTAATGAGAATACATATATTCCCTGGTTTAAATTGCTCAGTCTTTTCTCACTCAGTATTGCACTGAAAACTAATTTTCCTCATAACTAAGGCATACCTTTGAAATACCTTTTTAATTTTCAAGCTCGGCAAACGTAAAATCGGTTTTAATTCAACACATGTAATCTTTATCATCGGCACCCCCCAGGAGCTGAATATTAATATTAAGATGAAATATGAGTGTTCCTAAAGCATGGTATTTGTTTTAAAAAGAAAAATAATAAATCTATGAAAATGCAGATAGAGGGGAAACTGTGCCAGGCTGATGGAAATTAAAGAAAGAAAAGAAAAGAAAAAAAAGCATTTCATCATGTGTGATGGTGTCTTAGAGTCTGTGCTGTTTTATGTGCTGGAAGGAATTTCTCATTTAAAATAGATTCAGTGCTCCCTTGTTGCTGCGCTCACACATCTTACTCACACATTACAAAGCTGTGAAATACTGAGGGCAGAGAAATGAGTATTTTACTGTCAGCTTGCCAGAACCATGATCTCCACATACCTTCTTCCTCTGGCCCGGCACACAGCATAAATACACATGATGACATTGTGCGTCTGTTCCTGATAAGAATCTCATTGCTCCAGCAGTGCTGGCTATTTCCTAACCACTGGATATTCAACCTGAGTTTGTTCAAACAACGAGGAAACCAGTAATATGAGTGACATACCATTAGAAGCTACCTGGCTAACCCTGTGCCTCCACTATCTAAGCAGAGCATAACCCGAGCCTCCTGGTTTGGAAGATGAAGAAGGGTATAAGGGTCTATTTCTCTTTTGATCCTGAGCTGATACGCAGCATTGTAACTGGAGATGTGAGGGTAATGGGTTTAAATGCAGTAGTAAATCCGTCCTTTGCTTAACTGATAAAGCTGCAACAGTTTCTGAGTCATCAGTATCTAAAAGCCTTCATAAAAGGTCTCTGAAACCACTAAACCTTGTGACTGCTGCTATAGATTACTTTTACTTCTTCTTCTTTCTTTTTTTACCTCATTTGTCGATACGAGGAAAGAATATTCCATTACTCTGTCACTACAGTTTAAAGTAATGCATTGGATTAATGCCCTACACACACACACACACACACACACACACACACACACACGCACGCACGCACAGTTATTTAAAATCTGTATTGAGTAATTAAATAATGTTTGGTTTTTCATGAAGCTTTTCTAGACTGTTGCTTTAACTATAGTCTATAAAAGTTCCATAAATACAAAATTGTATTTTGATAGTTTGACATTCCAGAATCTTTTTTGTCTAGAAAAGTGTAATTCATTGCATCTTTATTTAATTCAATAAAATTGTCACTTGATTGTCACTGAGTCTAAAGAAGCTGGGAGCTGATGCCTGGTCCGTGCCATTGGAGCACAGCTGCTCATCAGTGACAGAGCACAGAGGACTGGGTTATTAGTTACAAAAGAGTGACATCTCACTACGAGCCTGAGCTGGACCTTCATTCGTCTTCATTGTGGAGATGAAAACTTTAATGCACCAAACCACTTGTTTACAACAATCCTGGCGAGCAAGACTTCTCTATTACCGCACCTGTTTGTACAACAAACGCCTGCCATTACACTAAATAAGCATTGCCAAACTTCTTTGCGGCGGTTTCACTGAGCTTTTGCATCAGTGCACTCCAAAAAAATATATATATGTGTGTGTGTGTGCGTGTGTGTGTGTGTATACAGGGTGAGTAGAAAGTATGTTTACCACATCAACATCATGTTACTTTCTAATCACCCTGTAGAGAGAAAGAGGAAAGAGCGAGAGAGAGAGAGAGAGAGAGAGAGACTCAATACCATGATGCATGCAGGTTTAAATAGAAAGGAATACTACATTGTTACATCATTAACTACAGTGCCTTGCGAAAGTATTCGGCCCCCTTGAACTTTGCGACCTTTTGCCACATTTCAGGCTTCAAACATAAAGATATGAAACTGTAATTTTTTGTGAAGAATCAACAACAAGTGGGACACAATCATGAAGTGGAACGAAATTTATTGGATATTTCAAACTTTTTTAACAAATAAAAAACTGAAAAAATGGGCGTGCAAAATTATTCAGCCCCTTTACTTTCAGTGCAGCAAACTCTCTCCAGAAGTTCAGTGAGGATCTCTGAATGATCCAATGTTGACCTAAATGACTAATGATGATAAATAGAATCCACCTGTGTGTAATCAAGTCTCCGTATAAATGCACCTGCACTGTGATAGTCTCAGAGGTCCGTTTGAAGCGCAGAGAGCATCATGAAGAACAAGGAACACACCAGGCAGGTCCGAGATACTGTTGTGGAGAAGTTTAAAGCCGGATTTGGATACAAAAAGATTTCCCAAGCTTTAAACATCCCAAGGAGCACTGTGCAAGCGATAATATTGAAATGGAAGGAGTATCAGACCACTGCAAATCTACCAAGACCTGGCCGTCCCTCTAAACTTTCAGCTCATACAAGGAGAAGACTGATCAGAGATGCAGCCAAGAGGCCCATGATCACTCTGGATGAACTGCAGAGATCTACAGCTGAGGTGGGAGACTCTGTCCATAGGACAACAATCAGTCGTATACTGCACAAATCTGGCCTTTATGGAAGAGTGGCAAGAAGAAAGCCATTTCTTAAAGATATCCATAAAAAGTGTCGTTTACAGTTTGCCACAAGCCACCTGGGAGACACACCAAACATGTGGAAGAAGGTGCTCTGGTCAGATGAAACCAAAATCGAACTTTTTGGCAACAATGCAAAACGTTATGTTTGGCGTAAAAGCAACACAGCTCATCACCCTGAACACACCATCCCCACTGTCAAACATGGTGGTGGCAGCATCATGGTTTGGGCCTGCTTTTCTTCAGCAGGGACAGGGAAGATGGTTAAAATTGATGGGAAGATGGATGGAGCCAAATACAGGACCATTCTGGAAGAAAACCTGATGGAGTCTGCAAAAGACCTGAGACTGGGACGGAGATTTGTCTTCCAACAAGACAATGATCCAAAACATAAAGCAAAATCTACAATGGAATGGTTCACAAATAAACATATCCAGGTGTTAGAATGGCCAAGTCAAAGTCCAGACCTGAATCCAATCGAGAATCTGTGGAAAGAACTGAAAACTGCTGTTCACAAATGCTCTCCATCCAACCTCACTGAGCTCGAGCTGTTTTGCAAGGAGGAATGGGCAAAAATTTCAGTCTCTCGATGTGCAAAACTGATAGAGACATACCCCAAGCGACTTACAGCTGTAATCGCAGCAAAAGGTGGCGCTACAAAGTATTAACTTAAGGGGGCTGAATAATTTTGCACGCCCAATTTTTCAGTTTTTTATTTGTTAAAAAAGTTTGAAATATCCAATAAATTTCGTTCCACTTCATGATTGTGTCCCACTTGTTGTTGATTCTTCACAAAAAATTACAGTTTCATATCTTTATGTTTGAAGCCTGAAATGTGGCAAAAGGTCGCAAAGTTCAAGGGGGCCGAATACTTTCGCAAGGCACTGTATGTGGTATATGACATCACAAGCACATTCATAGATTTAAACAGAAATAAGTGAGTGTAGTTACCATGGCATCAAAAGCCTTTAAGCACCTCCACTGTTTGGTTTCAAACACCCTTTCCCTTGATAAGTCTGTTAAACATACCGAAACGGTGGGAAGTTGACTCTTTTGAGCAAAAAAGAGTATGAGGGGGCCTGCCCTAAGCCCGGGTGTGCATAATTAAAACAATCACACAAATTTAAAAGTAATAATGTTACTTGTTTAGTAGAAGGAATCGCTTGCTGCAAACATTCGATGGCAGAGGCATTAAAACACTTTAATGGATTCCCACCCCATGCTGGGGAAATTGAAAATGGATTTTTAGCACTATAGAAACAATTGTGTCCATAATGGCTTTCTGAATTTTACCATTGACCCAAATCTCATAAAACCTGATGGAGTGTATATATATATATATATATATATATATATATATATATATATATATATATATATATATTTTAGCTCAAAGAGCCAGCTGCCCAATGTTTCGATATGTTGTACATATTTTTCTCAAGGTAGCCTTATATATCACTTATATATATATCACTTATGAAAACGGCATGAGCGTGATCTTCATTGCATTTAATTCAATTAAACGGATCTCAGAAATGAAGTCTTTATATATATATATATATATCTAAAGCTCTACAGTTGCCCTGACTGAGTCAGACGAGGGACAGCCCATTCACACTGAAGTTTATATCATAAAAGAGGTCACAGAGGACGACTGGCATTGATTTTGGGGGGGGGGGGGTTGCATTGCAGTGGATGAATCAAATTCCCCGTACTGCACCCCGTAAAAGGTCACCGTGGAGGAGACACAGAGAAACACACTCCGCCTTGTCGACTGGTAACAGCCTCCCGGGGATGTTTTGTCATTTTATCCCACAGGACGTCGCCATGAAGACACGCTCGGATTACTGATAAGACAGCACAGGCAAATCCTTTGCAGATTCACACGTTCAAATCCACCGTATCATATCATAATCCCTGACAGTAATCACAGTTATTCACATGGCCCGCTGCCACATAATATAATCTGTGTGTGTGTGTGTGTGGGGGGGGGGGGGGGCACAGTATTATGATCATTATCACACAGAACTCAGGGTAGTCTTGCCCCCTTAGTCTGCTTAGTTTTTGAATGCACTGTTTCAAGGTATTTGTTCGAGTGACCTTGGCCCTTCTGTGTCAAGATAATTGAATGTAGCAGAGCAAATAGCTTCTCAGTCTATTTAGATAAAGCATTGAAAAGTCATAAAATGTGTAACAAAATCATTACTGTGCCGAAAAGATTACAAAGTAAAATACCATATAAAAGTTCACTGTGGGGTACCAGGAGCAAGTTAAATGGCACCTCTAAGGTTTTTTGTGCAACCCACTTCGAAACTTGCTATTTTTCTTAGCGGGACACGGTTCTAATGAGCCGAGGAAGCCTGGCCGTGATTTCTGAGCTGTAAAGTGTCCCCTGCCCAGGAGATAATGAACCCACAGAAGACCTCTCTAAAAACTGGAGGGGCTATTTATACTAATAATGAAATATGTAGGGAGCAGAGCCATGCCCCACTTGAGATTAATGAGCTAAAATAAGAACAGGGAAGGAGAGCTGCTCCTCTCACTGGGGATGTAGAAAGCAGTACTCTGGGAGACAAACACATCCATCTTATGGCTGATAGTGCCCTCTTTATGGTAATATGCCAGTACTGGTCTGGTTATAAGACTCCCCTAATAAAAGTTTAAATCGCTGCTTAATATATATTAAGCAGCCTATTTTAGCGCCAGCCAGACGCGCCAGCCAACCGAAGAGCCTCAACAAAAGAGCCGGGAGTCTAGCTGTGGGAGTCTACAGGCAACCAGAAATCTGAGGCAAGATAGGTAACTGGTCCTGCTCCTACTAATTTGTAATTAACTATTTAAGTATTATTTTTATTAGTTGGTGTTAATTTAGGGAGGAGTGTGTGTATGTGATTTTAAACCAGGTAGTGTGGTTATTTGAATATTAAGGTGATTTTGCAATTTGTAACTTCTCAGGGAGGGTGGTTTGCATTTGGATTGGTCTCCACACAGCCTCCTGCAGTGGTGTGATCCCCTTTGAAGTGTGTAAAAGTATTGTCAATAGAGCAGTTAGCAGTTGTGCCAGTCCCCTTGCAAAGTGAGGTGGAACCCATCTAGGGTGTGCATATAAATAGTGATCAGTCTACAGGAACCAGGGACTGAGGCAGATAGGCTAGCTCCTGCTTCAAGTAATCTTTAATTAACTACATTTGGTAACTCTGTAAGGTGGTGTTTGAATTAGCTGAGTTGGTGTGTGTGATTAGTACCAGGTGAGTGGTTTAATTGAATAGAAGTTGTTTTGCTATCTGATTGGTTTCCACGCAGTTGTTTTTTTAATATATATTAAGCAGCCTATTTTAGCGCCAGCCAGACGCGCCAGCCAACCGAAGAGCCTCAACAAAAGAGCCGGGAGTCTAGCTGTGGGAGTCTACAGGCAACCAGAAATCTGAGGCAAGATAGCCTATTTTAGCGCCAGCCAGACGCGCCAGCCAACCGAAGAGCCTCAACAAAAGAGCCGGGAGTCTAGCTGTGGGAGTCCAGCGAGGGGAGGCCTGCGCTGAGACGCTGTTCGACTAGATCCGAACCTACCAGCGCTCTGGAAGAAGCCATCTACTAGTCAGGTCTGTATCCTCCACCCCACTGCTCCTACTGTGCCTTTTGTCTTGCTTGTCCTGCTATGACTGTCTCTCACATCCCTGTTCTGTCCTCCCGTCCTTGTCCTCTGCCCTCCCTCCGCTGTTGCTCCTCCAACCCCTCTAACCTCATTTCTCTGCCTCTCCCCCCCTCCCGCACACTCTCTGGTGCACTCTGGAACTGTCACTCTTCTGCTAACAAAGCTGATTTCATCTCTGCCTTTGCCTCCCACCTCTCGCTCGATTTCCTTGCTCTCACTGAAACCTGGCTGTCCCCTGATAACACTGTTACTCCTGCTGCCCTGTCCTCTCTCTACGTCCTGTCCCATACCCCGCGTCTCACCGGACGGGGAGGTGGGACGGGTCTTCTCCTCTCTCCCTCCTTACTCTTTTCTGTCCCCTCTGATCTCACCTCCCTCTCTGTCACTACCTTTGAATTTCATGCAGTCCAACTAACCTCTCCCTGTCAACTCCTGCTCATTGTTTTGTACCGCCCCCCTGGGCCTCTCACTCACTTTCTGGATGAACTCGACTATCTACTCTCCTCCCTCCCCTCTCTGTCTACCCCGACTGTCCTGTTGGGTGACTTCAACATCCATCTCTCCAACCCCAGCCACTCTGCTGGATTCCTCCCTCTCCTTCACTCCTTCGACTTCTGTCTCTCTCCGTCTCCTCCTACCCACAAAGCTGGCCGTCAACTGGACCTCACCTTCTCCAGGGCCTGCTGCCCCTCCAACCTCTCTGTCACCCCCCTGGACCTCTCTGATCACTATTTCATCTCTTTTTCTCTGTCTCTCCCCCCTCTCCCTGCTCCTCCTACCCCCACTGTCACCTCTCGCCGTAACCTCCGCTCTCTCTCCCCCTCTGTCCTTGCCTCCACTGCTCTCTCTCACCTCCCTCCTATCGACTCCTTTTCACAACTCTCCGTAGACTCTGCTACCTCCACCCTCTTCTCCTCACTCACCTCCTCCCTCGACTCCCTCTGTCCCCTCACCTCCCGACCCGCTCGCCCCTCCCCTCCCCATCCCTGGCTCTCCTCTGTGCTCCGCTCGGCAAGAATCACACTGCGATCTGCTGAAAAGAAATGGAAGAGAACCAAACTCCCTGCTGCCCTAGACCTTTACCGCACTCTTCTCTCCTCCTTCTCCTCTACTCTCTCCTCTGCTAAATGTGCTTATTTCCAATCTGTAATCCAAGCCTCCACTAACAACCCACGTAAACTATTCTCTACCTTCTCCTCCCTCCTAAACCCTCCCCCCCCTCCTCCTCCCTCCTCTATCTCCCCTGACGACTTTGCCTCCTTCTTCTCTTCTAAAATCTCAGATATCCGCAAACTCTTTAACACCTCTCCCTCCCCCGCACCCCCTCCTGCTCCAACCCCTACACCCACTACATCCCCTACTAACTCGCCCTCCCTCTCCACCTTCTTGCCCCTCTCAGACTCTGACCTCTCCTCCCTGCTCCAGGGTCACAAACCCACCACGTGTGCCTTGGACCCCCTCCCCACTCACCTCTTTCAAGCTGCTGCTCCTGCTCTACTCCCCTTCATCTCCTCCCTCCTCAACACCTCTCTACTTTCTGGCATCTTCCCCTCTGCCTTCAAAAAAGCCTCGATCACTCCCCTCCTCAAAAAACCTACCCTCGACCCCACCTCCCTCCAGAGCTACCGTCCTGTCTCCCTCCTACCCTTCCTCTCCAAAACCCTCGAGCGGACTGTACACCGCCAGCTCTCTGCTTTCCTGTCCAACCACTCTCTGCTTGACCCTCTCCAATCTGGCTTCCGCTCTGCTCACTCCACTGAAACCGCCCTTCTGTCTGTCACCAACTCACTTAAGTGTGCCCGAGCTGCCTCTCTCTCCTCTGTCCTAATTCTCCTCGACCTCTCTGCTGCCTTTGACACTGTTGATCACTCTATTCTACTATCATCTCTTGCTGACCTGGGGATCTCTGGCACTGCTCTGGCCTGGTTCTCCTCCTACCTCTCCAACCGCACTTACCAGGTAACCTGGCGTGGAGCAACCTCCACACCTCACCCTCTCTTGACTGGAGTCCCCCAAGGGTCAGTCTTGGGTCCTCTCCTGTTCTCTCTCTACACCCGCTCCCTGGGCCCCCTCATCGCATCCTATGGTTTCTCATACCATTTCTATGCTGATGATGCTCAGATTTTCCTCTCCTTCCCCACCTCTGACTCCACCATCTCCTCCCGTATCTCTACCTGTCTGTCTGCTATTTCCTCCTGGATGCACTCGCATCACCTCAAACTCAACCTCTCTAAATCTGACCTCCTTTTCTTTCCCCCCTCCTCCCCCTCCTCTGATCTCTCTATCTCTGTTCCTCTGGAATCTACCACACTCTCTCCCTCTTCCTCAGCTAAGAACCTTGGAGTCACCCTGGACCCCTGCCTCTCTTATTCCCAGCACATCTCCACTCTGGCACGCACTTGCAGATTCTTCCTGAGCAACATCCGAAGAATCCGACCCTTCCTCACCAACTATGCTACCCAGCTCCTGGTCCAGGCCCTGGTACTCTCCCGCCTAGACTACTGCAACTCCCTCCTGGCTGGCCTCCCTGCGTCCGCCACCCGTCCGCTCCAGCTCATCCAGAACTCTGCTGCTCGCCTGGTGTTCTCTCTACCTCGCTTCGCCCACGCTACTCCACTACTCCGCTCGCTCCACTGGCTCCCGATCACCGCTCGCATCCAGTTCAAGACTCTTGTACTAGCCTACAGATGCCTTGATCAGACTGCACCCAGCTACCTCCAGACCCTCATCTCTCCCTACACCCCCACTCGACCTCTCCGCTCCGCCTGCACTAGAAGACTGGCTCTACCTCCGCTACGCTCCCCTGCCTCCCGAGCCCGCTCCTTCTCCACCCTTGCTCCGCAGTGGTGGAACGACCTTCCTACAGATGTCAGGACTGCCCAGTCCCTGACCACATTCCGGCGCCTCCTTAAGACTCACCTCTTCAAACAGCACCTGTAGAACTCCTCTGTTGTATCCTGGGACACTATCACCCTTCATTTAAATATGCTTTATTTTGCTCTTATCTGCCCCCTATTTTACTGCATTTAATCCTGTACCTCAGAATATTGTAATCTGCCAAGTGTTTAATCTGTAGTATTTTGTACTTAATCATATCCTGATGTAACTATCACTACTTAATCATATCCTGATGTAACTTTCACTATTATCTGCTGTATTATTGAATTGTGGTTTGTCACACTTGAGAATTATTGTATTTCTTGTTCTTATTGTATGACTTATATTGTAACACTTGAATGTATTTGTATTTGCTTGCGATTGTAAGTCGCCCTGGATAAGGGCGTCTGCTAAGAAATAAATAATAATAATAATAATAATAAACAGTTGGGTAATTTAGAAACCTCTCCAAATCATATCCTATCCAATCTTCCTAGATAAGGCATGATCAACATGCGCTGAAACCATTCCCAGTCATGCTTTCATATAGGTAGCGTGACTAGGGCATTGAAGTGCTGATAAGTGGAGGAGAGCATTAGCGTTGACTGGGGTAATTTCCCATTCAGTGTGAATGGGCTCCATGAAAGCAGGCAACTGAATGTGCTGATTATCCCACTTGAGAAGAGAAGTTAAGCAAATCTGATTCAAAGGGATTGAAGAGGTTTAATAACGCCTGACTCCGAGGGGCTCACCTGGTAAAGGCACGGCCGTGTGATGTGTGGGGTGAGTCATGCAGTCAGGGGAGTGCTGGTTTGCGTCCTGGCTGTGTGAAGGGCGACGATCTTTGCTGACGATTCCATGGGGAGTGCAGCGGAGGCTTTGGCTCTCCCGCGGGTCAGGGAGGGTATGACTCACTCCGCCGTGCTAAAGTGCCCTCTAGTGGCCATGCACAGCTGCAGGGATTGGCTTTGCCCTCTGCTGTCGCACTCCAGGGTGTAAAGTGGGGGATTGTCTCTGGGATAGGAGGACACCCACTGACCTTCCATACTGGTGTGAGGAGCTGCTGTGCCAGCGGAGCCTCATTTCTAAATTGGGGAGAACAACAGGGGTTAAATAATCTGGACACTATAAATTAAACAAGCAGACGGCTCTGTAAGTCATACAGGATATTGAAATGTAACCTCGAATGTCAGGCATTTATTGCATGTGTCACGCCTGTCTCTTGAGCCCTGACCCATCTGGAAATGAGATCTTGATCTTCTGTGAGCTGACATAGCCGGTGATTGTGAATAAAATATGAAATAAATATTGCAGAAGGAATGGCTGATTTTCCAAGCTGCAGTAGAGAGGGGCTTACTAATTACACAAGCATGTAGGTCCGGAACACTGTATTACAAATGGGATCTTACTTTAAGGATCTATTTATTCATTAGATTGATGATTATTAACAAGCAATAACACGTAATTGCAATAACATTTTAATGACATGTTAATAGTGTAGAGTATGTTTATTAGCCTGTTGTTATTGGTGGTCTTAAAAAGTTGAATCTCTATTCTTTATAACACATTTTAAGTGGGATGTTAAATGGAACATTGTACAATGTAATTACACCATAGTTGATCATTAGCTGGCAGATACAGATCCACCTGCATCATTACAAAGAATTTCTAGTTCCTTGAACCTTAAGCCAATGCACATGCTATTCCTTGAAAATCTATTACCAAAGACAGCGCTCCATCATCTACATTCAAATCAACACATGCTGCCTGTCAATAACGTGCAGATTTTAACTGATTAAGCAAGACAGGCTTTTATATATATTGTGACAAAATAATTTGAAACGTTTGTCTGCATTCAAACTACTGAACTTGTATCTCATGTGCATTTTATTACCTTGACTTACATTTTTTATCACTGTGACTTGAATAAAATGGAAGTTTAATGACCCAATTTAGGGTGGCGTGTGCTTTACTAAAATGAACACACACACACACACACACACACGCACGCACGCACACACACGCACACACACGCACGCACACACACGCACACACGCACGCATGCACACACACACGCACGCACACACACACACACACACACGCACGCACGCACGCACGCACACACGCACTCACACACACACACACACACACAATGCAGGCAAACACACATTTTGTAATGAGAGTTAAGGTGTTTTTTCCATGATGTCATGAATGTTTCTCACTTTTCCTGGGTAATCAGCAGTTTTTGCACCCAGCTGCTACACAGATTCCCCATTGGGAAGCAAATGTCAAAACTCTAACCTTGAGAGTATTTCAGACAGGAAAGGTGTTTTTAGTAGGATGTGTCTACTGGTGTTTTAGGTTGCTAAGCAACCAGAAGTTCCACAGACTAGTGTCAAAGGAAATGAAGAGAGCCAAAGAGAGAAGGACCCAAAAATATATATATAAAAAAAAAAAATACTGAGAAAAACCCTAATGAACAGGCAGTGCTAAAGGACTGCCAATTCCAGATAACCATTTTCTTTCACACACACACACACACACACACACACACAATGCAAGTTGCATTTTGTCATATAGACCTTGATCAATCTCTGGCCTTTTACTGTAGGTCTGAAAAGTGTTGGAATCATCCATCTGCAGCTGATTAGAAATTAGTATATGATCAATCAAAAATGTAACCATTGAATATATATATATATATATATATATATATAGATAGATAGATAGATATATAGATAGATAGATAGATAGATAGATAGATATAGATATAGATATAGATATATTATCTTTTGCATAATATTCCCCTATTATCAGGAAACAACTCTGCTGCAGACAATTCAAGAAAGACGATTGCGATGGTTCGGTCATGTATCATGGAGCTGCACACAGAGGTACATGGAATGAAATCTAGGGGGAGACCGAGGACTCGCTGGATAGATACCATCAAGAATAACCTGCAGCAGAAAGGAATTAAAGATGTAAGAAGCTGCAAGACAAGACAGAAAGCAGTGTAGAGACATCATTCAGCCCCATCATCGCTGCTGAGCTGACAGGCAGGAATCTAAGAATTTACTTTAAATATATTGGCCTACATTGGTTGAATAGTCAGTTGAATAGTCCAGTAATGCTCGTCAGCTATGAATGAAGGACTACTCCTCCCTAGTGTTAAAGCTTTATGAGCAACAGAGCAGTTTATTGTAGCAGGAACACAATAGCAAAAGAGACTTGAAGAAAAAAATGCTCTGTTTATTGATGGGTCAGCAGGTGTTCCTGTGGAGTCAGCTCAACCAGAGAGTCGTCTTTCCGTGTGCCCATTGCAAGTGTGTCCTCATTAACTTTGGAAGACTGAGCAGCATTGATAATGCAAGGAGGGGATACATGCCAAACCAGACACTTTTTTTGGTGTTTTTTTTGTAGCGAAACCTCAGGTCCATTGAATAGTTGTCAAAGGTTTAATTTACTCAGGCATGCACCTGTGTGGTTTGTACAGTCATTAGCTTTGTGAGATTAACAGTTTGATTCTCCTTTCATAAAACATTTTGGGCGGAATATCTTCCCTAGGATTTAATTTTAAGTGTGGTGCTGCTATCTTCATAGCGGGTTTTCAAAAGTACCAAGTAAGTATAACTGTATAACTGTGTAATGCAAAAAAACATTCAGGTTTTTCATTTGGTACCAGTAGCTTTTAAATGCAGCTATACGAATAGTGACAGTATTATTAAAACGTAATCCCAGGGCTTGTGTAAAGACCAAAGACATTAATCAGAATAATGTAATTCACCGCAGAATTGTGTAAATGCCATACTTTGTTTGTTATGTTCATAGGCGATCAATATCAGGCTCATCAATATTATGTCATATATTTAACAAGCTTACCATACATAATGTATATTCCCATATATATCATACATAGGAACCCACAGTGCTGTATAAACAAATCAGAATAATGCCAGTTAATGTCCTTTTGGTTTATCCTAATTCTTCATTACAGCAGACCGCTGTATTTTAATCCTAATCATTATTTTGTGCTTTGTTCCTTGCGTCTCTTATTAATCATATATGTTCTGTTGCCAATTCAATGCTTGTCTTCTATATATATATATATATATATATATATATATATATATATATATATATATATATATATATACAGTATATATAATAAGAATCCTTGCAATCTCCATTTCTCAAAGCATTATTATAGCCAGGAAAAGATTTGAAAGTGTTTTGAAACATCACACATGAGTAGGAAAGGAGATGGGAGCCGGACAGATGGTCTGATCTCAGTCTTCTTTGCATTCAGATTGCATGTCACTGTGTGCTCGGGTGTATCCATGTGTGACAATGAAGGACTATTTGAGTTGACAAGTCTGCATTGAACAACAGAGAGCACCCTTACAATCAGCCATGCTTAATAAAACTTATAAATACACTAATAACAAAAAGTCCATTATCAAACCAGGGGTGACGTGCTGAATTATAAGGAGATTCTTCCATCCCTTGTTGCGTTTTTTAAATGAAGACTAATTTACTATCCCTTATTAGCCCTTCCTGAGTAAACAAGGAAAGATACTTAGCCCCGAGCCCTCTCACAGACTATTTACTGGAGAAATCCAGGAGGAAGAATTCTGTGGATAAATTGCATAAAATCCCTTTCCAAATGGATGATCTCTGTGATATGTGAAATGTAAACAGAGGCTGTAGCTCTTAATCATTTTCCAGTTAGACTGTCGAGGATGGGAGACGTCTGTCAAACAAGGGGGATCAAAAGGTGTTAACGAGGATGTTTTTGTGTAGCAAAAAAATAAATAAGCTTTGAAAGCCATTCATTTAAAAGCGTGCTTGAATTACCTTTAAGAGGGGTGTGTGTTCAGTTGTAACATTTTGTCAATTTCTACAGCACTGTAAAAAAATCATTTTATTTAATTCAACCAGAATTAGAATGCACCTGGAATATTAATATTGTCTGGTCAAGATTTGTCAGATGGCTCTTAGTGTTTGCACGCCATATTTCGACTACAGCACAGGCTAGTACACCCTTAAACTAATTGCTCACTTATAAATCGATCACCGATGCAGAACTTCAAATGCCAAGTAAATAAGCATCTGCTTTCCAAGGCTGTGAGCTTCCCCCTGTCAATGCCCACCGTTGCTGCTGCAGTAGTGTCTTGGTGTGGGGTTTCTATTAAATGTAGATCCTGTGTCACAAACCAGCTGGCATCTTCGCATGCTAAGTCTGCATTCAGGACTGTTTTCAAGCAGTCTGATACTTAAGACTGTTTTTTTTAAGTATCTCCAGCTGTACAGATGGGATAGGAGATATTATCATACGCAGTGACAAAATCTATAGGTCTGTTTTCTGGAGGCAAAACATGATCTTTAGACAGAGAGAGGATGGAATTGGGGATCCAAGAGTCGTTGTTGATTTTGAATCATTGGGATCTCTTTAAGAACTGACTAGACAAAGTCCTAGGAGCTCCTCTCAGTGGTAGCTTTTCTTACGTTTCTTATGTCTAGTCAAGCGTTTTGATTGGGGTACCCCATGCTGTCATTTCTACAGAAGGGATTACACCTGTGAGAGGGGATTGCTAACTGAAATACTTTGAAGAGTATAACAAGATACAGACTAGGAGCTTCTGCAGCCTTTTCCAACGTGACCTTTCTAAAGTTTTAAGATTCAATATCTTTTACAGAGTTTTTGAATAAAAAAAAGCCCCTCCCAGTGTTGATGGGCTTTTTGCATTTGAGCACACAGTGCAATTCCACAGTGCAAATCTGTCCACCAGGTGTCACTCTTTCAAAATTACCAAGAGAAGTTCAATTAGAATTTTAAAGGATTACAGGCGTAATATAAATGATGCCTACTTTTTTTTTTTTTTTTTTTTTTTACATCTGAAACCCTTTTGCAATAAATCGTACTTCATTTTGATGCTCTGGCTCACTGCATGACACCAGCGATTCCTCTGCAATAAAAGCCCTACTCTTTTGGCTACAATCCTCATTCGACCTTCATTAGAACACATGCTTCATTTCGACAGGCAGTGTGTTGGGTTCCCTGGAGTGGCCCTGTAATGAAGATGGGGGGTGTGGACCTCTTGCTAATCCCTGAAACTGGTAATAAGACAACAGCACCTGCGCACATTGAGAAGGTCTCTCGGTGCCTAAGTCAGCTGTACGCTGGCCTTCCTCCCTGCTGTGGGACTTGTGTGCTTTACCATAAGGAAAAATAGTTAATGACTTCCAAAATGTCAAACCAATGAGATAATGCACACAGACTGGCTCTTTAGTGTCGAAAAGAAAGCAAACAAGCCATCCATCCATGCATGTTGTCTGAACTGTTAATATGTTTTTATTTTATTTTAAATAAATCACAAATCATTTAGTTGGCAGTACATGCACCTGTACATCTTATCCTGTGCACAGCTGTCATCTGGTACATAGAACGTATAGCACAATTCTAACCTCCCCATATGCAGCCGAGGAAATGCATTTCTGTCTGTAAAGACAAATGTAAATGTCAGGGAGAGCGTTCTTTTTGGAATGATTTAGATCAGCCACCATTTCGATTACTTGAAAAGACGTACATGCAACATTCCTGCTGCTTCAGCGGTGGCAAAAATGTAAGTGTTTGCATTCTAGAATGCCATCAAAAAGGTGACAGGTTGAGGTTTTAAACAAACAAGGCCAGCTTTCTTGTGAGCAAGAGAAAGACAGCAGTATTCAGACAACAAAGGTGACTAAAATCAGTGCACACACATACAGCACAGAGAGTCCTCATACTGCAATCGCTTAAAAGCAAGCACTGTACATGAAAAAGTTTCCAAATACTTGCATAAAATCAAGGGTGTATAGGGTTATAGCCAAATGCAAAATAGAGGCCAGGAGCAAAATCCAGGCCTGTGTTCTCAGACAGACAGGCATATGGGATCTCATGAAGTTCCATTAAAACTGCAGTGCGGAAAACTGTTTCTGACACCCTTGCTTCCAATCTAAAATGTAAAAAAGCAATACTCACGTTTTTATATAAAGGTTAATAATGACTTTAAAAAGCTTCCTTTCACACCAGAAGTGGCAGAACAGTGCACACATAGCACTGAGAGGCCTGTCCAGCTGTCACATGGACAGTTTTGCAATATAATTAAAGCTTATCCCTTTCAGTTATTCACAGCAGCAGGTGAAGGAGGTGAGACCGGTCTGTCCACTGTTCAGAGGTAACAAGTTAACTGGGATACTTTAGTTGCTGCACCATCTACATTGTTTTTTTTTATAAATATCTGCTGATAAGCTGCATAGTCCTCTACTTCTTTGTTTCCACTTAGTTAGCTCACTAACTAATGTTCTATTTCAACCACAGGGGCTGCTTCTGCAAAGCTGGGTTTCTTTTGTAACCAGAGTTGTTCAAGCTAACACAGCACCCCTACAGCAGTACAGCACAGCCCCGAATGCATGCAGCTCCTTGATAGGAATTGTCTGCCATTTTCCATGCTGTGGCTTAGGTTTAGCATCTCTAAAAGGTAAAGGACTGACAGCTCCGGAGACCAGAATCCTCTGTCTATCCAGAGCTGTATGGGACTGGACCTGGTCTGACCCCTGTCTGTTTTTATACTGTGATTAAATTGAACCTGTGGGATTTATATTTAGCAATTTCTGAGCACTTTACTTTCAAACTCAATATTTCTTGTTCCCTTCAAGATCATAAATTATTAATGCGTAGTCCTATTTGTAAGTAACTCTGGGTCAATATATATATATATATATAAAAATACAAAAAATACAAAATAAAAAAATGATCTCCAGCCTCTAATGATCGCCATGGAGACCACAGTTACTCAGTTCCGCAGTCACTGTTGCTGTTGCTGGAGATGAGATGACCTGTAATAGAATATACTGCACAATACAGTCAATAGCTCAATAAGATCATGATGTTTCACCCATCTGTGAAAACGCAAGATGAAACATACTGGGCCACAACCTTTGAGCCTGTAGAACAATTAATTAAATCTCTCAAGAGAGAGTCCAGCCTTAAGAATGATCAAGTTTGTAATATGGTTTTGTTTTTTAACACAGTATAGCCTACATATGCAATAATCAGTAACACTTTACATTAAGTGTCTCTAATGACTGTGTTTTTACATAGTAGATACATAGTAAATACAGGTGGGCTTACATGGTAGTTACTTAGTACTTACACATGATTACAATGTTATTATGCCTAGTTACATTGTACTTTGTAAGTATTTTTGCACTATATACTGAGCGGAGCATGTCTCCTCTCTGATTTTACATCACTCAAAACACCCTAATTATAACTTCAAAACCTGAAACTTCATAAAAAAGGCAAAGTCGTTTAATTACGGAGATTTCAGTACTTTTGGTTTTAATTGAGAAGAGGGCACTGTAGCTTGATTGGAGCTCTCTCCACTGCTTATTATCAGCATTAAGATGGTCTGATTACAATTATTTTTTTTCAATCAAGGGATCTGGAATCAGCTAGAGAAACTATTAACAATTTATTTTTATTTTTACACATAATTACATATTTTACACAGGATTAAAGCAAACCATAAATTTGGGAAGAATTATGTATACAATCATAATAAGGTTAAAAGGGTTTGGTTAGCACCTGTATATTAAGGATATTTTATGCCAAAATTAAAAATTAATTAATACATGATTTATTTTTACATTTTTAATTTTGGTATAAAATATCCTCTATACCTGTAGACATTATACATTAAAAATATTTACATTTTCATTTTTTAACCTTAAACGTATACCAAGTGCAGGCAATTTTTCCATACTTCTCCAGTCCACCTTCATATATTTGTGTTAACGTATTAAAATACAGGCATTAATGAACTCTCCATACAAAAAACCTTTGCTTCCTAAAACAGTGCATTGATCTTGAAAACGACAGAATGAATGCAAGAACATTTTTGACAAAAGCCAGGCCGATTTTGAAAGTACCCCTGAGTCTTTCATATACAGTCTCTCTGAAGGATCAGAGAGGAGTTTTCTTTTTTGATTTGTCTTCTTCAGCCTTCAGACTAGCCTTTGGTTTTACTGCAGAAAAGACCAGCTAGTTAAGAAGATCTTTAGGTACACTAAACCCTCCTCAGGAAAAAGACGCAATACCTGTTTTCAAATGCATGGCCCTTTTAAACACAAAATTACAAGCTGTTTCTTAATATATATCCTTGCAGCCTCTAATGCTTTAGCAGTTTAAAGTGTGTTAAGTCTTAAAGGATCCCCGTGATTCAGCATCAACAACGTGGCTTCATAAGCTATTTCCTTATAAAAGTTTCCCACTGTATTTTGCATGGTATTTTTGCAGTTGTTCCATGCTTTTCCCATGGTTATACTGTGCATTTACCATAGTTAACCACGGTTTGCCATATTCTTTTTAATATGCTTTGCCATACCTGTCTTGGCTTTACAGTCTTTCTCCACTTAATTTGAAGCTGTATAGAGGTGACCAGAACTGCACAAAATATTCCAACGGCTGGCTCTTATTTGAACTGTGAGAAAAGCAGAATGTTGCAATAGAACAGCTGTGGATGTAAATCTGCATGATTTGTTTTGGTTGAATCTCCTCAATTATACAGTTGATAATAAGCAACGGTAATAGAATCATAGAATCCTGCTTGATATTCACGGATGCCAAGGTCTGCTCAGGAATATTTCAGGAACTCAACGTAGTGAAAAAATGTGCAGGACTGTCACTACTCCCAGCAGTATTCAGAGTGTGAGGAACTGAGGATTCAATTAATGAGAACAGAGAGAGAGAGAGAGAGAGAGAGAGAGAGAGAGAGAGAGAGAGAGAGAGAGAGCTCTAACATTGCACAAGGCATTTCAGGTTTGACCTCCAACTTTTAAATGTTCTGTGGAGAAACTGGATACTCCGAATTTTTCTTTCCAGCCTCAGAAATCCTATAGCATTGTTTCCCAGCTCAGTTCTAAAGTTTTGATCCATTTCTGCATTGCACGCATGTGTTTGCAACATCTAATACAAGTGCATGGGCGTGTGACTCTAATGTCATCTACACACCTGCCTTCATTTCATAAATACACACTTAGTACTTGCTTGCAGTCATTTGTATACAGAATTTGATACTGTATCGCAAGTCTAGTTTCCAAGTCAATGGGATTTTCGTGTTTGATGGGAAACTCACTCTTTATGGGTGTGCACAAAGCCAAAATCCTCACCCTGAACTATACCGAATTTGGGGGCATACAATCAAACATCAAGAAAGAATGTGAAAGCTAGAGAGCTGTATTTTTAGGTAAGTACTGTAAGTATGGTCCAGTATCTCCAGTGTGCAGCCGTACCACAGGGGAATATTTGTTCCATTGTGTTTTCTTTATTTTTCAGCAAAGCTGTGTCCTGCCAGTGGCCCCCCTAGGGATTATTAAGAACAGTGCACTGGTTATAATGACATCCCAATTGGGATTTTTAACCTCTCTGCATCCGCCCATCATGCTGAACTTCATTGTTCATACAGCACAACATTTAGTCTGTAGACAGCATCTAAAACACACTATGTCTCATGGGTAGCAGTCTTAAATCACTTACTTACAATAGAGGGCCAGAAAAGGATTTGAGTCTTCAAGAAAGACCATAAAGTAAACGGAGTGCTATCTTTAAATTGGTTCCTTACTTTCATTCTTCGAGCTTCATACAACATCAATGGTGAGATACCGTGGGGCTTTCATTCGTAAAGTGCTGGTCCTGTTTTCCTTCTTTACTATCTGCTGCAGTCTATATTAATCGCCTTGCCCCTCTGAGCCGCTCCCCCCCCTTTCACTTCTTTCACTTGAATGCTGACACAAAAGAGTTTGATGAATGAAGTTCACCAAGCAGCTAACTAAAAATAAAACAGTTCCCTCCCCGGGGGAGCATGGTGCGGAACAGACACTTGTTTGTCATGTTAAATACTGTCAACGCGATGGAAATGTATGGTCCCAGTGCGCACACATATCTAGGGCAGACAGTAGATACAAATACAAATGCTAGCCCTGCCCCCCTGGCTGATTCTCTTATTCTGAAGTCGGAACAGGCAGTGTAATCTCTGCCCAGATTAAAAAAGTGTTTTCTTTTCCGGTTCTGCAGCGCTGATGCAGATAATCAGGGCTAGGGTAAGGGTTAGTGGTTTTGCTGTAGCAAGATAAACCATCCATTCAAATTAGAAAGATCTCACATCCTAATCCCTAATCTATCACCTTCCTGAGGTGAACTGTGTCATTCATGTCTTGTGAGCTGTTTTACATCAGAAAACCGAAAGTCTGAAAGTCTCAAAGGGAGGACATGGTAATGAAATGTAAATGTAAGCTGCGCTCTGTTTTCCCGTAGCGTCTAATTTGATGATACCTGCGGAGAGACACCTGTCAGAGAGTTATGATTTTATTTGACATACTTTCAACACCACTGTAACACCACCACTGGGACGTCTGACAGTTTTAACGAGTTACGTTCTCTTGATAGGCTTAGGGAAAGAGCATTGACTCTTAAACTGGGAGAGCGAGACAGTGGTGGGAGACAGTTTAAAATGATTTTCTTTTTTTAATTGCTGTTGCTTTGAAATACAGGTGGATTTACTACATGTAGTTACACTGTAGTTACTATTTACTGATATATACTACATCTATACATATTTTTGCACAATATATCCCTAACCCTAACCCTTTTCTGATACAACTGTGTTCTTATGCATACTGTGCAAAAAGATTTACACATTAACTACGTGTATAAATAGCATTGTAATTATGTGTAAGTATACATGTATTTACTAAATAACTACTATGTAAATACACAGTAATTAGAGACAAAACGCAAAGTGTATTCAAATTCTCTTCTTATGAATGGGACAGTACCACTGGTTACAGTAAGTCACAGTTTCAACAGACACCATTACTGAGTCGGTTCGTACCTCATCTCTGACCTCAGCACCCCATATGATATTAAGCTCTCAAGCAGAGACTGCAAATTGCTCTGCGGTGTGGTGCTGTCATGGTATAATGTCCTCTGTGGGCTAATTATAGACCACTATGAACTAATTCCTCGTGTGACCTGCATCGTGCTCAAATCCCCCATAGGTGAAAGGCTTGTGAATTAGCCTGATGTGCCACCTAGCTCCCCTAATGATTCAAATAAATAGATTCTAGGGCATAAAAACTCTCATTATCTGGTTCCCAGTAACGGCACAGCAGCCGCAGGTCAGGGGTTTATCAATATTCTGGAGGCTCTTCACTGGCAGTAAGCTCGCTGGGCTAATTCGGCAGTGGCTGATGTTTTCAGGAACTGCCAGGTTCACGTCCCTTAATGATCCTGCAGACAGGCTAGGCAGTCAGGTACAGAACTCGCTCTGTCACTCACTCTCTCCACTCTGCTGTCTTGGGAATACTTTTTTTAATTACTTCATGTACAGATGGACAAAACCTTTGAGTTTAACGCTGAAGTGATTATTACTGCTATTATTTTTAAAATTATAATTCTGCAATGCACTTTTGTAAATGTTTTTCGGACAGAGTGACTGAAAGCCAGAAAGAAAGATGTTGTAGACATTGATCTGAATTTTTATTGGAGGAATTTTAAAAAGACTTTACAAACCACCAGGTCTGCAGAATGCACACATGCCCAGCTCATCTGTTTAAAGGGACAAGGTCCGCACTGCCTACTTCTTACTGCCCTGTACACAGTATTAGATTACCGTCTTGGACTAATGTTGAGCTACCAAGTCTTATACTAACAAAAAGCAATTGAATATATTAAACCCAATAAAATGAGGACCAGTGATAATGTTGCTCGGGCTGATAAACCAAAAAAATGGATTGCAACCCCTTATAGACCATGTGGTAGCAGCTCCTTAGTGTTATTCAACTGGCATTTAGTGTAACGGGCAGTGTTGTGTGATACACCGTTACGGAGTCTGTCCTGCCCCCTGTTGGTGAGATGAGATGGGGTTAAAAGCTCTAAAACCATGCAGACCAGCCTGGCTCTTTTGCATAGTGGTTAAGGCGCTTGCTTGCAGTGTGTGGGGTTGCCGGTTCGCTCCCAGCCTCCATCCTGTTACATAAACAAGTTTTACAAAGTGAAATGGTTATCACTCCTTTTACTCACCAATCAGACAGTACTACGCAGCTAAAAGTCCAGCCCTGCTTTTTTCTTTCATCTGGTCTCTTGGGATGTGTCGTGTTATTTTGAGATAATTAATAATGTCTTGAAGGAGAACAGGTCTAAAGCAAACACCTTGGCTCACCCCAGCACCTGGCAGGCGTTATTAATGAGATGCTTTTCCACTTCAGTTCACCAGCAGAGGGATACCCAGAGAAGTGCAGAGATCTGCTATTTTTCCGAGTGTCTAAAGACATTGACTGTATGCCTGGATCAGAACTGATTTCAGTCTGAAAAGGTCTGGTGCATAGATACGTGAGCTTCCTGGAAAAAACAGGTCTTTCTTATCAAAACACAGAGCTGGTAAAGGTACAGAAAGTACCAACTACATTTTTATAATATTTCATTTCTCACCTCTATTAAGTACGCTCCCTATCATTCTCGCTTGATGTTTGTTCTTCATTATTTACGATACTTATTAAAAAATCACGGAGACATCTGGGCTTCTGAAAAGACTCCAAAATGATGAACTTCTGATGTGGTTTGAAAATCGACCACTAGGGGTATGCAGCTATCATTTCTGTCCCTTCGGAAAATGTCAGTTTGTATAGGGGATTTTCCATTTACTAACTCACACTCTACACATTATTTTTTTTTCATTGCTTTATATGGTCCAAAAATTGCATCCTCATATGAGGTCATCATGCATTTGCGTCTTCCATGTATCTCCATATAAAGACTAGAAGAGAGTTTTATCAGTCTCCACATGAGGATGCCTTACATGAAAGGGTTACGGTTACCCTTATGAAAGCTTACTGGTAAAAGCATAGAAAAGAATACTAGGAAGGTTGTACTGAGACAGCCTGGTCTCAGGTGCATGACGCAGTACTGCTGCATGTCTATAAGTGTGTTATTGGGCTTTTAAATGACCTATAAAATATAAAAGATGAGGCTATTGAGCTCAAAAGACTTGCGGTGATGTACTGTACCAGACCAGCCATTGTACAAGTCTTATATTTTATTTGTAACAAATGCATAGCAGTTCAAATACGAGAACGCCTAATAAAAGCTGTTCTGAGACTGCTGAGCTGTGCTGAATTGATGTATAAATTCCTTTCCTTTCTGTCTTTAATGCTCATTCCAGAGAGAGAGGTGGAATGTGGCTCCGGCTCTTGAAGGTTCTTCATCAAGCCATGGGATGGGCTGGGGGCTGGTCCAGGGGGGATATAGTGTAATCTAGTCCGGACGTGATCAGCTTGCCTTTTCATTTCCAGTGCTGCTGCTACATGCACCTTGTTCATTTACCTTTCAATTACATGAGGGATACCTTTGCAAGCTGCCGGCACTTCTGATCGACTTACCTAATTAATTAGCTGATTGATACCCCATCGCCCCCCCGTCTACACTAATCCGTGTCGATTTCAGTAATGACAGCCTATCTGCTTAAAGGGACGTCTGCACTTTTCATGTTGGCTTTATTAGCAAGATGACTGAAAAGGGCTGCAGGATTGAAAAAAGAAGAACAACTGCTTCCATCTGTTCTGTTCAATTCCATTATTCTGGCTCCCTGTACTGTTTGCATCATTAACATGTGAGATGAGGCACGGGGAAGAGAATAGCTTTTTTGTGTACGAGGGGAACTGTGATATAGGAGTGTTTTGAGTCTCAGCACTTCTAATCTATCAACACCTCTCAAGAATAAAATTGCACCTCAGAGTGCCTTTATTGCCAGAATGGAATAGCATCAGAGAAACCCTCATCAAAAGTTACCCTAGTAAAAGCACTGCAAAGCGGAAGCATAGGTAAGCTTTAGCAAAGCCCAGAGAGTTACGGTAAAGCCTGTTAAAACTATGATACACACATAGTATTACCATGGGAACTGCATGGGGAAACTGCAAAATGAACTTGCAAATTTACCATGGCAGATGTTCAGAAGAGAAGTGATGCTATGCTATGCTAGCTGCTCCCACAGCAGAAGGGCTTTATCATGCGTTGACAGCTCTTGTTTTATTTGAACACATCACAGGTAAAACATCTAAATGGCCTTAAGTATTCCCCGGTTATTAGAACCTGCACCGCTAGAGGTGTGTGATACACACCCAGGAGACAAGCTTGTGAAGGTCAATGTCAATTCAGCTGTGCATTCCTCTTTTATTACTTTGTAAGCAGGAAGAATACAGATTGCAGTTCAGTGTTAATTATTATTATTATTATTATTATTATTATTATTATTATTATTATTATTATTATTATTATTATTATTATTATTATTATTTAGTTTTGCATTTTACCAGGCCAGGACTCACTGTAAGTACCTGGTAGATGCATCCCAAATGGGTAATAGCATTTGATTGACAGTGTCCGTGAGAGGAAGAAAGAGGGGGTTGTAATTAATGTTCATGCTGGCCTTTTTATTACTATTCCTGTACTCTGAACCAGGAGACACATAACGTCAATCCACCAGTCTAAATTATGCTTGAGACGTATTTGTACTCTTGTCAAGCTCAGATCAGGGTAACGTCATGTGGACCTTTATAGATATGGTTCTGAAAAGCTCTATAAATAGCATCTTTTTAAAAATATGCTCTCGTTGCAACTTGCAGCAGTGGGATGTTATAACCTCTGTAGCAGCTCAGCCTTGGATTATCAACTTCAAACTGATCGGTACGATCCATTCCTGGATTATAAAATCCAAGTTTATTTAAATGGGGTTAGGTCTGTAGTAATGTTTAGCAAACGAGATCAGGGTTATTGTGTTACACCTTTTGGATTAGTTTATAAATAGATTTATATATTTACTAAATATTTTTTCTACCTATCTACTGCCATTTTGATGGCTGAGGTTAAAGAAAACAGACTTCAGAATTCAAGATAAGGCCAGTCAGTCAAATGCTGATAGAAGTCAAGCACTTTAGTGATGAGTCTGAAGGCTGTCAAAAAAAAAAAGCTGAAGAAATGAACCCGAGAGGGAGCACATGACAGTAAAGGATTAGTTGCATTAAGCGAATGCTGCTGCAAATTTTGCAAAGGACATACTTCAATCTGCACTAAAATACCCTTGCTTGCAATGTTTAAGCTATCATTAAACATAATTAAAACTGTCACTGTACATCAGTATTAAATTGTGTCTTCGATTGACTCCCCCAACCCTTTCACTTGACGTCTTACCATTCCAAAATAATTTTATTCTGACAGCTGTGTCGAAGATATATAATGATGCTGTGAATTAAATAAGTACTGCTTTTCAAAATAAATAAATAAATAAATAAATAAATAAATAACTTATTGTGGATTGGGTTTTAATATCCAAAATGCATATTTTTACATCCTTTAACACAACGAAAGAACACTGCACCTGACTATTACAAACCAGTCCGCAACACTGAAGATAAACAGCTGTCTGTCCGACTGCTTGATAACATATGAAATATGCACGGCTAGGAATCAACCTTCAAGTCTTAACCTCTCCGACACACATGCAAAACAGAGGGCAAATACAGGTCATGTGTTATCTATTTGCTGATATGATTCTATGAACGAAAACAAAAATACGACTGAGCCATCTAGGAGGCCAGATGGCACGTTTCATTTGTTATTAGGAATTACCTAAGAAAAATGTATGGCAGTCTTGCCACCTGCTCGGCCCTGTGGCACTGTATATAAGGCCCGGAGCAGTTAGCTGAAAGACAGTTGGCAGGCTAGTCAGAGCATCTGTACTAGTCAGACTAGAACTAGCCACCAGGATGACCTCTGGATGGAAGCTTGGTCTCCCCAGGTTGTGATCTGGACTGCAGGGTAGGTAAGTGAACCCACACCAGATGCCTGTGGTTGGCGAACTGCAAAACAGATAATCGGATCAGGGTCTGTTGTGGAGCAGATAGGGCTCCATGCAATTATTATGCATTTAGGAGGACCCTCTGTATGTGCGCTGGTTAAATGCCTCGTGTTCATTTTTATTAGGTTCACTTATTAACTGCCCACTGCAGTATTACTGCTTGTACAAAGTAAAGCATAAGGTAGCAATCCACTTAGTTGCTTTCTTGAATTCCTGCCAAAGTCTGACCTTGTCTTGCTTCTGTTTTGCTCCGAGATCTCCCTGTCATGAAAAATGTGCCTGCATTTGCCAATGCTAACAATGCACCACATCGCGCCTGCATTTGTCTGAACCAGACCTTTCGTGTCTCTTTCCTGTTCCTAATTGCTCTGGCCTTACCTTATCACCATGGCGATTTCCACGTTGCTCTACATTCCTACTTATTTTGATCCCGACTGGAAATTAGTGGCACACGGATCAAAGTGACCTTTTAAAAAACGTTTTAGTTTTTTTTTTTTTTTCGCGACATCCCGTCACTTGCTCAAAGCTGCAATTGAGTAAAATAAGCAGAACTGGAAGCATGTATTTCACAAGCTGCGGGGCTACCAAGATGATTTAGCTGGGATGTGCTTTGCAATTTGCACACACACAGCATGCACATATATTCACTGCATTTATAAAAGATGCATACACTAATGACTTCAATGGCATTGAAGATGTATCTGACATGTCAGGAAAGACATAGACATGCAGTGCATATACCACTGGGATTGTGCTCTATGCTACAAAGCCCTCCGGTATTTTGTTCTGTGTCAATAAGTTATGCAGTTATATAGACATTCAGCATTTTCTTTAATCCTGCTAGATATAGCTGGGCATTAAAGTTTAATTGAATTCAGAATGTTTTAAGTTTAGAAGGTGGATTGGATTGTATAATACAACCCATGTTATTTCACAAAGAATGTCTTTATATTTATGGAAAAAGGAAAACAATGAGGCCATTTTGCTGCATCAAACCCCAAGTCTCCCCTGGTGTGCCATGCAGTGGTCTGAAAACCTTGTCTCCTGAAACCAAGTTCCAAGCCACCTATGCGCAGAACATGGCCAATGCATTTCCATCTCCTTTTGGTAAGGGGTAGGGTTAGGGTTGGGGTTAGGGTGTGTTTTAGAGTTTTAAAAAGTCAGCAGGATGTGATGACTGAAACAGAAAACGAATAATTCTAACCAAGAAAAGGAATACATTAGTTAAGACTTTTTAACCAGGGAATTGACATTAATGGGGAATTCCTGTTCTAACTCTCCATTAATACCCATGAAGAGAGATGTGGGCTATTGCAAATGATTCTCATTTGTTTGCTGTCTGCAGTGCTGTGGTAGAATCTTGTTTTCTAACTAATTTGCTTGATGCAGCCTGTTTTGTTCCGGTTAATGTACGTGGCTGCGATTCTGTCAGGAGAACATAACGTTGCCAGTAATCTCCCAGCCTTATAATTGCCTAATCCCCCTGTTAATGGCAGTTTCAATGGATATGCTGAAACCAAGCGCCAATGAGAAGGATAGTTATAAATAGCATGGTAAACAATAAAGCACGGTGAGGATTGCTCCCTGACGCAAGGCTGGTTGTATTGATGATGGTTGTGAGTGCCGGCTGTTTTTAATGATGAGGAAAATACCCTGCGCTTAACTGGCAAACAAAAAGCCCAAGTGTGGAGTTCATTGCAACACAGGCTTCATCAATATTAACCCGCTGTGTACTGAGATTAGAGATATGCTCTGTAAAAATGTTACTCTTTTGGCAAACTGAACTAGTTTATTCGCTTGTCAATGGTCCTTTAGCATAGGTCATAGAAAATTGTGAAGGACAGAAAATAAGTCATTTGTATTAGTTCTACTATGCTTGAAATGTGGTGTCTACACCTTTAAATTGCAGGTTTGTGAATGCACGTGGATAATTGGGATTCCCACTATATGTATTGAGGTTGATTTATGTAGGGGATACAGGAAGTGAGAAGGAGAGAGAAACGAGAGTGAGTAAAGCTGCACTCTCCCAACAAAGCCTTTGCATCCCACTTATTGTGTATCAACAGTGAATACAGAAGCCCTACAGCTGTAATGTTTGCCTGTTTCAATATCTGATTGTAAATAAGTCTATGGATTTTCATATCTAAATACATCAGTGATGTAAGTAAACACATTTCTCTCTTCAAGAGATGATAGACTTTTTTATGCTTTCATAAATCAAATTAATATTTAACAGCCTGGCTTGCCACACCATTGTGATTCTCCTGTGTAAAAGCTGTTGAATTATAAATCAATGTTAATGTTCCTCTGATGTTCCAGTGATATTAAAGAGAGAAATAGCTTAACCGCATGCTGTCGCTGAAAATTCATAGCTTTACCAGTTCAGTCAGGAGTGCAAACTTTTAAACTTACAGTCAATCTCAGAGCAAATTTCAATCATGTTCTCCCAACTCCTTCTACTCCAGTTTGGTCTCTAAGGTCTAAGCCAATATAAAGTTGCGGTAGTAACTGTTTCTGCTTTCAGTAGGTGGTTTAACCTTGCTAAAACAATGTTATTTTTTTAAATACTGAATTGGTGCAAGCCAAAAAGTCTGGTCGTTAAAGGAGCCAGATTCTTTTATTCTTACTTCTCATTAGCGCTGGCAAAAATTTCACTGGCTTTTGCGACTAAGATCCTGTTTAAATACTTTAATTCGGGCTCTGCAGATATTTTACATGCAACACTTTCAATAAAAATTGGCTGCAGGGTCCTGGTACCAGATCACTTCCTGTGCTGTAGGTCAATATCCTGTCAATGATCCAGCTACAATAATGCCATCTGACCTTGATACCAGATGCTGTATTTTCTTCAATGTCAAGAAGGACAGGAATAAGGTTTCTTACTCAAATAAGAAGCTAGAAAATGGAGTCTAACCCCATGGTTTTCTCTTACTGTTTGTTTCCCATGGGCATTCCTGTCTCGAGAGGATATTTTATTGGAGGGTTCTAGGCAGTTAGGCTCTGAAACAGTGAAATAGTGTGTGTAATCCTGATGGATCTGTCCCAGGGGTCATTTATCTGTTCATTAGCCAACTTAGCCACTGTGGCAGCTGGAACTGAAACCCCTTACATCTAATTGACTCATTATTATTATTATTATTATTATTATTATTATTATTATTATTATTATTATTATTATTATTATTATTATTATTATTTTTAATACTGTCATCGATTTAAATCCATTTTAGATGACAGGCGCCCCAGCCTGCCCCAGGCTTGGGTTTGCACTGTTATACTGTGCTGTGTGTATAAGCTCCTCTGCAGAGAGAGGACAGACTCTGTCCCCAGCTTGTTGACTATCCCCAGGTTGTTAACTGTCCCCATCTTGTTAACAGCGCTTCACGCAAACACAGAACATCAGTGCCTTTCATCGCTTTGTTTGCAATGTTGAATACCCTTCCCAGGCAGTGAAATATTAGCCGTTCAAGGTGTCCCAGCACCCCAGCCTTGTTAAAGAGTTTATTGACGCTGTTTCATATCATGCACTTGTTTTCAGGGATAATTGAGGCTTTCATTGCTGCTTAATGAACTGTGGCTATTTGCAGATATATTGCCTCGCAAATAAAGCAGAGTTACGAATCCAATAAGCAACTAACACAGGGAAAATAATTAAGTGGCATCGGAGTTGGAGTTTACTTCTTTTGTGTTTTAAAGAGAAAAGAAACATATGAGGAACTGTGTGTGTTTTAATCCATCAGCAGTAGAAGTGATTGGAAGCCAGAACGATTCTGTCTGGGGCCACATATTCAAGCTAACCTCTAGTACCCAATGCTGTCAGACCTTTAAATAAAAGAAATAGAGCGGGCTAGGTGGCACGATGGGCTGATTCACTAGCTGTGCATGCCTTTCACCTCTTCGGCTCAGGTCTCATGTAAAATGAACTTGATTTTCCCAACCTAGCATTTGACACAAAACGACCACGTAAATGGCCACAATTGGCAGCTCATTAGCCCTACATTCTGCAAACAATTTCCAGTAACGCTTTACATGAAGTCTTTCTAAATACTGTGCATTTACATAGTAGTTACTTAGTAAATACATATGTACTTACACATAATTACAATGTTATTATGCATAGTTAAAATGTACTTAATGTTTAAATCTTTTTACCCACTATAACCCTAAACCGTTGGTCTAAACGAGAACCAGGAGAGGGCTGGCAGTGGCACATGACTTCCTCTGTGCTGACCTTTGCAAGGAATACCCAGTGAGTGAAGATCTTGCGTGCAGATCTGTGTTTTGTATGTGCCAGTTTGCATTGCATGAAGGCTATTCAATTACTCTAGTCTCTCCTAACAAGATGTAAGCGCAACAATGTGACATCTACTTGTTTAGGAGGGCAGCAGCCGTTTGAAACAACGAAGAGCTTAGATGACTTCAGGTTTGTTTTTGAATAAGGAGTGCATAGGATTAGCCTGGCTTATTAAAAACGAGCTGAAGTCTTTGGCTGACTGGCTGACACAGCTATAAGGGAGTCAGCTTGTACTATAAGAAGCATGCTATGAGTACAGTATACTACACATTGACGTAATGTTACACTTTACAGGTCATTCAGCTAATCAGGGACTGGACAGAGCAGTGAGGGGAAGCTCCTATGGCACCCATAGTCACCACTGCCTGACTCTAAGGGCCAACATTTAAAAAAATAAATGAAAGTTAAATTATATAAGATTATTATAGCATATTAAAAGCATATAAAAGCATATTTAAGCACTATAAAACCCAAAGAGATATGGTGAAGCATTTTAAGAAACACGGCAAAAACCATGGTAAACTATGGTAAAGGCATAGCCGAGGGAAAACTGCAAAATGACTTTACTGCGGTAAACTTTTATAATGGGTTGCTTCCATGTGCTCTTCTAAACAGACAGTTTAAACAATGCCTCCAATAGACTTACCTGGTCTTTAAACTAGAATGAACAAATCAACTCTGTTCCTGCTTTTAAACAGAACACAATGAAATATCTTGAAGTAAGATATTCCGCTTGAAAAGTGCTTCATATTGTCACATGCATGAATAAGTTCTCCAGATGACTCATTACACTTTACTGGGACCCACGAGACGAGCTTTATAGGCTACTGTTGGCAGGGCTGTGTTCATGTTAATGTTGATCTATGCAGGAACCAATCAAATGGTTGTAGACCGAGACGCAGTGTATGCGTGTTGCAGGGGTCTATGAAAGCATTACCTGAACGCATGTGGAAATGTCGGCTAGTGTCTGCATCATCAGTCTCTATATTCTTACCTGTCAACAGAGAGCAAACTAATAGTGTGCCTTTGAAGGGCTGTGTAATGTAAAATCACTTATCAGACACAACAATACTGTTAGGTGAGCAATAAACACTTTGAGGATATAGTATACTGCCTGCTGGAGCCTCGAGCCAGTCTCCACTTCATTATCAGTCTGAAATACAGGAACCATGCTGGGGGCAGGTGATTAGCTGCTCAAATGCAGGTATTAAAAACAACAGGGAAAGATGATGTTTTTTATCATAAATAACCATCATAAAATAGGCCACAAGAACAAGAAGGAAACATAACAGCAGATACAAGCTCAAACCTGATATAAAAAATATAACAATATTATGCAAATAAAACATTAAACATGCCTGGTTTCAGTTTCAGGTTTCAAAAATATCACAATGCTGCCTTAAATATATGATTATCAGCAGTTCAATTATCAGTGAATTTAAAAAATATGTAGAATGTTTGCTTTTTTCCTTTTATAGACACGTGTCTTGTAAATGGACAATGCACAGTATGTCATGTCAAATATATTCATCTTAGCGTTTTTAATATTCAGCAGTTTTGATTTGTGGCAATCATCTCGTGATGTACATTAATCAATAGTGAATGCAGACGGAATGAATGGAATGTATTTTGATCTGTTTTAATTGGATATATCAAAAGAAGGCGGGTTGCAGGCTGTCAGCAGTATAAACCGATTGGTGAGATCAGGCTTGGCATCCAATAGTGTGCCAGTTGAGAAAGGCAGTTTCTCCCTTTAGAAAAGTGTCCCCCTGTTTTTTAAGAAAGACTTTTTCTAAATTAGCAGTTGCATTTTAAAAGATACCCAGGGATTTTCATTCATTTGAGAATGAGAACCCTTTATTTAAAAAAATCAGAAACATTAGTTTTGATACAAATCTACTCCTCTAAAGCAATTTAATAACACTGCTTTAACTGCAGCTTCTTGTCTCTGAGTCTCCAGGGGGCGCTATCTCACACTCACACCATATGTAACAGGATAGCATCAGCAATGAGACTAGACAAGAAGCTGCAGTTAAATCTGTGTTATTAAACAGACAAAACACCACAACAAACAAACAGGCACAGTGGCCAAAATAAAAAGTTTACACAGAATAAATACTAAACAATGTCTACTATTCAAGCTGGGCAATGGCCTTCACTGAACAGTCTCCAAAACACAGTGCATGCTTTCACCTAAACAAAACCTACTCCCTCTCGCAAACAAAGGATTTCTCCTTGCTTTGATACTTGTGGCTACTCCCCAATTAGTATACATGTCCTAATTGGGGAATGGCAACACCTGTGATTGCTGGCAGGGATAAATTTAACCCCATCCCTGCCAAATTTACATCCACTCACACACTATTTACAGCAGCAGGGCTTCTGCCCTGCCATAAGTCTATAATTAACTCCTCTATTTTACCACAATGGGTGTTTCTAATATTTTGTCCAACCCAACACGCGTACGCCATGGGTACAGCGTAACAAGAGTAGACCTTTGTACATCACAGCTTTCACATGCTGGATTTTCATACATGCATCGCTGGTTTTGGTTATTCATTTCACACGAGAGGCAGGTAATGAGGTTAGAGTCGTGCAACATCTGTTTTGGCTCACCGAGTTCCCTGGAATTCATTTTGCATAAAACATTTACTTCAAAGTCTCTTAAATATTGAATCAGAAGGAATCAGATCTAATACTGTCTTACCTGTCAGCACTGACAGTTCTAAGCACAGGAACTATTTTTCAATGTTCTTCACCAGCAGTATATTAATCTAAAATTACATAAATATTTATTGCTCTTAGCTGTGATTTCTTTCTCTGCAAGAAACAGAAGACGACTCGATAACAACTCATTTCCTTTTATAGCTTTTAAAATCGGAGAGTGCCCTCCCTCATGAGTCTGTCAGGATTTTTTCATGTCAGGAGTCAAAAGTAATCGTGGGAGTCCTCTATGATTTATTTGATTTGGTTGGAGTTTATTTAAATAACGCCCGAACCTTGAGATAACGCAGCTGTCAGGGGCATTGACTGAGAAATGTCAAAGGCTGCTGTTTTTATTGCAGACACTCAAGGCTCCACCATTTAATGAAAGTTTAGCGAAGCATTGCGGAACTGTAGTATAGCAATGTAAAGCTCAGGCAAGCCAAGGAAATCACAGAGAAGTATGGTAAAGCTTAATTGCATCTCTGAATATATGTTCGGGGTATGGTGTGTATCATCTGCTCTGATGATCGAAACAGTGAAAGATCTAAAAATTGACCCTCTTCAACCTTATATTAATACTGCTCGTGTCTTCCCCGGGAGTGATTTATAGACCTACACCACAGCCTGGCCAAAACACTGCTTTGTTTATAACTTTGATCTTTTTTAAATAATGTTTAGAAAACGACTTCTACGTCTTCTAGTAATGACGTTGCTAGGTTTCACACGGCGGTCAAATATATCTAGAAAGTTTATAAACAATAATATGACTGATTAGACCTGTTATGTTGCAAAGATATATTGTGACGGTCCCTTATACAGTATGTCTCTGCTTGCTCTCTATACATTATTCATTGAATTGTTTAAAGCAAGGATGTAAAAAGGGAATAGGGTAACACTACATTGTCTCTTATAGCATGTGTATTTACATAGTATTTAAATACATGCCTATGTGTGTAATAACAAAGGATGTTAGCAAATGCCAATATTTATGATTTGTCATTAAGCATGGTGTTGTATTGTAACTACATGACCATATGTGTAATAACTGTGTTATTACAATATTATTATAGTGCTGTTAGGGACACGTAATGTGAAGTGTCTCCAAAAAATGTTTTTGATGCTTTTTTCAGTTTGTAATGTGGAAAGTTGTTTCAAAAGCAGTCTTTCTGAGACACAGTTTTCATAAGTTTCATACCGCATCCCCAGGCAATGCTGTTATTATTATTTTTTATTATTCTTTCTCTATTCAGACGCTTGTTAGTGCTCTGGACCCAAAGCAATACAAATAAGGCTAGAGGTACAGCAGATCCATGTAATACAATGTCAGATAACTGCTGACTCACAGGGAACTGGATAGAAGTGAAAGATTGTTATTATTGATGTTTTCACTTGCCTGAAAGCATATGAAATAAAATATGAACAAAAAAAAATAATAGAAATTGCTGTCAGAGTGCCACGTCTGCCTGCGCTGAATCTCACCTGCTCATAACTGAGGCAGAGATACAGGCTCTCTCTCTGACATCTTGGAAAACTCCGGCTGAGATCAAACTGCGTGATTTTCATTGTAAATTGAAAATATCTAGAGGTACAAAGGTTGTACTTGTGAGCCCGGGAAAAACTGGATTAAAATCACCCCCTTTAATCTTCAGCAAAGGGGAAAAACAATCCTGGCAAGCATTCTTTCCAAAAGCAGTAGTGTCGCATGCACACCTTTCAAATGAGTTTTATTTTCTGATGGGTAATTAAAATCTTCGCAGGTAAAAAAAAAAGCAAGAAGGTTCCAGTTGAACTGATTAAACACCATCACTACAAGTCTCAAAATCATAACAGCAAGATTAGACAGGGCGGTTTTTGTACTGTACAAAAATGACTCATCCAAATATTATTCCTCTAAACTGGGTGTGGTAAAAACAAATGGGCAAAGCAGTTCTGCTGACCTTTAAAGGAATGATAACTAAAGTTTTTTTGGTTTTTTTCTTGTGCTTTTTTTAACACTGATGCAGATATCCAGATTACACATTCGATTCAAAGACTAAACTGCTTCCTGGACCTCAGTAATTAATAATCAGGTTCCGAGAATCAGGGCACAGGTCTCTCTGATCATATGAATCCGTATCGAGTGATTTCACAACGGAAAAGCTAGCAACAAGATGCATGAAAATAATCACTATGGTAACACTATAAAATAATGGCTCCAAATTCATAATAAATTCCGGCTGAATACCACAGGAATAACACCTGCATATCTTATACTTGTGATCAACAGCATTTGTTATAAAGGAACATAGAAAGAATACTGGTAATTAAATCCACATGGATTAACAGGGCTAAAGTCAAAATGAATTACTTCACAACTCAGAAGAAGCGCATAAGATACCCAGGTGTAATTCCTGTGGTATTCAGATGGAATTCACTATGAATATGCGGCCAATATTTTAAAGTGTTACCACAATGAAAGCTTGCCACATAATGAACTCCAAACACTGGACAAAAAAACCACTGTGCGGCTTCCAGCCAGTATCCTGTGTCTATTGATTGCACTGTGATAACAAGCCGCTTTGATAGATGAGTTTGTTGGAAGCCTGCTAGATCAGGTTTCGAACTTCTGGTAAGTAATGGGAACTTCGAGGATGCTGCTCGCAATGGAGCGCCAGTCAAATTGTACTCGTTACTGTCAGGGTTTATTTATTTTTTTCTAAATATACATGGGCAATGACAACAGAATTTGGCATTGACAATTAGTTGATAATCTTGCAATGTGTCCTTTATTGCATAAAGCATTTTAAAGAAACAAGCAGAAAAAGTGTGCCATAGCGGAAAATACCAGCCCTTGTCTGTATTTGTGTTAGTGCCCGTGTGAGTGTGTGTGAGTGTATAGCAGGGTCCTTACTCTTCTTTAAACTTTACAGCATCGTTTCAGGATCTTGCCATACCTATCAAGTAGTTAACCTCCAGTGTTACAGTTGAGCCTTCTCCGAGAAAAGGAAAGCAATTTACTGTCGCATAAATCTAAACACAAAATCTGCTGAGGCGCGCGGTACGGAGAAATGAGAAACACAGACAAGGCTCTGACAGCAAAGACAGAAAGAGGCTGCCGAGATTAAACTCTGCAGGGAGGTTTTGTCGGGGCAATTGGGTCATATCCTTCCTGTTCTGGACCCAGCATTTATTTTAAAAAGCTTTTAATAGTATGAGCTGATGAAGGATTTTTTTTTTTTCCACCTCACTGACGAGCAATCGTACCTCATCTGGTTACTGTTAGTTTGATGTTTAGAAATGCATTGACAGGACTGCAACTGTACCTTCCTGGATGGAAAAAAGGCTTCTCTACGCAAAAAAAAACATGACACATTACATGTAAAAATGTGCTTTACCCATTCAGCCCATACAAGCTTGTCTGCTTTCCTGAAGCTGATTGTTCTCGGAAGCTTGTCTTGTTGGCTCTTAACGACTGGGGTCTTGGCTGCGTTGGCCATTGCACTCCCACAGGGTTAGGGAGTCAAATCAGTATGGGGTAGTTCACCTCATGGCTCTTCACTGGCTGGTTATGTACCTGTAGGGCCCTTGCCTCCAGGGTACAGTAGCTTACATCCGTTTCTTAGGTTCACATGTGACAGTGATCTCCTGATTGCAAACTAAGTTACAGCAGAAAGCTGAAATTGGACTAGAAGACAATATGAAGATGTTGGTAGAGATAGAATGGCAAGCCAGAAAAGTCTGACCTAGAAAGGGTTAAAAGGCTGGAGTAAACATCACGGAGAGACTCAATCCTATAAACCCTAATGCAGATCCTGTTTAGAGTCACCTTGTCTGTACAGCTGCCACTTTCATTTTCGCTTTAAAGAAATGTATTGCCCAACACACAAGGAGATGCAACGTAATTGCCAATTTGACATCTGGGGAAGAAGGAGAGAGTGAGAGAGTGGATGTGGGGTTTTGAACTACAAGGTCAAGCGACTTGCCAGTCACACAGCTTGAGTCACTCAGAGGCTGTGCTGGGGCCTATTAGACTACACTGCGCTTCGTATCCTGTGGTTCTAATTGCATTGAAACGGGAAAATTAGCACTCTTGTTTATCCTTGACCTTTGGAATGCCCGCCCCCCGCCCCTGACTCTAACATACCACCCACACACTCCACCCCTCCCTGCTTCAGCACATGCTCTGCTTTCTCTGCAGCAAGCTGCTTGTTATAACATGCAAAGTGGCTGGTCTTCAAGGACAGGGCTGTAATGGGCGAGCGCATTCACACTTTATGTTATAAGAGTAGCCTGCATTATGCTGTCGTGTTCAGTGCCTTAGGGACACAAGAGTCTGGAAAAGACTATGCTTATATAATGACTGACATAGGAAAAACCAATCAAACTCCAAGCTCCATATAAACAAATACACCTGATAACATGTACCCCTTATACTATCCTGCATGAACCCCTAAATCGGCTCCCATGGCAGGCACTGTGCTTGACTTTATCCAGCCATTGTCTCCTACAACTTGCATAAAAAAATATAATTTATAGTGGTACAGTATTATTTATTTCTTCACAGATGCTCTTACCCAGGGCGACTTACAATTGTTGCAAGATATCACATTATTTTTACATACAATTACCCATTTATACAGTTGGGTTTTTACTGGAGCAATCTAGGTAAAGTACCTTGCTCAGGGGTACAGCAGCAGTGTCCCCCACCTGGGATTGAACCCATCACCCTTCGGTCTAGAGTCCAGAGCCCTAACCACTGCTCCACACTGCTGCCCCACCTTGGATATCACAATATCGTAATGTTATTGCATTTCTTAAGCTTGTACGGTATACTGTATGTACATAAATATGTGCCGCGCAAATGATGAAACTAAATATCCATAACTATAAAACATTAACATAGTGGTACATTTTATAAATACTACAAGAAACTTTTTGACTATCCAGTCGGTGGCTCTGACCTGTAATGTGGGCATCTACCTGTGACCTCAGCAGGATTCAAAGCCGGGCATCAATTAATCT